>NC_064614.1:435133299-435438740 GCF_023898315.1 Schistocerca nitens
TGTCATAATAAATGATGCATCACTTTTTACCTACGAAAGATATTGCAAAAAGGACTTCACCAGTGCGTTTCTCGTCAAATTCTACCCTTAAAACGTGTATACCGCAACCCTCCTCCTACTCAGGAAAAGTGAGCTGAATCCAATATGATGGATACCAAGATGGCGGACGGCTCTTGCAGGTAACCCGAAAAGTCCCCCCCCCCCCCCCCCACAAGCCCCTTTGCTTATATCCATATCCACTCCGTCCCTGTCTCTTACCATTCTCGCGACATTTAGGTCGGTCTCAAATTTTGCTTTGTTCTTCTAGTCGGTTGTGTCGCTAACGTTCCTTGCATCGCTCCTCATCTGTTCTGATAGTCTGCCCAGCGTAAGACATGTCACATTCGTATGGAATGCGATATACACCCTGCTTTTGGAGGCCTAGATTGTCTCTAACATCACAATGAATACTATTCTTGTAGCCGAAGGGAGCGAAATACACTGGATGACATTTTTCCCTAGGAGTCTACCGATCTTTCCTGGTAATGAGCCACCACAACGTAGTTAAGCGACTGTTGGTTTCTGATCTTTGGTGTCGGGCTCAATCTCTTTCTGCGCCTTCTTGATTTTGACTGCCGGTTCAATTTGACGGTCTGAGTACTAATTCCCTCGGAACACTTCCTAAGGTACACAAGGTAAATAAATTTCTAGTTGGTGTGATGAATTACAGCTAGCTCTAAACGTAGAAAAATGTAAGTTAATCCAGATCAATAGGAATAACAAACTCGTAATGTTAAAACACAGTATTAGCAGTGTGCTGTTTGACACGATCATGTCGAGTTTAGTATTTTAACGATCCTCAACAATTGTAGTCGCACATAACGAAATAATAAGCAACCAGTTGCGCGAAAAAATTTTATTTTCTTTACGGGTTTCGGGCACTTCTTCAGAAGATTGAACGTATAGCATTACTTGCGAGTGTCAACAATAATATGTGTACATATTGTTGATACTCGCAAATAATGCGATGATATAACCTTCCGAAGAAGAGCAGTAAGTGCCCGAAACCGGTAAAGAAATTAAATTTCTTTTATACAACTGGTTGCTTACTACTTCTTTATGCAGTCACGTCGATTAAACATCTAGGCATAACGTTGCAAAGCAGTAAGAAATAGAATGAGCATGTAAGGACTATAGTAGGCAAGACCAATGGTCGACTTTGGTTTCTTGCGAGAAGTTTAGGAAAGTATAGTTCATCTGTAAAGGAGACTACAGGACACGAGTACGACCCATTGTTGAGTACTGTTCCAGTGCTTGCAGTCCGCACTATATCGGATTAAAGGAAAACATCAAACAAATTCAGAGGTGGGCTGGTAGATATGTTACTGGTAGGTTCTAGCAACATGCATTTATTACGGAGGTGCTTCGGAATCTCGAATGGGAATCACTGGCGGGAATATCACGTACTTTTCGAGGACCACTATTCAGAAAATTTGGAGGACTGGCATTTGAGGCCAACTGCAGAACGATTCTATAGCCATCGACGTAAATTTCGCCCGGCATTGTTGGTGATTGGTGGGGCCTCACTTTCTTCCACCCAGGCTCAGCGAACGAAGTTATTACAATTTCTTAAAGAATGTTCTACCTGATCTGTTAATAGATGTGCCTTTAGCTGTGCGACAGAAAATGTACTTAATGTATGATGGAGCACCTTCTTATTTTAGTGTTAATGTCTGTCGGTTTCTAAATAACAGGTTGGGTGACAGATGGATAGGTAGCACTGGATCAGTTGCCTGGCCCCACGCTCTCCGGACCAAAATCCACTGGGCTTTTATTTGTGGGGGCATTTGAAAGCTCTTGTGTATCGAACCCCAGTACAAGATGTTCACAGTCTCCGTGCTCATATTATGAAAGGCTGCGAAACCATATGCAATACTCTAGGGATACATCAGCGCATCCGAGATTCACTATGACGGAGGGGTGACGCATGTATCAGTGCCCACGGAGTGCATATTGAGCATCTTATGTGAGAAAGAGTCGCACTTGGTATGCTGGTGCGTTGTGTTTTTATGTTTCCCATGATTAATGAATTGGAAGAAATGAGTTGTAAAACGGAAACAAAGCGTTTCCAGACCCATGTTCACAATTTCTTCGTTTACGTGTGAGGAATGTGTCTTGCAATTTGTTCCGTACAATTTTGTTACACACTGTATAAAAGGCAATATCCTGACTGACTGGTTGACTGAGTGACTCATCACCGGCAGGCCCAAACCGCTAAGGATAGAATCTTGAAATTTGGAGAAGGTGTGTAACTTATTCTGTAGGCATCTTCTAAGAACGGATTTTTCGAAATTCCGACCCTAAGGGGATGAAACAGGGGACGAAGAGTTTTTTGAAGCTAGACTTACGAAAACTGGCATTTGGTTTCTCGGTCAGAAATAAAGAAATCCCTGTTTCACCGATTCCGAAAATTCAACCCCTATGGTTGTGAAACGGGGGATGAAAATTTTTATGGAAATATTTCATTGTGTAAGCATTTTTGACGCTAAAATCCATGGAGAAGAAATAAAAACTTTGAGGTTCGCCGATGACATTGTAATTCTGTCAGAGACAGCAAAGAACTTGGAAGAGCAGTTGAATGGAATGGACAGTGTCTTGAGAGGAGGATATAAGATGAACATCAACAAAAGCAAAACGAGGATAATGGAATGTAGTCGAATTAAGTCGGGTGATGCTGATGGAATTAGATTAGGAAATGAGACACTTAAAGTAGTAAAGGAGTTTTGCTATTTGGGGAGCAAAATAACTGATGATGGTCGAAGTAGAGAGGATATAAAATGTAGACTGGCAATGGCAAGGAAAGCGTTTCTGAAGAAGAGAAATTTGTTAACATCGAGTATAGATTTAAGTGTCAGGAAGTCGTTTCTGAAAGTATTAGTATGGAGTGTAGCCATGTATGGAAGTGAAACATGGACGATAACCAGTTTGGACAAGAAGAGAATAGAAGCTTTCGAAATGTGGTGCTACGGAAGAATGCTGAAGATTAGTTGGGTAGATCACATAACTAATGAGGAAGTATTGAATAGGATTGGGGAGAAGAGAAGTTTGTGGCACAACTTGACCAGAAGAAGGGATCGGTTGGTAGGACATGTTCTGAGGCATCAAGGGATCACCAATTTAGTATTGGAGGGCAGCGTGGAGGGTAAAAATCGTAGATGGAGACCAAGAGATGAATACACTAAGCAGATTCAGAAGGATGTAGGTTGCAGTAGGTACTGGGAGATGAAGAACCTTGCACAGGATAGAGTAACATGGAGAGATGCATCAAACCAGCCTCAAGACTGAAGACCACAACAACAACATCTATGAAAATTTGTATTAGACTTCTCTGTTAGAAATAAAACATGTAGGGTCACACTGATTCATTGATTCATCACCGCTCAGCCCAAACCGCTAAGGATAGAAACTTGAAGTTTGGAGAGGCTGTGGATATTATACTGTAGGTATCGTTTACGAAGGGATTGTCCGAAATTACGCTCATAAGGGGTTGATATAGGGGATGAAAGGAATTTTGAAAGTACGGCGCTGTTAATGGAATTTCGAAGCTAGAACTACGAAAACTGGTATTTGGTTACTCAGTCAGAAAATAAAAAATATGTGTTGCAGCATTTCTGGAAGTTCAACCACTAAGGGGGCAAAATAGTGAAAATAAAGAATTTCTAAAGAACCACAAACGAATTTTTAAGGTTACATCGGTGGCAATTGGTATTTGACTTCTCGGTTAGAAATAAAAGAATACGTGTTTAGTGTTTCCGGAAACTGAACCCCGAAGGGGATGAAAATTTTCAGGAAAATATTTCGTTAGATTAAAAAAATTTTGAAGCTAAATTTATGAAAACTGGTATTTCGCTCCTCGGTTAGATATAAAGGAATATTTGTTAAGGGATGAAAGTTGTTATGGAAATGTCTCCACAATAACGCAAAGGGCATGATTACAAAAACTTCGGACTCCAGCTACCAGAATCGCTATTTGGTCAGAAGTACATTCGGAGAAGACGATGCTTGTATTGCCTTAATTAGCGTGACAAGTTTAGAAGGTGTTGCAATTCGATTAAATAAAACAAAAAAAATCTCTGCAGACCGTACAGTCCATGCGAACGAAGCAATCGGCGCTAAGCTAGTATTTCACTAAATGTGGAACACGAAGGTCTATTATAGTATTAAGAATACTGCCTGGGCGAAGTCGTACTTTAAACTGACGACTGGATCATTTGATGTATGTAAGTGATGTTGCTTACAGATCAGCAAATAGCTACAATGGTTCACAATAACTTTTTTGACATTTTGTATTTCTTACACATATTTATGCAAATGTATGCGACTTGAACATGGTCGCCTGACCGACACAAGTTGTATGGAAATAAATATTCATTAAAACAGCTTTTGTTAAGTCCACGATGTCGTTCCTTACTGATGGTGTGCAGCATTATCAACAGATGTATACAAGAAAGGAAAACACCCAGAGGAACTGAATCTGCACATCGGGTGATGAGACAGCGCATACATGTATAAGTTACAAGGGAAATAAATTTTCAGAAAGGTCAATAACTACGATGATCGCATACAGACGACTGGCAGGACTACCAACCAAACAACTAGCAAGCGGAAGTTTAAGCTTGGAAATGCCGTTAGTAAAATAATGAAAAAGAGTGTGCAATTTCTCCTGGACAAAAAGGCGTTCACTGAATTGTCTCGATGTGAAAACATTTCACAGAAAGAATAGAGATCAATCGAAAACTTGTTTGTGGACGGTCGTAAGAGACATTTACGGTAAGTGAAAATGAGCAGCACCTTTCTCACTCTGCTTCTCTCTCTCTCTCTTTCTCTCTCTCTCTCTCCCCCTCTCCCTCCCTCCCTCCCTCCCTCCCTCCCTCCCTCTCTTTCGGCGTCTTAAGTTGTACGAATGCGTATGCATATTACGTAGAAATGGTTGTAAGGAAGATTTCGAGGGACATTATAAGAGAAAAATAGTTAGTGTTAGCATGTCCTTACAACTGATCGCCATCAGCGATCGGCTAGTTTATCTTTTCTGTTTACGACTGGTGACCTTTGTCAGAAAGGTTAGTGAGCGGGTGTGCAGTAGAGAGTCGCGCCTTGGCTGTCAATGCGAACGATCTGCAGTGAGTACTGGATTGGCTTGGCACGTGATAGCGTGTAGGTTGCTCGGTGTGTGCTTTTAGCGGGAAGTAGTGGCCTGTATGAGGAAGTAAACGCGCCCGGGCTTGCTTAAGAGGAAAAACCGGTAAGGAATTATGGAATGACGGCCTCAGTGTTTGTGTCAGACGCACAGGCAGGATTCGCTAGAGGCTGTCTATTCCGGTTTTGCTAGATCAGCATTGAAATCAGCAGCCAGCCATTACGGTGAGCATAATTATTAATTGCTTCTGCAGACTACTACGAAAGCGTTGCCATCTCTTCAAGATTCTTCCACTATGGCCAACCGTTCCATTTAGTCGTTACGCAATTTGAACTGCCAGACTGTACTTATTGATCTGATCTCTCTGTCGGCTCAATCTGCCCCTCCCTATATTAAGATATTTGTATGCTCTGTTTCTTTAACAACCACAGAGAGAGTGCTTGTTGTGTACGAATTGTCTGGCGTGTTGGTATCTCACGTGTGTTTGTTTAGTTGGCGGCTGGGGCGGCGAACTTGTATTTCAGTAACAAAATGTTTCCTTGGGGCGCCAACTTATTAACGTGGGTTCCAATGGTTCAAATGGCTCTGAGCACTATGGGACTTAACTTCTAAGGTCATCAGTCCCCTAGAACTTAGAACTACTTAAACTTAAATAACCTAAGGACATCACACACATCCATGCCCAAGGCAGGATTCAAACCTGCGACCGTAGCGGTCGAGCGGTTCCAGACTGTAGCGCCTAGAACCGCTCGGCCACCTCGGCCGGCCTATTAACGTGGGGGCCAGCATAATTCAGTTTAGGTTCTCATTTCTGTTATTATTTAATTTAATTGTCAGTATCGGCTGGTATTTGAATGTTTTAGTGTGTTGCAGAGTTGGGGACAATTCCACGCTAAACTGATAGTATACCGGCCAGGTCATGTATGAGCGCAATGTGAAGCAGCTCGCACTAATTTAGAGTTGAGAACCAAATCTTCAGTTAGTTTATTGGCGATTGTAATGATTATCTGTGGAAATTTTAAAGTCTGTGATTCCTTTGTAAAGCTTTTGCTTCTGTTTAAAGTGTCTTGTTAATTATTCACTCAAATATCTTGTCAAGTAGTGTGTGTTTAAGATATTCCTTCAGGCCTGTTTCAAAATTAACTTTTCAAGTACTAGTTAATAATTGAGTTTTTAATTGCATTTCTCTAATTAGCCATTCAGGCATCATTGATGCAGTTGTTATTTCTTAAAATCAGCCCTTCAGTTGTTAGTGGTTGTAGTTTGCTACTTGTTGCTGGAATCAGCCCTTCAGGAGTTATTGGTTGTGGTAGTAGCAATTTCTTTACATCAGCCCTTCAGGCGCTATTTCTTGTTGTTTGCTGTTCCTTAAAATCAGCCCTTCTGGCGTTTTACTTGGGCATTTATTGTATTTCCGTCTTAGTTTGTTTTTTCATATTAGCCCTTCATGCGGTGTGTGAAAATTGTATCTGCCTAGCTTGTTACCAGGTTTTTTTTAAATAACTCATAAATTGTTAAAGATCACTAGCTTGTACTGTCAAGGCTAACTTAATGTTAAATAAAGTCTGTGTTATCTACCCATCAACTGTGTGCAAATGAACAAAAACGGGCCCAGTACTTCCTTTGGTTATTTGGTCGCGTGGCACCGGGTTGGATACCCGTCCGCGTCTATCATAGATAAATCGTTCTCGTGAATCTCAGTGACACTACAAATCGGTGACATAAACTACACTGTACACCCAAAATCCATATTACTTACAAGCAGAACCGGAACAGAATCAGTGAAGCTAAGAAATGCTGAACTCAAGCATGTCCATACATTAATTGATAACAGACATAGACCAGCTATTTTGTGAAAAAACCTACGTGGTCTTGGTATAGGGAAAGTAAAAGCTGCAGCTGATCCCATTGTCCCAGCCGAATAATTGAAGCGGTACTTCACGGTGCGTTCACCAACATTCTGCTACAAACTAAACTGAGACTTATTGCTATCTTCATGGGAAGAAACGGCTGTGGCTATGTAAAACTCTGTCTAAATAAAGTTGCAATACCGCCAAAAAACCATCATAGGTATCAGATCAGCCGCTACTGGATATGTTGGCTCCACAGCCCAAATGATGGGGCTTATTATTGACCCACTACTATCCGCTATAACAGCTATCTTCAACCACTCCTTAACCACAAGTATTTTCCCTGAGGCCTTGAAAGAGTTACTCCTTAAAACACTAGTCAAAAAGAACATTGGCACACCATCATCTGATTACTGACCTATTTGCAATCTTTTGGCACAGAATAAGGCTGTACAGTATATAGTCCACGACCAGCTTACCAACTAGTTAAGTACAAGTAACCTACTAGATGAATACCAATCAGGTTTCTGTAGCCGGCCGCAGTGGCCGAGCGGTTCTAGGCGCTTCAGTCTGGAACCGCGCGACCGCTACGGTCGCAGGTTCTAATCCTGCCTCGGATATGGGTGTGTGTGATATTCGTAGGTTAGTTAGGTGTAAGTAGGTCTAAGCTCTAGCGGACCGATGACCTCAGATGTTAAAACCCATAGTGCTCAGAGCCATTTGAACCAAGGTTCCTGTAAAAATCGCTGCACAACATCCGCCTTAGTGAAATTAACAGACGGCCGGAAGCTTACCATGGATAGACAAGGCTGTAAAAATTACATTAAATCGATATCAGTGAACTTTTAATATGGTGTGACACATAAGACCTGGGCAGAAGACAACGCTGGTGTCTGAGTGTCAACATTACGGCCTCACAACTCGCCTGGAAATAGTGTCCTCCCTTGCTGTTGGCCGAGGAAGGCTCGATCTTATAGTGTAACACGAAATTTTCTCTGCTACGATTGGCTAAAACGGTCGAGCCAGAAGCTCTCTTGTGTTGGTAGCCGAGTTGGGTGACGACGCCCGAGGTGGACGCTCTCGTCGATGGCTCTGGCCGATTGTTACGAAATATTGTTTCATGAATGGGTCTGGTGGCGGGACTGACTGTCGCACAGTTCGTGTCATTGTTCACAAGTTGTGATTCGGATTAATAACTGGATTCAGATGTAGGTCGGATCTGAGGGCGGTCAATTGTTTGTAATCAGTTCGATATCGTCATGATTTCGGGTGTGCTATACCGATTAACATAAAAGTCATGTTGTAAAATACGTAATTGTGTAATTTTGAATGTGTTGACAATGCAGCTCTTAATAAAATGTATTCCTTTGAACTCTTTGCTGAAAAGTAGTTACGGATTTTCCTAGGATTCTCACCATTACAGAGCCAGAGTTAAACGAGGTCATAACCAATGATATCCATAACAGCGAGAGGAATACCTTTACAAGAAACGAAGTGAGTGCTCTACGGAGAAATACCGCGAGATGGGCCTGAAGTTGTTCATTTCCAACAATAGCCCTTGTGTGCACGCCTAATTTGTTAAAACCAAATACCGGGGCCTGTTACTCTAACGAGGCGGAGGTGCTGAAAGCGGCGACTATCGTCTGCTTCTTAGACTTCAGCTTGATGAAAGCCTTCGATATTTTACTTGCCAACATTAGCAGCCTAAATTTCTCGCCAAGTGCTATGTAATGATGTCGCTGACACCTGGCGTGTCGCCACCAAAGGTCATCTTCGGCACCATAAAACCGCAATGGAGACAAGTAGTATGAGTCATCCTCCCGGTTGGACTGTGGAGCTGGTCCCAGCGGAGGCTCGAGTTCTCCCTCGGGCATGGGTGTGTGTGTTTCTCCTTAGGATAATTTAGATTAAGTAGTGTGTAAGCTTAGGGACTGATGACCTTAGCAGTTAAGTCCCATAAGATTTCAAACACATTTGAACATCCTCCCGGCTTTGGTATTAGATCCTACACTCTTTTCGTTGTATGTAAATTATGTGTCATCAGTTTTGTTCTGCTGTCCATAGCACATGTATGCTGATGACCTCCAGTATTATCCAAGTGCAAAACATATACACCTGAAGACTGCTATCGAGAAGTTCAGTACTGACTTGGATCAGCTATCAAAAGGGGTACAGAATGAAGGTTAAAACTCAACCCGTACCACACCCAAGCGGCTCTAGTTGGTTACTTTAGGCTCATTATCCCGAAATATCGGGAATTCCTGCCGTCTTTAACATTAAATAGAACAAACATCAACTTTTCTCCATCAGCAAAGAGCCTAGTAATAATAATACACTGCTCTGCAAAACTTACGGACGAGATAAAAAAGTAACACTGCATATTAACTACTCTGTGGAAATGAATGAAAGTGCAGGAGCACGTTGCCAGAGATCTCAAATTGTGCACAGAATGTTGGAGTCACATGGCGTGAGGTCATCGTGACTGAAGCAAAAAATGGGGGTGACCCCACAACACGAGGCAGTTGAAGGAACCGCAAAAAGACAGCCTGTCTATGTGTGTGTGTATGTGTGTGTGTCTATCAGCAAACAATTACCGTGCACTTTGGTGGTGGTGTTCATCACATCATGGCCTGGAGACAACATTTGACTGACTTCACATGGGAAAGAATCATTGGGAAGCTGGAAGAATAAAAAGTGTGACTAGTGTCCCCTTGCAGTTTGGTTGTGCTAACAACATTTTTTCGCGTGCAAGGGGAGCTTCCCGCACCACACGCAGTATTGCCCGGTGAAGTGGAGGTCGTCTACTTTGGTCAACTACAGCATCAGATGACCGTTACATGATGCAACACGCAAGAAAGGACTCACGTGAGACAGCGGTTTAACAGGACTGCGAAACATGCTATCTCGCGCTCCACAGTGGCTCGGCGACTGCATGGGATTGGCCTCTTTGGCCAACGACCAGTACGTTATGTTCCGTTGACTCCTGTATGTAAGTGGCACTGCTTGCAATGGTGGCAAGAGCATAGAGACTGGAACAACGAGGTGTGATGTCAGATGCTCTTCTGAACAGTCAACGTTACTCTACCAGTACTGCTTCCCCGAGTGCTTCTTTTCAAGGCTGCATTCGGCCCTCGCTTCATTTTTATGGATGATGTTGCGCGACCGAAGCAGCTGAAATCGCTTAATAAAGGCAAGGCCTCCGCTCCAGATTGTATACCAGTCAGGTTCATCTCAGAGTATTCTGATAAAATAGCTCCATATTTAGCAATTATATACAACCACTCGCTCACAGAAAGTTCCTTACCTAAAGACTGGAAAATTACTCGAGTCACACCAATACACAAAAAGGGAAGTAGGAGTAATCCGCTGAATTACAGGCCTATATCACTAACGTTGATTTGCAGTAGGGTTTTGGAACGTAAACTGTATTCGAACATTATGAAGTACCTCGAAGAAAACGATTTATTGACTCATATTCAGCACTGTTTTAGAAAATATCGTTCTTGCGAAACACAACTAGCTCTTTATACTCATGAAGTAATAAGTGCCATCGACAGGGGATGTCAAATTGATTCCATATTTTTATATTTCCAGAAGGCTTTCGACACCGTTCCTCACAAGCGTTTTCTAACCAAACTGCGTGCCTACGGAGTATCGCCTCAGTTGTGCGACTGGGTTCGTGATTTCCTGTCAGAAAGGTCACAGTTCGTAGTAATAGACGGAAAGTCATCGAGTAAAACAGAAGTAACATCGGGCGTTCCGCAAGGAAGTCTTATAGGCCCTCTATAGTTCCTGATCTATATTAACGACTTAGGAGACAATCTGAGTAGCCGTCTTAGATTGTTTTCAGATGATGCTGTCATTTACCGTCTTGTAAAGTCATCATATGATCAAAACGACTTGCAAAATGATTTAGATATCTGTGTGGTGCGGTAAGTGAGAGTTCACCCTGAATAAGGAAAAGTGTGGAGTTATTCACATGAGTACTGAAAGAAATCAGCTAAATTTCCATTACGCGATAAGTCACACAAATCTGAAGCCTTAAATTCAACTAAATACTTAGGGATTACAATTACAAATAAACTAAATTGGAACGATCACCTAGATATATTGTGGGTAGAGCAAACCAAAGACTGCGATTCATTGGCAGAACGCTTAGAAGGTCTGCTAAAGAGACTGCTTACACCACGCTTGTTCGCACTATTCTGGAGTATTGCTGTGCGGTGTGGGATCCGCATCAAGTGGTACTGACGGATGACATTGAAAAAGTACACAGAAGGCTAGCTCGTTTCGTATCATCGCGAAATAGGAGAGATAGTGTCACAGACATCATACGTGAATTGGAGTGGCAATCATTAAAACAACGGCGTTTTTCGTTGCGACGGAATCTTCTCATGAAATTTCAATCACCAGTTTTCTCCTCCGATTGAGATAACATTCTGTTGGTACCCACTTACATAGGGAGACATGATCATCACGATAAAATAAATCAGGGCTCGCACACCAAAATTTAAGTACTCGTTTCTCCCGCGTGCCGTTCGAGAGTGGAACAGTAGAGACAGCTTGAAGGTGGTTCATTGAACCCTCTGCCAGGCACTTTATTGTGAATAGCAGAGTAATCACGTGGATGTAGATGTAGACTTCATCGAACTGCGAAGGTGGGGGACTCTTGGAACGGAAGGATATTTCGTGGATAGAACAGCCTACCCCTTCCCTGCGGTGGGAAGACGTGTGGCAGCACGCCCACATGCACCACACCCAGGAGTTGTCAACCACGCTGGTGGACGATTGGAACGCCCTGTCACAAAACCTCCTTCCCAACCACGGGGCGAGCATGAGAGCAGGTTGCAGAACATGCATTGGTGTCGTTGGTGACAATCATAAATTGCGTTTAATTCAGCGTAATAATGGTCTTTGAATAAAAGTTTCATATCTGTTCATCTGTATTTTTCAGTAACCTTCTATACTACTCTACACTAAACTGCGGAAGTTCTTTCTGTGTATGGTCAAAGTTTCAAGGAGCTATGTTACTTGGCAGTGACACATCATGCGAAAGTTACTTTTGTCCTTAAAGTTTCCACGTGAGTGTATATGAAAATCTAAATTCGACTGAGCACGTGGCTGCAGTATGGCTTCAAATGGCTCTGAGCACTACGGTACTTAACTTCTGAGGTCATCAGTCCCCTAGAACTTAGAACTACTTAAACCTAACTAACCTAAGGACATCACACACATCCATGCCCGAGGCAGGATTCGAACTTGCGACAGTAGCGGTCGCGCGGTTCCAGACTGTAGCGCCTAGCTGCAGTATGCATTAAGGCGTCAGCATATCTCTGTGTCCCACAAAAATATAAAAAGCTTCCAGAATAAGATTTTCATTCTGCAGTGGAGTTTGCGCTGATATGAAACTTCCTGGCAGATTAAAACTGTTGCCAGACCGAGGCTCGAACTCGGGACCTTTGCCTTTTGCGTGCTTCGTAGAGAACTTGCCCGCGAAAGACGAAGTCGCGAGTTCGAGTTTCGGTCCGGCACACAGTTTTAATCTGCCAGAATGTTTCATATAAAAAGCTGTTAACTTTTGACCTGAAAAAGAAACGTGTACAAACGCTTATACTTCCAACTGTTGATTGCAGCGATGTTATCCTGCTGAGTCTTTCCCAATAAAGCTTGCGGCACCTGGAACTGATTACAGACGTCTGTGTTCGATATGTCTGTGACGTTCGACTCTTTTATCTTGTTTCACCATTACATGCACAGCTGTCCTGGCTGCGTGCAAACAAGCGCGAAGATTTCCTTACACATTGCCTCCTCTGCTGTCTTATCAGTGTACCCTGTCCCTCACATCTCCCCTCGACTTCGACGCTTCTGCCTGAATAACACGGCAGAAACCCCCGTTCTAATCAGAGCAAAATGCTTTCTGTCCCACTTCGTCACTCAGCCACTTCTTCGAAGTCCTTTTCGGTACGCACTTCTTACCCCTTTACATTCTTCTTTCAGACCAGACGGTCCTCATTTCCCATTGCTCTTAACTGGTACAGTCTACCTAATTTCTCATCTTCAGAACTGGCTACATCACAAAATATCAGTTTTGTATACCTATAAATACTCTTTGTACATGCCACTATCACTATTGCTGTTACTATTGTTATTATTATTATTATTATTATTATTATTATTATTTTATGTATGAGCCACTATGGATTCCGGTCATTTGAACTGTTTATCCTTTCCTGTCGTCCACGTTTCTCTCGTAATTTCTCAATATCTGGCTCTTCTTTCTTCTGTTTAAGTGGCTCCAGCCTTCTTATTACGTTTTCCACGGAAACCTTCGGAGTCTTGTAATTTCTTTCTGATGGTGGCCATTTCTCATTGACTTGTGGAGTAATTCAGAATTCGGCCATGTCTCTTCCACTTTCTTTGGACCACGTTTTATCCATTTTTATTTTACCGATGTAAGTGAACAATCTTTTTATCATTCTGTTAGGAATGAATATTTGGATGTGGTTATATTCTTCTTTTCCTAATCATCTCTGTAATTTTTTCGATATATGTATGAACTTCACTATTATGACGTTCCCTGTATTGTTTTGCTCTTTAACTGGCCGCAAAAGTTTCCTTTGTATTTCTATTTTTGTGACTGCCTATGCTTCCATCATCGCCTTTTTGTTTAGATTTAAACATTCAGTTGTATAAAGTGTTCAACTTTAGCATTGAGAGATATGATTTCTTATTCTATACATTCTTAGGTATTGCACTGTTTTCATCTTATTAACTCCTGCTTTAATGACTTCTTCTTCCGAAATGTCATGTCCAGCTACTTCTCCTAGATACTATTAGTTCTTTCAAATTTTCCATTGTTAGTTTTCACTACCCTGTAGGCTGAAATAATATTTGTCACGAATTTGATTTTCTCAGAGGGCATATTATTATTGTTATTTCTCTCCCCTCTCAGACGCCACGTCTGGTCAAAGATGGAAAGTGACGCGGACCTTGATCAAGCGTGACTTCCTTTTAACTGTACGGTATATGTTGAACAGTGGAGTGCATACGCTAGCAGACTGCGTGGCTGTGCTTCAGAAGTCTTGGGAAAGCCTCAGAAGAAGCACCAGGACTGGTTTGACGACTCAAATCCAGAGATCAGAAAGCTAATTAATGATTTCAGAACCTCTCTTCGCACCCCTGATGATAACAAGCGTAGAGCAGCGCATTACGATCTGAAAGTGAAGGTACGTGCTCTCAAAGAGAGTTGGTGGACAAATAAAGCAAATGAAATACAGTTATATGCCGACACACACCAAACGGGCAGATTCTTTGAGTCCCTGAAAACTATCTTTGGTCCAAGAGCTGGGAAGATAGCACCATTCTAAAACAAAGATAAAAGTTGTCGGCTGACGCAACAGAGTGACATCCTGTCTCGGTGGGCGGAACATTTTAATGACGTTCTTAACCCCGACCATCAGACAACCGATATTCCATACATAGAAGCACTTGAAGACCTGCCAGTTGAGGAACAACTTGCGGATGCCCCTTCCTACGATGAATTCATTTCAGCACTGGCTAAGCTGAAAAATGACAAAACAGCAGGATTAGATAACTTGCCATCAGACCTATATAAATATGGGGGGCCAAACATCAAGAAACCATTGTTTGCTCTGATCTTAAGGAATTGGGAGTATGAAATGATTCCACAAGACTGGAAAGATGCTTGTATTTCCAAGATCTATAAAGGCAAGGGTGACATATCAGACTGCAGCTCCCAAAGGGGCATTTCTCTTCTCTCAGCAGCGGGAAAAGTCCTTGCCCACATAATTAACACCCGGTTAACACACTTTGCAGAAAAACTGCTACCAGAGACCCAGTGTGGCTTTCGCCCAAACAGAGGCACAGTGGATGCCATATTTGTTGTCAAACAAATGCAAGAGAAAAGCTTAGAGCAACATCGGCCTTTGTTCATGTGCTTTGTAGACCTGGAAAAAGCTTTTGATCGTGTCCCACGGGAAGCTCTCTGGATCATACTAAAGAAAACTGGGTGCCCTGACAAAATTGTCAGTTTGATTCGGCAGTTTCATGAAAACATGATGGCAAAAATCCGCCATGAGGACAAGCTCTCAGAACAGTTTCCCGTGACATGTGGTGTAAAACAAGGCTGTGTTCTGGGTCCCACACTCTTCTCACTTTACTTCGCAGTTGTTATGAGAGACGCGACCAAAGCCTGTAGTAATCAAATTAGTCTCGACACAAGGACAGACAAAAGTGTCTTCAACATCTCTCGCCTCAGAACAAAAAGTCGCGTAACCAAACTATCCATCTTAGAGATTCTCTACGCGGATGATGTATGCATGATGGCTAATTCTTGCGAAACTCTTCAGACTTACATAAATCTGCTAAATGCCTCCTGCAGAAGATTTGGCTTAGCCATTAGCATCACTAAGACGCAAGTTCTCAAACAGCCACTTAGAGGTCTTAATGCAGATGACTCCAGTATTGAGATAAATAACAAACCCTTGCAAAATGTGTGAAATTTCAAATACCTGGGAAGCCAAATTAGAAGTGACAACAACCTGACAACGGAAATCGCAGCGCGTATAGCCAGCGCAGCCTCAGCCTTCGGTAAGCTTAATGACCGAGTATGGAAATCACATCATCTCAAACTACAAACAAAAATTGCAGTCTACAAAGCAGTAGTATTATCCACCTTACTCTATGCCTCGGAAACCTGGTGCTGTTACAAAGCTGACATTAAGAAGCTAGATAAATTTCATCTTCGATGTCTGAGATCAATTCTGCGCATCAAATGGGAAGACCGTGTCCCAAACACGGAGATTTTGCGCCGCGTGAAACTGGCTGGTATTGAAGCTTTAATAATGAAACATCAACTGAGATGAAGTGGTCACATAGTACGCATGGATGACAGTAGGCTACCTAAAGCGGTGTTCTACTCGCAGCTCTCGTGCGGGAAGAGGAGGAAAGGTGGTCAACACCTGCGATATAAAGACATCATTAAACGCCACCTTGCAGCCTGTGGCATTCCAAGCAACCGTTGGGAGGAGCTAGCATTGCGCCGATCGGAGTGGCGATCAACTGTACATAAGAGCATCGAACAATTCGAGCAAAAGCGCCTAATGAACCTGGATGCTAAAAGAGAGCTCCGAAAATCTCAGCTCAAGCCTGTCTACACGTATACTTACAACTCTGCTGATCAACTTCACTGTGCTTCATGCAACAGGATATTCAAAGCGAAATTCGGATTCGCGAGCTACATCCGAGCCTACCACAACAAGGACAGAGAAGACTGACGGAGTCGCTGTCGCCGGACACGGCGAGGAGGACATCATCATCATCATCATCATCATATGTTACATTGCGTCTAGGAACTTTCGGGTAATTGAACATGTATCAATAATTACAGATTTCTGTAGTTGTATATATATGTTTGGATGTAGCTGTATTGCGTTGATGTACTGGTGGATATTGTGTGGTATGACTCCTGTAGTTGATAGTATAATTGGTATAATGTCAACTTTATCCTGATGCCACATGTCCTTGACTTCCTCAGCCAGTTGGATGTATTTTTCAATTTTTTCTCCTGTTTTCTTCTGTATATTTGTTGTATTGGGTATGGATATTTCGATTAGTTGTGTTAATTTCTTCTTTTTATTGGTGAGTATGATGTCAGGTTTGTTATGTGGTGTTGTTTTATCCGTTATAGTGGTTCTGTTCCAGTATAATTTGTATTCATCATTCTCCAGTACATTTTGTGGTGCATACTTGTATGTGGGAACGTGTTGTTTTATTAGTTTATGTTGTATGGCAAGTTTTTGATGTATTATTTTTGCTACATTGTGATGTCTTCTGGTGTATTTTGTATTTGCTAGTATTGTACACCCGCTTGTGATGTGATCTACTGTTTCTATTTGTTGTTTGCAAAGTCTGCATTTATCTGTTGTGGTACTGGGATCTTCAATAATATGCTTGCTGTAATATCTGGTGTTTATTGTTTGACCCTGTATTGCAATCATGAATCCTTCCATCTCACTGTATATATTGCCTTTTCTTAGCCACGTGTTGGATGCGTCTTGATCAATGTGTGGCTGTGTTAGATGATACGGGTGCTTGCCATGTAGTGTTTTCTTTTTCCAATTTACTTTCTTTGTATCTGTTGATGTTATGTGATCTAAAGGGTTGTAGAAGTGGTTATGAAATTTCAGTGGTGTAGCAGATGTATTTATATGAGTGATTGCTTTGTGTATTTTGCTAGTTTCTGCTAGTTCTATAAAGAATTTTCTTAAATTGTCTACCTGTCCGTAATGTAGGTTTTTTATGTCGATAAATCCCCTTCCTCCTTCCTTTCTGCTTAATGTGAATCTTTCTGTTGCTGAATGTATGTGATGTATTCTATATTTGTGGCATTGTGATCGTGTAAGTGTATTGAGTGCTTCTAGGTCTGTGTTACTCCATTTCACTGCTCCAAATAAGTAGGTGAATATTGGTATAGCATAAGTATTTATAGCTTTTGTCTTGTTTCTTGCTGTCAATTCTGTTTTCAGTATTTTTGTTAGTCTTTGTCTATATTTTTCTTTTGGTTCTTCTTTAATATTTGTATTATCTATTCCAATTTTTTGTCTGTATCCTAGATATTTATAGGCATCTGTGTTTTCCATCGCTTCTATGCATTCACTGTGGTTATCCAATATGTAATCTTCTTGTTTAGTGTGTTTTCCCTTGACTATGCTATTTTTCTTAAATTTGTCTGTTCTGAAAGCCATAGTTATATCATCGCTGAATACTTCTGTTAACTTTAGTAATTGGTTGAGTTGTTGATTTGCTGCTGCCAGTAGTTTTAGATCATCCATGTATAACAAATGTGTTATTTTGTGTGGGTATGTTCCAGTAATATTATATCCATAATTTGTATTATTTAGCATGGATAGTGGGTTCAGAGCAAGACAGAACCAGAAAGGACTTAATGAGTCTCCTTGGTATATTCCACGCTTAATCTGTATTGGCTGTGATGTGATATTATTTGAATTTGTTTGGATATTAAGTGTGGTTTTCCAATTTTTCATTACTATGTTTAGGAACTGTATCAATTTAGGATCTACTTTGTATATTTCCAATATTTGTAGTTACCATGAGTGGGGTACACTATCAAAAGCTTTTTGGTAATCAATGTACGCGTAATGCAGCGACCTTTGTTTAGTTTTAGCTTGATATGTCACCTCTTTATCTATTATCAGTTGCTCTTTACATCCTCGTGCTCCTTTGCAGCAGCCTTTTTGCTCTTCATTTATAATTTTGTTCTGTGTTGTATGTGTCATTAATTTATGTGTAATGACTGAAGTTAATATTTTGTATATTGTTGGTAGGCATGTTATGGGGCGATATTTAGCTGGGTTTGCTGTGTCTGCTTGATCTTTAGGTTTCAGACAAGTTATTCCTTGTGTAAGTGCATCAGGGACTGTGTATGGGTCTGCAACGTAATTGTTAAAAAATTTAGTTGGATGTGAATGTGTTGAGGTGAACTTCTTTAGCCAGAAATTTGCTATTTTATCATTTCCAGGGGCTTTCCAATTTTGAGTAGAATTAATTGCTCGGGTGACTTCATGTTGCAAAATTATCACTTCAGGCATTTGTGTATCATCTTGTATGAGTCTGTTTCTGCTTGTATCCACCGCGCGTGTCTGTTATGTTGTACCAGGTTTGACCACATGCCTGTTATGTTTGGTGGATTGTCTATTTTAATGTGTGTGCTATCTATTGTCTGGTAAAATTTCTTTTGGTTTGTGTTGAATGTTTGGTTTTGTTTCCTTCTATTTTCACTTTTTTTTGTATCTTCTAAGTCGTTTGGCCAATGCTTGTAATTTCTGCTTCTTTTCATCTAATTGCTCTATCGCTTCTTCTTGTGAGATTTTACCTAACCTTTTTCGTTTTTTTTCTGACATTTCATTTCTTATAAATTGTGTTAGCTGTCTGATGTCTTTTCTCAGTTTTTCGATTCTGATCTGTAGCCTGTGTTGCCATGCTGGTTTTGTGGGTTTCTTCTGCGTGTTGGTTGGTTCTGATCTCTGCCTAGTGTGTATATTTAGTGTAGTGAGTGCTCCTATATAAACCAGTAGTTGTAACTCTTCCATGGTTGTATTTTCATTTATTTTGTTGTGTATGATTGTGTTGATAGTTGTTATTGTTGTTTCGACTTGTGGGTTATTTGGTGGTCTATGCAAGAATGGTCTAATGTGTGTATTTGTGTCTTTGTATGCTGTATATGTCAACTGAAATTTTTCTTCTATATCTAATATGTGTGTCACTTCGTGTTCTATTTGTGCATGTTCTGGTGGCTGTCTGAAGATTTCGTTTTCCTCTGATTGTTTAATTGATGCGTGTTGTTCTTTGTTCATTTGCTCTGGGATGTTTGAGTCGATTACTGTATTATTGTTATTATTATTATTATTTCTTTCCTTACTCAGACCTTAGGTCTGGTTCGAAATGAAAGTGACGCGGACCTTGATCAAGCGTGACTTCCTTTTAACTGTACAGTATATGTTACATTGCGTTTAGGAACTTTTGGGTAATTGAACATGTATCAATAATTACAGATTTCTGTAGTTGTATATATATGTTTGGATGTAGCTGTATTGCGTTGATGTATTGGTGGATATTGTGTGGTATGACTCCTGTGGTTGATAATATAATTGGTATAATGTCAGCTTTATCCTGATGCCACATGTCTTTGACCCACTCAGCCAGTTGGATGTAATTTTCAATTTCTTCTCCTGTTTTCTTTTGTATATTTGTTGTATTGGGTATGGATATTTCGATTAGTTGTGTTAATTTCTTCTTTTTATTGGTGAGTATGATGTCAGGTTTGTTATGTGGTGTTGTTTTATCTGTTGTAATGGTTCTGTTCCAGTATAATTTGTATTCATCATTCTCCTGTACATTTTGTGGTGCATACTTGTATGTAGGAACGTGTTGTTTTATTAGTTTATGTTGTATGGCAAGTTTTTGATGTATTATTTTTGCTACATTGTGATGTCTTCTGGTGTATTTTGTATTTGCTAGTATTGTACACCCGCTTGTGATGTGATCTACTGTTTCTATTTGTTGTTTGCAAAGTCTGCATTTATCTGTTGTGGTACTGGGATCTTCAATAATATGCTTGCTGTAATATCTGGTGTTTATTGTTTGACCCTGTATTGCAATCATGAATCCTTCCATCTCACTGTATATATTGCCTTTTCTTAGCCACGTGTTGGATGCGTCTTGATCAATGTGTGGCTGTGTTAGATGATACGGGTGCTTGCCATGTAGTGTTTTCTTTTTCCAATTTACTTTCTTTGTATCTGTTGATGTTATGTGATCTAAAGGGTTGTAGAAGTGGTTATGAAATTTCAGTGGTGTAGCAGATGTATTTATATGAGTGATTGCTTTGTGTATTTTGCTAGTTTCTGCTAGTTTTATAAAGAATTTTCTTAAATTGTCTACCTGTCCGTAATGTAGGTTTTTTATGTCGATAAATCCCCTTCCTCCTTCCTTTCTGCTTAATGTGAATCTTTCTGTTGCTGAATGTATGTGATGTATTCTATATTTGTGGCATTGTGATCGTGTAAGTGTATTGAGTGCTTCTAGGTCTGTGTTACTCCATTTCACTGCTCCAAATAAGTAGGTGAATATTGGTATAGCATAAGTATTTATAACTTTTGTCTTGTTTCTTGCTGTCAATTCTGTTTTCAGTATATTTGTTAGTCTTTGTCTATATTTTTCTTTTAGTTCTTCTTTAATATTTGTATTATCTATTCCAATTTTTTGTCTGTATCCTAGATATTTATAGGCATCTGTGTTTTCCATCGCTTCTATGCATTCACTGTGGTTATCCAATATGTAATCTTCTTGTTTAGTGTGTTTTCCCTTGACTATGCTATTTTTCTTAAATTTGTCTGTTCTGAAAGCCATAGTTATATCATTGCTGAATACTTCTGTTATCTTTAGTAATTGGTTGAGTTGTTGATTTGCTGCTGCCAGTAGTTTTAGATCATCCATGTATAACAAATGTGTTATTTTGTGTGGGTATGTTCCAGTAATATTATATCCATAATTTGTATTATTTAGCATGGATAGTGGGTTCAGAGCAAGACAGAACCAGAAAGGACTTAATGAGTCTCCTTGGTATATTCCACGCTTAATCTGTATTGGCTGTGATGTGATATTATTTGAATTTGTTTGGATATTAAGTGTGGTTTTCCAATTTTTCATTACTTTGTTTAGGAACTGTATCAATTTAGGATCTACTTTGTATATTTCCAATATTTGTAGTTACCATGAGTGGGGTACACTATCAAAAGCTTTTTGGTAATAATGTACGCATAATGCAGCGACCTTTGTTTGGTTTTAGCTTGATATGTCACCTCTTTATCTATTATCAGTTGCTCTTTACATCCTTGTGCTCCTTTGCAGCAGCCTTTTTGCTCTTCATTTATAATTTTGTTCTGTGTTGTATGTGTCATTAATTTATGTGTAATGACTGAAGTTAATATTTTATATATTGTTGGTAGGCAGGTTATGGGGCGATATTTAGCTGGGTTTGCTGTGTCTGCTTGATCTTGAGATTTCAGATAAGTTATTCCATGTGTAAGTGTATCAGGGAATGTGTATGAGTCTGCAATGTAACTGTTAAATAATTTAGTTAGTTGTGAATGTGTTGAGGTGAACTTCTTTAGCCAGAAATTTGCTATTTTATCTTTTCTAGGTGCTTTCCAATTGTGAGTAGAATTAATAGCTTGGGTGACTTCATGTTGCAAAATTATCACTTCAGGCATTTGTGGTATCATCTTGTATGTGTCTGTTTCTGCTTGTATCCACCGTGCATACCTGTTATGTTGTACCGGGTTTGACCATATATTGCTCCAGAAGTGTTCCATGTCTGTTATGTTTGGTGGATTGTCTATTTTAATGTGTGTGTTATCTATTGTCTGGTAAAATTTCTTTTGGTTTGCATTGAATGTTTGGTTTTGTTTCCTTCTATTTTCATTTTTTTTGTATCTCCTAAGTCGTTTGGCCAATGCTTGTAATTTCTGCTTCTTCTCATCTAATTGCTCTATCGCTTCTTGTTGTGAGATTTTACCTAACCTTTTTCGTTTTTTTTCTGACATTTCATTTCTTATAAATTGTGTTAGCTGTCCGATGTCCTTTCTCAGTTTTTCTATTCTGATCTGTAGCCTGTGTTGCCATGCTGGTTTTGTGGGTTTCTTCTGCGTGTTGGTTGGTTCTGATCTCTGCCTAGTGTGTATATTTAGTGTAGTGAGTGCTCCTATATAAACCAGTAGTTGTAACTCTTCCATGGTTGTATTTTCATTTATTTTGTTGTGTATGATTGTGTTGATAGTTGTTATTGTTGTTTCGACTTGTGGGTTACTTGGTGGTCTATGCAAGAATGGTCTAATGTCTGTATTTGTGTCTTTGTATTCTATATATGTCAGCTGAAATTTTTCTTCTATATCTAATATGTGTGTCACTTCGTGTTCTATTTGTGCATGTTCTGGTGGCTGTCGTAAGATTTCGTTTTCCTCTGATTGTTTAATTGATGCGTGTTGTTCTTTGTTTGTTTGCTCTGGGATGTTTGAGTCCATTACTGTATTTTCTTCTTCTTCTTCTGATTGCACATTATTTTGTTCCAGTATTTGTTGTACTTGTTGTTTGATGTTTTCTAATTCTGACTGGAGTATCCTGTTATTTTTGATTATTACACGGATCTGATCAGCTAGTCGTTGTTCTGTTAAAAATTTTAATTCTGGGTATCTGGTAATAAATGTTGTGTATACTTGTGATCTGTATCCAGTTGTGTTGGTTCCTAGGTTTGTTGCTTGGTAATAACAGAACATGAGGTGTCGATTAACTTCATCTGACCATCTCATCCTCTGCCTTTGTTTTCCTTCTAGGGTGGTTGCAGGAAGCATATCCTGCAAAACACCTCTATTTGAATTTAAATCATTTTCCAGTTGGCTAGCAGTGTCGTTACCATTGTGGGCGGGCATAGGGTTCAAGCGTCGTCCCCGACCATGACGGCGCTTGTCCGAGGCTTCTTTAGTTCTGTCCTGAACCAACTCATCACACTAAAAGGGGGGTTAGCCCTATTAGTGGTTTGTTCTTTTCGTCGCCTTTTACGACTGGCAGAACATACCGGAGGCCTATCCTTTTCCCGGGCCTCCACGGGGATTATTATTATTATTATTATTATTATTATTATTATTATTAGTGGCAGTGGCAGAAGTAGTAGCAGTAGTGGAAGTACAGTGAGTATTAACTTTGTTAACTTGTAGTTAGTACTGTTTATACACATTGCTCCTACATACATCCAAATAATTTTTAATTCTTTTACTGTTATTTTATTACTGTGGTCATATTAAAATTGTTATTTCTTATGTAGCTGTGAAAATACTGTAGGTGTGAAACTATGCTCTGATGAGAGGGAGGGCTTTGAGACCCTAATATGATCAGGTTAAATAAGTAAATAGTGTACTGCAGTGAGGGCATGTGAGTCCTAGTCCGATGCAGAGACGTCCATTTGTTTCCGTTTGGTTCTTCAGGTATTACTCTATTTGTGTTTTTCTCCTTGATTTGCAAAAATCGGTGAATACCCGTAGACTCTGTCTGAAGGGTGATTTCGCAGAATTATAAGGACGATAGTTTATCAAGATGTGGAGATTGTTGACATGCCAATTATACGTTGACTAAACAAACTTGCGGTGTTGTTCGGCCGTTCTTTGAACTTGCTGGACACAAGAGCAATATTCAGGAGTGGGTGGTAGTAGAGTTGTATATGCTGCATTCTTCGCATCAAGGTAGGCTTTCTAAATGTTCCTCTACTACATCTGGTATCCGACAACTATGTAGGCTTGACCGTTCGATCTCAAGTGGTGCCCAGAAGTGAGACAATACATTCGCCTCCGGAGCCGTGGAATTCAAGTCTCCAAAAGTGCATACAGAATTAAGGTTTCGTTGGTTTCCCCACGTCGCTAAAGGCAAATACCGGAATGGTTCCTTTGAAAGCGATTAAAATGATTTTCTTCAGCCTCCTCCCTCAATCTAAATTTATGCTCCATTTCTAAGTTCAAACGTCAAATTAATCAGCGTTCTCTGAACACTTCGTTTCTATCGCCCATCCCATTGTTTTATAATCAACTATTATTAACCATTTGCGTATATTTTTAATGTATTTTTTTCTGAACATAGACTAATCGTTTGGATGAAGGTGTTTCCGTTCTGGACTTTGTTTCGTATACGGAACATAAAGTATTTAGCAAGTTAAGATGGCACTCCCTCCATTTCTCACCGCCGAATTTTCAGAACTTGTGAACGACGTGTATCACACAGGCTCTATGCGATGCAATAGTGTTTTATGTGGTGGTAAGTTCCTATGGTACCAAACTGCTGAGGTCGTCGGTCCCTATGCCCCTGTGGGTCCGGGGATTAGAATAGGCCTGACGTATACCTGCCTGTCGTGACTAAAAGGAGTCTCACACTTTTCGGCCCTATGACTTCAGGTCCCATTCTATGATTTGCCCTACCACTTTACAAATTCTACAGAAGTGCGGGCCATATGGGGAAGGACGGCTTATGTGGTGCACGAATTATCCATAGTGCCCTCAGATTCTATCTACTGAATCTCTTATCATGTCTTTGCATCTCCATCTGCGATTCAACTATTTGGGCGACGACACTTTCCGGGGTATGTCATCTTTTTCCTTTGTCTCATGTCCTCTATCGTCCCCATGACAATATTGGATTTCTCTGCGCCCAATATCCAGCACGATAGCCAGTCCGTTTTGGTAGGGCCATCATGTACCCATTTGGTGGTAGCCCCCTGACAACACAGGGATTGCACTGCTTATGCCTGAGCTGTAAACTCCCCATGTATGCCAAGGAGTAGATTCCTGCCTTCCTGGGGCATCAGGACTCCCAGCAACGGTCATAATGCCAGTTGGCCTTTGCTGTGGCTGGATGGCGCCCATGGATAGAGCCCCTGATCAGAGTGGGTAGCATCAGGGTGGGTTACCCGCAGTGAAGCGGACTAAGTCATCTCTTGCTGGTGACCGTATGGCATCAGCAGTCTCTAAGAAGGCCAAGATCGAATACAATGCCGACAGATATGACCCTGAATCGTTTCCCTCCGCCGGCCACGGTGGTCTCGCGGTTCTAGGCGCGCAGTCCGGAACCGCGCGACTGCTACGGTCACAGGTTCGAATCCTGCCTCGGGCATGGATGTGTGTGATGTCCTTAGTTAGGTTTAACTAGTTCTAAGTTCTAGGGGACTGATGACCTAAGATGTTAAGTCCCATAGTGCTCAGAGCCATTTGAACCATTTTTTTCGTTTCCCTCCCTCGCTATACCATGGGAGGAACATAGGGCTACAGAACGGAGAGAGCCATATTCACCTCGGTTTTTAGTTTGTAGCAGAACTGATGGGGACTCTTTTCTACCTACGAAGCCTCAATTTTTCGTTGAACACCTTCAGGATAAGTTTGGAGAAGTGACAGCGCTGTCCAAGATGCGAAACGGCGAAGTCTTGATTCAGACAGCATCCCCAGCCCAATACCGTGAGTTATTCGCCTGTGACAAGCTGGGTGATATTCCTGTTTCCGTCACTCCCCATAAATGCCTCAACATGGTCCCGGGGATCATTTTCCATCGCGATCTCCTCTTGCAGTCTGACGACGAGCTCAGTGACAATTTAGAACGTCGGGGTGTTCATTTCATCCGGCGCGTTTACAGGGTTCAAATGGTTCAAATGGCTCTGAGCACTATGGGACTCAACTGCTGAGGTCATTAGTCCCCTAGAACTTAGAACCAGTTAAACCTAACTAACCTAAGGACATCACACACATCCATGCCCGAGGCAGGATTCGAACCTGCGACCGTAGCAGTCGCGCGGTTCCGGACTGTGCGCCTAGAACCGCTAGACCACCGCGGCCGGCGTCGCGTTTACAGGGGACCCAAAGACAATAGGGTGATTCATTGCCTAAAAAGGTCAAGGTGATGGTTTACGCTGTGACGTTAAACCCGCCCCCTATGCGGTGCTTTAAGTGCTGGAAGTTCAGGCACATCTCTTCCTGCTGCATTTCCAGCGCCACATGTCGAGACGGCGGACGTCCACTGCACCCAGATACTCCATGTGCGCCCTTCCCACTTGCATCAACTGTGGAGAGCACCACTCCCCCTGCTCGCCAGACTGCCCAGTACTCCAAAAGGAGCAGAAAATCATGGAGTACAAGACCCTGGACCGGTTGACTCACACAGGGGATAAACGTAAATTTAAAAGATTACACCCCATTCGGTTGACGTCGACATATGCTGCAGCTACGTCACCATCTTCATCCCAAGTGCCAGTGGTTCCTCACTGTGTGCCACCAACAGTAGGCCCTATGAGCCACCAGAATACATCCACCCACTTGGTGTTAGGCGGCAAACCTTCCTCTGTTGCTCCCAAAGCACCTACTTCGGGAGCAAGGCCCCCAAATGCATGGCGTCTGTCCCCCCTGCTGGAGAAGCAACAGCCTCCTCCGGCTCCTCTCTTGTGGAAGGGGTCCATTAGGGCCCTCTCTCCCAAGTTCTCCACTAATGCCACGGCGGACACTCGCTAGTGGCTCAAGGAGCCAAAAGCTGCTGGACGAAGAGCTTCATGATCTTCCTCCATGCCTGAAGCTGCTTCGGAGAAATCTTCCCAGCAAATCGCTAAAGAGAAACGAGAGCGCAAGCAAACTAAGAAGTAGTCTGCTAAGAAACAGGACCCTCTGGTGGCCCCAACACTATCACTCCCTATCAAGTCTCCATCTGGATCTCACTGATGCCTCATCCATCATAGAAATGGCTACAAATAATCGGTGGTAGCAGGTGACTCCTTGCGTGCTTCATGCCTTCCCAGACTCATGATAACGTCATTCTCCAGTGGAATTGCGGCGGGATTCTCCACCACCTGGATGAGCTATGACAGATCTTAAGCTTTACACCTGCTTTCTGCATTGCGCTTCAGCAAATCTGGTTCCCAGAAATGTGGACACCTGCCCTCCACGGTTATAGGGGGTAGTACAAGAACCATATTGACTATGATAGAGTGACAGTTGGAGTTTGTGTCTATGTCGTGAATTCTGTATGCAGTGAACATGTGCCCCTTCAAACCCCTCATGAAGCTGTGGCTGTCAGGATAAGGACGACGCAGGAAATACCTGTCTGCAATGTGCATCTTCCTCCAGATGGTGCAGTACCCCTATACGCATTGGCTGCACTGATTGATCAACTCCCTAAACCTTTCCCACTTTTGGGGTATTTTAACGCTCATAACCCTTTGTGGGGTAGCACCGTGCTTACTGGCCGAGGCAGAGGTGTCGAAAATTTACTGTCACAACTCGACCTCCGCCTCTTAGATACAGGAGCCCACACACATTTCATTGTGGCACATGGCACATATTCGGCCAAAGATCTCTCTGTTTTTTCTCTGCCCCTAACAGTCTTCTCATAAACATGTAACATAATTGACTACCTGATGTTTTCTGCATAGTCACAACTGCACTTCTAAGTAGACTACCCCCGTCAGTAGAGGCTAACCATTTTACGTCCACAGATACACACTTCAACATCTGACTGCTGCTCAGGGGAAAATAAACACTAATGGCTTAGTCTTGCCATATGTACTTGGAGGTACTACCCACCCTAAAAACACGCGACTTGTAATAGCTATAATTATTAGTCTGCAAATGACGTAATGACGTAATGTTGTTCAATAAACTGTCGTCAGTCAGCATTAGAACTTTCTGCACTTATACCCAATTACACCCTGCCTGGATTACTGTCGGCTAAAGCTATGAATTTTATGTTAACATGTAACAGACGTTTTGGAGAACAAAAGGAAATTTAAAAAGGCCATATGAAGAATATTTTAAGACCTCAGGTAGGAAAAACCTCCTTATTCGGAGATGTAGCTCCGAAACTGGATTTTGGAAATTTGACAGTAATGGAGTCACAAGTCGCATCTATGGAAGACTTCTTTTAGTTTTTTATGAGGATTAATATAGTTTTGTTAAGGAACTACGGCGCATCAAGCACGTCTAGACTAGTGATGCTGCGCCGTTTCTCTCTTTTGAAGATGAACACTGGAGGAAGCATGTGTTTGAACATGCGTCTGCACTGAGGCCATTAGGCAGACCGTTATCTCAGTTGCATATAGCCATACGTGGAACTTCGTTGTGATGTCCGCGAAGAAATTATTTATGAATTTAATCACAAAAAATCCTAAATCAAGGTGGGGGATTTAAAATTCGGATCTCCAGAATATCAGTACAGTGTTTTACCACTGTGTCATCTCAACTGAATAAATCGAATACCAGAGGATATCAATGCGTAATTTGCAATTTCTTGTTCCGAAACTGGAAATACGACTGGTGTGGGCTTTTGCCCTGGCACTGGACGTACGTCTACCGATGGTGATAATGTTATGCTGTGCACATACTGGATAAGGCCTTTACATGTAGGTTAAATGTTAATGCAGCTTTGGAACTACCGTTACGAGCTGGTGATAACGTGCGAAGGTGCGTTGCCAAATTGTAACGCCCGACACTCTGTAGAGAGTTTACAACGGAATTAAACTTGAATGGATGGCAAAAAAGATGGCTATTAAATACCAAAGTCTGGAAATAAACAGTTAATGTTTATGCTGCATCTATTTCAGAACGTGATTTCGGTACATATATAGACTAGTAGTTGTCGGTCTTGTGGGACAATAGGGAGTGTACAGTGACGAATGACGAACTGCTCAGAAGGGAAAATAGATGAGTGTGTGGAATTTGTGGACTGAAAAGGACGCGAACACTCCAAAGTGTGAACTATATTATGGTTCACGACATGACGTGAACTCAGCCATGTCCGTGACTCACTAGACAGCTGATTATCGAGTATTAACACCACTCTGGTGCGCCGCTACAGGAAGGACATTTTCCACTTCCGACATTTGCTGGTATCTCCTTAGGAGAGGACTGCAGTGAACATTTTCTTTGTTTTTCCCTCGACAGAGAACAACTGACGCCCAGCCTTAAAAATGTACACAGGGCAAGACGTGAACGGGTAACAGTTCTTGTTTCATACAGATTATAGTTCACCTTGCAATCCAACGACCTGCAGTTATGCGAAACACGACTCTTTGTTTCCATTGTGTTCGAGTATGTAGAATGGATTGACGCATTGATTAAGTTTTAGTGTGCCACTATGCCGCCACGGGCTATCGACAGCTTTTCTCTGCTGTTGTGAATAATTTGGAATAAACTTGTCGCTAGTAGTGTTCCAGCAAAGATGCAGAGCCTGAGACAGAACTTAGCGCCAGCACACTCCTGGTGCTATGCTCCAACAACCCGAGGCCCGGAATTTCCAGTTCTGCTAGCTAGCGCACAGCCAAAGATACTGTTCAGGGCCGCCCACTCCGCAGAATCCTCGCCTGGCCCGTTGAACACACGTGGGACGGGGTCATGTGACAACTGGTCAAACACCGGCCTTCACCACCCAGTGCCAGTGAACCCTGCACTCGGAGGAGCAAAGCAGTGCTTCAAGCAATATTCAGAGGACACTTGGTACCAGCTTAAGAATTATTTTTTAAGTAAGGGATATATATCCTTACATATTATAAAAGTGTGTGTGTGTGTGTGTGTGTGTGTGTGTGTGTGTGTGCGTGCGTGCCACATCTCCTCCTAAACCACTGTAGTGATTTCAAACAAACTTGCTACACGTATCCTTTACTGTCAGGCAACAGTTGCTGGGGGAGCTGAGAACCACCTACCTAAAATAATACAGGACATACGACGTCATAAACAATGAGATGTATGAAAAATTGCCGCGTCATGCATGACGTTTCCATTCATTACTTC
This sequence comes from Schistocerca nitens, assembly GCF_023898315.1. NCBI lineage: Eukaryota > Metazoa > Arthropoda > Insecta > Orthoptera > Acrididae > Schistocerca > Schistocerca nitens. The sequence continues at coordinate 435,163,227 of NC_064614.1, forward strand.
TATACCATTGTCACGACATTTAGCAGAGAGTATCCACATATGCCTCCGAATGTTCCTACCAAATTACATCATTGTACCAGACAGAGGTCAATAGATATGACGTAATAAACATCAGATCGGTGAAAAATTGCCGCGTCATGTATGAAGTCTTAATACACATTTATTCCTTACTACTAAGACACTCGTAAAGTCGACTCATATTAAGTAAGCCCGTAACACGCGGCAGCGCATTTGGTTCAAAATGGTTCAAATGGCTCTGAGCACTATGGGACTTCTGAGGTCATCAGTCCCCTAGAACTTAGAACTAGTTAAACCTAACTAACCTAAGGACATCACACACACCCATGCCCGAGGCAGGATTCGAACCTGCGCCCGTAGCGGTCGCGTGGTTCTAGACTGAAGCGCCTAGAACCGCTCGGCCACCCCGGTCGGCGGAGCGCTTTTGACCGCTTTCGACTGCGAAGAGCAAACGGATGTAGGCGAAAGCGGATACTTCACTACAGACTCAGTATATTTGTTGTTTTCGTTTCCAACAGAAAACTGGCAAAATGAATACCCAGGCAATGCGAAGATACGCGCCGGTACGCCGTTCCGGTACTTCTGAAAAAGAAAGCGGTATAATAACGTTTTAAGACGTCTAAATTTCCAAACACCCGCGGAAGGTCACTATATCGAAAGCAATAAAAAGCACCTTTTGCCTGCTCCACATTAAGTTTCTTTATCTAACTTGTGCACCCATACACGTTTTGAAGTAGTGTAATTTATTTACGGTTGCTGCGAAAGTGGCCATGACAAGATGCTTTTTACGTGTGTGTGTGTGTGTATGTGTGTGTGTGTGTGTGTGTGTGTGTGAGGGAGGGAGGGAGAGTGTACAGGGTGTGTCCTAGTCTCAAGATCAAACGTCTAGGGGTCAGAGATCACGACATGAGGAACAGAATTTTTTCGATAATGCTTGGCAGCTGTGCTGGACGTCTTACTATGGGTTTTGCCCCTGAGAGGCGACAGGGTGAAGTCACTCTGATTAATAGACGCTGCTAGTTTTGTGAGATACCGTCGCTAAGGGCCGGCGAATGCAATAAAAAGACGGCTAGCATCAGTGGGTAGCGTGAGTGAACATTTTACCTCTAAAGAAAGTTTTTCCTCATGATGTTATCTATCACCCCTAGGCTTTGAATGCAAAGACTTTGAAACGATCAGCTGGGCCAAATATTTCAATCAGAACGCAATGAGCGTTGTTGGATGTGAGGTCCGCCAGTTATGCAAACCACCGTTTTTCTCAGTATCCAGGCATGTTTCGGCACCACTGTGCCATCAGCAGTGGGTTTTAGTTTTTTTTTTTTTTTTTTTTTTTTTTTTTACATTTGGTATGCATGAATTTTCTGGATCACACCAAATGTAAAGAATAAATAAAAACGAAAACCCACTGATGATGGCACAGTGGTGCCGAAACATGTTTGGGTACTGAGAAGAACGGTGTTTTGCATAACTGTCGGACCTCACATCCAACAATTTTAACTGAAAACACGGCCAATACAAGGAGCTGTGCCCGCCGGAGTAGCCGAGCGGTTCTAGGCGCTGCAGTCTGGAACCGCGCTACCGCTACAGTCGCAGGTTCGAATCCTGCCACGGGCATGGATGTGTGTGATGTCCTTAGGTTAGTTAGGTTTAAGTAGTTCTAAGTTCTAGGGGACTGATGACCTCAGAAGTTAAGTGCCATAGCGCTCAGAGCCATTAGAACCAAGGAGCTGGAAAACAAAATGATGAGCAATGACCCTTGTTTTATGGACAGCAATAGTATCGTGCTGTTACATTTGTCGTTTGTTGCTTCTCGTACAACATCGTCCGCAATCCGCATCTAAAACAAGCCGTGAAGTTGCTGTAATTACATAGAGTAACTTTTTACAAGATGAGGTACTACATTTACTATATTTATTTCTAGTCTGTATCTATATATCACTGAGAGCTTTGCCCAGCAATAGACAGATTTTCGATTCTGACCCGGGGGACCTCTTCTATTAGTTAGTAGTGGTACATATTGTCCACTGAATTATCTAACCTAATAAGCCCCAGAATCTTCAACTTATTGCTCCACAAATTCCCGTAGTCTCCGTCGCATCAACGTAAGCCATTGAGAAGCGTGTGGCCAGTTCCAACCTACTATTGTATCACCCTCTGGCGGCCTCACGTTGTCAATGGACGACCTGCCATTCGTGCGTTCTTGCAACAGGCGTTAGAGGGGGGATGGGGGGGGGGGGTTATGGGCGCTCAACATCGAGGTCATCAGCGAACAGGTGTTACATGCTCGGTGGATGATGTGTATCTACCATACAATATCCTACAAGTCTCAGTCGCTTCTACTTACAGTCCATGCCTAGAGAAGTCTTTCTGGAGTGTATTTCACACTGTATCTCCTAGACCTCATTTTAAGCACAGACCATTTATCTGTAACTATTTATCGCGAATTCTCTCTCAAAGCAAAGTCTTAAGTGACTGGTAAAAAGCGCCCGTGACCCCTGTATATAAGAAGGGTAAAAGAACGGACGTTCAAAATTACAGACCAACATCCTTAACATTGCTGCAGAATATCTGAATATCTTATTTCAAATATAATCAATTTCCTTGAGAGGGAAAAGCTTCTGTCCACAAATCATCACGGTTTTCAGAAGGTGTCGCTCGTGCGAAACTCAGCTTGCTCTTTTCTCACATGATACTCTACGAACAATGGATGAAGTTCAACAGGCGGATTTCACATTCCTAGATTTCCGTAAAGCATTTGACACAGTGCCAAACTGCCGACTGTTAACGAAGGTGCAGGCATACGAAATAAGTTCCCAGAAATGTGTATAGTGTACCGTCATGAGTGCCCCAGGGAAGTGTGGTATAGAACCGATGTTATTTTCTGTATACATAAATGATCTGGCGGACGGATTGAGCAACAGTCTGCAGCTGTTTGCTGACGATGCTGTGGTGTTTGGCAAGATACCGTCGAGTGACTATAGGAGGATGCAAGATAAGTTAGACAAAATCTGTAGTTGGTGTGATTAATGGCAGCTAGTTCTAAATGTAGAAAAATTTAAGCCACTGCAGATGAGTAGCAAAAACAGACCCATAATGTTAGAGTACAACATTAGTAGTGTACTTCTTGATGCAACTACACCTATTAAATATCTAGGAGTAGCCTTGCAAACCAATATGAAATGGTATGAACGTGTAAGAATTGTAGTAAGGAAGCCGAATGGTCGAGTTCGGTTTGTTGGCAGAATTTTAGGAAAGCGTGGTTCATCTGTAAAGGGCACCGCATACAGGACACTAGTGCGACCCATTGGTGAGTACTGTTAGAGAGTTTGGGATCCGCACCATATCGGGTTACACGAAGGCATCGAAGCAATTAAGAGGCGGACTGCCGGATTTGTGGCCGGTAGGTTGGAACAACACGCAGTTATTACGGTGGTGCTTCGGAAACTCGAATGGAAATCCCTGCAAGGAAGGCAAAGTTTTTTTTCGAGAAGCACTACTGAGAAAATTTAAAGAACCACCATTTGAGGCCGACTGCAGAATGCTCCTACTACCGCCAACATACATTGCGCGGAAGGACCATGAAGATAAGATTAGAGAGATTAGGGTTCGTACAGAAGCTTATACAGGGTGTTTCAAAAATGACCGGTATATTTGAAACGGCAATAAAAACTAAACGAGCAGCGATAGAAATACACCGTTTGTTGCAATATGCCTGGGACAACAGTACATTTTCAGGCGGACAAACTTTCGAAATTACAGTAGTTACAATTTTCAACAACAGGTGGCGCTGCATGTGATGTGCAAGATATAGAAGACAACGCAGTCTGTGGGTGCGCCATTCTGTACGTCGTCTTTCTGCTGTAAGCGTGTGCTGTTCACAACGTGCAAGTGTGCTGTAGACAACATGGTTTATTCCTTAGAACAGAGGATTTTTCTGGTGTTGGAATTCCACCGCCTAGAACACAGTGTTGTTGCAACAAGACGAAGTTTTCAACGGAGTTTTAATGTAACCAAAGGACCGAAAAGCGATACAATAAAGGATGTGTTTGAAAAATTTCAACGGACTGGGAACGTGACGGATGAATGTGCTGGAAAGGTAGGGCGACCGCGTACGGCAACCACAGAGGGCAACGCGCAGCTAGTGCAGCAGGTGATCCAACAGCGGCCTCGGGTTTCCATTCGCCGTGTTGCAGCTGCGGTCCAAATGACGCCAACGTCCACGTATCGTCTCATGCGCCAGAGTTTACACCTCTGTTGTTGTTGTGGTCTTCAGTCCTGAGACTGGTTTGATGCAGCTCTCCATGCTACTCTATCCTGTGCAAGCTTCTTCATCTCCCAGTACCTACTGCAACCTACATCCTTCTGAATCTGCTTAGTGTATTGATCTCTTGGTCTCCCTCTACGATTTTTACCCTCCACGCTGCCCTCCAATGCTAAATTTGTGATCCCTTGATGCCTCAAAACATGTCCTACCAACCGATCCCTTCTTTTAGTCAAGTTGTGCCACAAACTTCTCTTCTCCCCAATCCTATTCAATACCTCCTCATTAGTTACGTGATCTACCCACCTTATCTTCAGCATTCTTCTGTAGCACCACATTTCGAAAGCTTCTATTCTCTTCTTGTCCAAACTAGTTATCGTCCATGTTTCACTTCCATACATGGCTACACTCCATACAAATACTTTCAGAAACGACTTCCTGACACCTAAATCTATACTCGATGTTAGCAAATTTCTCTTCTTGAGAAACGCTTTCCTTGCCATTGCCAGTCTACATTTTATATCCTCTCTACTTCGACCATCATCGGTTATTTTACTCCCTAAATAGCAAAACTCCTTTACTACTTTAAGTGTCTCATTTCCTAATCTAATTCCCTCAGCATCACCCGACTTAATTTGACTACATTCCATTATCCTCGTTTTGCTTTTGTTGATGTTCATCTTATATCCTCCTTTCAAGACACCATCCATTCCGTTCAACTGCTCTTCCAAGTCCTTTGCTGTCTCTGACAGAATTACAATGTCATCGGCGAACCTCAAAGTTTTTACTTCTTCTCCATGAATTTTAATACCTACTCCGAATTTTTCTTTTGTTTCCTTTACTGCTTGCTCAATATACAGATTGAATAACATCGGGGAGAGGCTACAACCCTGTCTCACTCCTTTCCCAACCACTGCTTCCCTTTCATGCCCCTCGACTCTTATAACTGCCATCTGGTTTCTGTACAAATTGTAAATAGCCTTTCGCTCCCTGTATTTTACCCCTGCCACCTTCAGAATTTGAAAGAGAGTATTCCAGTCAACATTGTCAAAAGCTTTCTCTAAGTCTACAAATGCTAGAAACGTAGGTTTGCCTTTTCTTAATCTTTCTTCCAAGATAAGTCGTAAGGTCAGTATTGCCTCACGTGTTCCAACATTTCTACGGAATCCAAACTGATCTTCCCCGAGGTCCGCTTCTACCAGTTTTTCCATTCGTCTGTAAAGAATTCGCGTTAGTATTTTGCAGCTGTGACTTATTAAACTGATAGTTCGGTAATTTTCACATCTGTCAACACCTGCTTTCTTTGGGATTGGAATTATTATATTCTTCTTGAAGTCTGAGGGTATTTCGCCTGTCTCATACATCGTGCTCACTAGATGGTAGAGTTTTGTCATGACTGGCTCTCCCGAGGCCATCAGTAGTTCTAGTGGAATGTTGTCTACTCCCGGGGCCTTGTTTCGACTCAGGTCTTTCAGTGCTCTGTCAAACTCTTCACGCAGTATCTTATCTCCCATTTCGTCTTCATCTACATCCTCTTCCATTTCCATAATATTGTCCTCGAGTACATCTCCCTTGTATAAACCCTCTATATACTCCTTCCACCTTTCTGCCTTCCCTTCTTTGCTTAGAACTGGGTTTCCATGTGTGCTCTTGATATTCATACAAGTGGTTCTCTTCTCTCCAAAGGTCTCTTTAATTTTCCTGTAGGCAGTATCTATCTTACCCCTAGTGAGACTAGCCTCTACATCCTTACATTTGTCCTCTAGCCATTCCTGCTTAGCCATTTTGCACTTCCTGTCGATTTCATTTTTGAGACGTTTGTATTCCTTTTTGCCTGCTTCATTTACTGCATTTTTATATTTTCTCCTTTCATCAATTAAATTCAATATTTCTTCTGTTACCCAAGGATTTCTATTACCCCTCGTCTTTTTACCTACTTGATCGTCTGCTGCCTTCACCACTTCATCCCTCAGAGCTACCCATTCTTCTTCTACTGTATTTCTTTCCCCCATTCCTGTCAATTGTCCCCTTATGCTCTCCCTGAAACTCTCTACAACCTCTGGTTCTTTCAGTTTATCCAGGTCCCATCTCCTTAAATTCCCACCTTTTTGCAGTTTCTTCAGTTTCAATCTGCAGTTCATAACCAATAGATTGTGGTCAGAATCCACATCTGCCCCAGGAAATGTCTTACAATTTAAAACCTGGTTTCTAAATCTCTGTCTTACCATTATATAATCTATCTGAAACCTGTCAGTATCTCCTGGCTTCTTCCATGTATACAGCCTCCTTTCATGATTCTTGAACCAAGTGTTAGCTATGATTAAGTTATGCTCTGTGCAAAATTCTACAAGGCGGCTTCCTCTTTCATTCCTTCCCCCCAATCCATATTCACCTACTATGTTTCCTTCTCTCCCTTTTCCTACTGACGAATTCCAGTCACCCATGACTATTAAATTTTCGTCTCCTTTCACTACCTGAATAATTTCTTTTATCTCGTCATACATTTCATCAATTTCTTCATCATCTGCAGAGCTAGTTGGCATATAAACTTGTACTACTGTAGTAGGCATGGGCTTTGTGTCTATCTTGGCCACAATAATGCGTTCACTATGCTGTTTGTAGTAGCTAACGCGGACTCCTATTTTTTTATTCATTATTAAACCTACTCCTGCATTACCCCTATTTGATTTTGTATTTATAACCCTGTAATCACCTGACCAAAAGTCTTGTTCCTCCTGCCACCGAACTTCACTAATTCCCACTATATCTAACTTTAACCTATCCATTTCTCTTTTCAAATTTTCTAACCTACCTGCCCGATTAAGTGATCTGACATTCCACGCTCCGATCCGTAGAACGCCAGTTTTCTTTCTCCTGATAACGACGTCCTCTTGAGTAGTCCCCGCCCGGAGATCCGAATGGGGGACTATTTTACCTCCGGAATATTTTACCCAAGAGGACGCCATCATCATTTAATCATACAGTAGAGCTGCATGTCCTCGGGAAAAATTACGGCTGTAGTTTCCCCTTGCTTTCAGCCGTTCGCAGTACCAGCACAGCAAGGCCGTTTTGGTTAATGTTACAAGGCCAGATCAGTCAATCATCCAGACTGTTGCCCCTGCAACTACTGAAAAGGCTGCTGCCCCTCTTCAGGAACCACATGTTTGTCTGGCCTCTCAACAGATACCCCTCCGTTGTGGTTGCACCTATGGTATGGCCATCTGTATCGCTGAGGCACGCAAGCCTCCCCACCAACGGCAAGGTCCATGGTTCATGGGGGGAGTTTACACCTCTATCCATACAAAATTCAAACGCGGCAACCCCTCAGTGCCGCTACCATTGCTGCACGAGAGACATTCGCTAACGATATAGTGCACAGGATTGATGACGGCGATATGCATGTGGGCAGCATTTGGTTTACTAACGAAGCTTATTTTTACCTGGACGGCTTCGTCAATAAACAGAACTGGCGCATATGGGGAACCGAAAAGCCCCATGTTGCAGTCCCATCGTCCCTGCATCCTCAAAAAGTACTGGTCTGGGCCGCCATGTCTTCCAAAGGAATCATTGGCCCATTTTTCAGATCCGAAACGATTACTGCATCACGCTATCTGGACATTCTTCGTGAATTTGTGGCGGTACAAACTGCCTTAGACGACACTGCGAACACCTCGTGGTTTATGCAAGATGGTGCCCGGCCACATCGCACGGCCGACGTCTTTAATTTCCTGAATGAATATTTCGATGATCGTGTGATTGCTTTGGGCTATCCGAAACATACAGGAGGCGGCGTGGATTGGCCTCCCTATTCGCCAGACATGAACCCCTGTGACTTCTTTCTGTGGGGACACTTGAAAGACCAGGTGTACCGCCAGAATCCAGAAACAATTGAACAGCTGAAGCAGTACATCTCATCTGCATGTGAAGCCATTCCGCCAGACACGTTGTCAAAGGTTTCGGGTAATTTCATTCAGAGACTACGCCATATTATTGCTACGCATGGTGGAAATGTGGAAAATATCGTACTATAGAGTTTCCCAGACCGCAGCGCCATCTGTTGTTGAAAATTGTAACTACTGTAATTTCGAAAGTTTGTCTGCCTGAAAATGTACTGTTGTCCCAAGCATATTGCAACAAACGGTGTATTTCTATCGCTGCTCGTTTAGTTTTTTTTTGCCGTTTCAAATATACCGGTCATTTTTGAAACACCCTGTATATACACTCCTGGAAATTGAAATAAGAACATCGTGAATTCATTGTCCCAGGAAGGGGAAACTTTATTGACACATTCCTGGGGTCAGATACATCACATGATCACACCGACAGAACCACAGGCACATAGACACAGGCAACAGAGCATGCACAATGTCGGCACTAGTACAGTGTATATCCACCTTTCGCAGCAATGCAGGCTGCTATTCTCCCATGGAGACGATCGTAGAGATGCTGGATGTAGTCCTGTGGAACGGCTTGCCATGCCATTTCCACCTGGCGCCTCAGTTGGACCAGCGTTCGTGCTGGACGTGCAGACCGCGTGAGACGACGCTTCATCCAGTCCCAAACATGCTCAATGGGGGACAGATCCGGAGATCTTGCTGGCCAGGGTAATTGACTTACACCTTCTAGAGCACGCTGGGTGGCACGGGATACATGCGGACGTGCATTGTCCTGTTGGAACAGCAAGTTCCCTTGCCGGTCTAGGAATGGTAGAACGATGGGTTCGATGACGGTTTGGATGTACCGTGCACTATTCAGTGTCCCCTCGACGATCACCAGTGGTGTACGGCCAGTGTAGGAGATCGCTCCCCACACCATGATGCCGGGTGTTGGCCCTGTGTGCCTCGGTCGTATGCAGTCCTGATTGTGGCGCTCAGCTGCACGGCGCCAAACACGCATACGACCATCATTGGCACCAAGGCAGAAGCGACTCTCATCGCTGAAGACGACACGTCTCCATTCGTCCCTCCATTCACGCCTGTCGCGACACCACTGGAGGCGGGCTGCACGATGTTGGGGCGTGAGCGGAAGACGGCCTAACGGTGTGCGGGACCGTAGCCCAGCTTCATGGAGACGGTTGCGAATGGTCCTCGCCGATACCCCAGGAGCAACAGTGTCCCTAATTTGCTGGGAAGTGGCGGTGCGGTCCCCTACGGCACTGCGTAGGATCCTACGGTCTTGGCGTGCATCCGTGCGTCGCTGCTGTCCGGTCCCAGGTCGACAGGCACGTGCACCTCCCGCCGACCACTGGCGACAACATCGATGTACTGTGGAGACCTCACGCCCCACGTGTTGAGCAATTCGGCGGTACGTCCACCCGGCCTCCCGCATGCCCACTATACGCCCTCGCTCAAAGTCCGTCAACTGCACATACGGTTCACGTCCACGCTGTCGCGGCATGCTACCAGTGTTAAAGACTGCGATGGAGCTCCGTATGCCACGGCAAACTGGCTGACACTGACGGCGGCGGTGCACAAATGCTGCGCAGCTAGCGCCATTCGACGGCCAACATCGCGGTTCCTGGTGTGTCCGCTGTGCCGTGCGTGTGATCATTGCTTGTACAGCCCTCTCGCAGTGTCCGGAGCAAGTATGGTGGGTCTGACACACCGGTGTCAATGTGTTCTTTTTTCCATTTCCAGGAGTGTACATTCACTTTTCATTCACTCTCTTTACAAGAGTAACAGGAAAGGAAATGGCTAGTATTAGTGTAAGGTACCTTCCGCCACGGACCATGCGTGGCTTGTGGAGTGTGTATGTAGATATAGATGTACATATAACGTTATTAACGACATGAAACCGATTTATTTCCTAAGTGTTTATTAAAGCTCTCTCTCTCTCTCTCTCTCTCTCTCTCTCTCTCTCTCTCTCTCTCTCTCTACTGTTTTTCTGGTGTGTACTCTTTTTGTTACTGATCGTCTGGTAATACGTGTCGAAGACTTCAGATGTATAGCTCCATGTCCGTTTTCTAATCATTTTTCCCTGGAAGGCCTGGTTCTTTGTCTTGCTACTTCTTACAGTGTAACCCAGCAATGTAATAAGAATATCTTCCACTTACTTTCTGTATTCTTAACCATTCTCGTTCAAACGGCTTTTAAGTCTCTCTGAAGTCCTAATCTTCGCTCTCGTTCCTTTATAGCGAACTCTGCAGCACACCCACCTGATTTTTGGACAGCTCTAACCATTCCATGGAACGTGCCGACTATAGCTTAGGATACTATCCGAGGGTCCTCTTCATTGGTATAGCTATACTGATAATATTTTAAACCTGCTCCACTACCACTTACGCGATATCATCTATGTACTGTAAATCTCCAAAGAGTTTCTACAATTCTCTAATCATCTGACCAAAGAGATATGTCACTGCCTACAGGAACAACATCAATGTTTTATTTTAGCACCTATCCAACTACTGAATGTTAGAAGTTCATAACTTAGTACATCAATCTGCGGTTCTGCATTTTGTTGCCCACTGTGGTTCCTACCTCATCCCTGAACTGGGTAAATTTCGTGGTGTTCATTTTCTTATTAAATACTGTGACAGTAGATACCGGATTTAGCCCATGTGCTTTCATTTGTACAGTTAAGGAGAGATATATGAGGTGTGTGAGAAAAGTAATGGGACTGATTGTTTACCTGTCAAAGTTTTTATTTTTTTCAAGCAACAACATTGTCCCTTACAAAGTAGTTCCCTTCGGCAGCTACACACCGGCGGAGTCGTTCCCATTCTTGGTAGCAGTGCTGGAAGCCTTCAACTGGTAGGGCGTTTAACATGTCGGTCACATTCCTCTGAATGTTCTCCAGAGTCCGAAAATGTCATCCTTTTCAGACAGTTTCAATTTCCGGAAAAAAATTCAAGGATTCAAATGGTGAATAGGGGGGCTGTGGAAAAACAGGAATGCTGTTTGGAGTCAAAAATTCAATAACGAAAGTGGCCGTATGACATGGGTGTTGTCATGATGCAACATCCACTTGCCTGTAGTGTGCAAAATCGTGCAATTGTTTGACAGGTCACCCATCGTCCTTATTGTTAAATGTCGTCCTGATTTCGGAAGAGCACGCGCGTGTTCGACAGTTTCTTCGGTTTTGGAAGTAGGTCTCCTTGAGCGAGGTTCATCTTCATCGTGTTCTAGGCTCTCCAAAAACTTGCCAGCGAAAAACTTGTGCCCTTAACAAGGAATATTCTCCACAGCCCTCTTTCAACTTTTCAAAGTTTTTAACACAAAACTTGATGGCATAACGTTGGTCTGAATTCCATTGTTCCATTTTCGTAACAGACACCAAAAACACAACTTCACTTATGGCTGCCCGGAGCAGAAATTCGGACTGAGCTTCTGGAAGGGATGAACACGCCGGAATAAGTACAACAACACAGCGTTGCCGGATCGCTCGCAATGTTGTCAGTATCATTACTTTTCTCACACACATTCCTACACAGAAGTTTGGTGCCTTTATTTTTTCTTCTCATTTCATGAACCAGCGTGATATCGTACGCGGAAAATTTGGCGCTCGTGTCAGTCAAGAATGGCACGTAGGTATGTGATACTGTGGGTATCGTTTACAGTGACTGACTACATTATAACATTCTGCATGAACTTACGTTACTTAAGCAAGTCAACAAGAATCGTGACTGTTAGCGGTCTCTGAAAATCCTTATTATATTTTTGAATCAGTCACTCTCGATTAATTGCCAGTATGGATTTAAAACGTTTCTATTAGTTTTCTATACTTAAAATTTCACCACTCAGTAAAAGCCGGCCGATGTGGCCGTGCGGTTAAAGGCGCTTCAGTCTGGAACCGCGTGACCGCTACGGTCGCAGGTTCGAATCCTGCCTCGGTCATGGATGTGTGTGATGTCCTTAGGTTAGTTAGGTTTAAGTAGTTCTAAGTTCTAGGGGACTGATGACCACAGATGTTAAGTCCCATAGTGCTCAGAGCCATTTGAACCACTCAGTAAAGCATTTTTGTAACAATGCTAGAAGTTCGTCTAAATTCACTGGGAATTAACTGATTTTATTTCTTGTTTACAAAAATGGGGAGTTTTGATTTTAATATCGCACATGCACACGCTTATTACACGCGAAGTTTCAGAAAATGCTCGGTTCTAAACGCTTGTCACAGTGCGAAACTTACTGTTGTTCATATGTTCCTCATGAATTCTTGATCATTTTAATGAGGGGGCAGAGATAACCGCTACCTATCGTGTTAAATAAAGCTTATCTACCGTTCTCTCGTGGCAGATCACTTCGAGATGACTAAAAACCTGAAGATCGAAATCGGATCTTTTAACTGACGTATAACAGTGACAGCAAATAAACATTTATGAATTTTAGACCGGTTACAGTGAGTAAGTAGATGAAGTACGTCATCACATCGTCACAAAAGATGACACATGAGTTTAACTTGTGACTCAGAGTGAGAACGATTCGCGTAGCTTTCCTAACAGGCGACGAAATGCCACGACTGACGAGTACAAAAATTCGCATGTCGTTAGCATGAATTATGAAACAAACATCAGAACTAGGTTGAAAACAGACATGTCGGTCTATACAGAATGTATTGAAAGAAATCATTTTCATAATTTAATATTTTATCGTTAAATGGACCCTACTTTGAAACAGTCTCATAGTAACCCTCCTATTCATTATTTTGGAGTGCATGACATGTCTCTAAATTAGAGGCATCAAGCAGTGCAATTAATGTTGTAAGAAGCTCACAATCGTTTCATGTAAATACGTGTCAGTTTTGTGAAGTTGTTGGATGTACGTAATTTAATACATGTTAAGATACCTATTGATAAATTATCCTTTGTAATAGTTCCAAGAATATTTTCATGAAATGGTAAATTGCTATATGTGTAATTTGTTGTTTTGAAACAAGCGAGCACTCGAACGAATACTACATCGAATAAGTTTCACATTCGCTCAAAAGTAACATACAGTCGCGTTACTGCTTAAGCTAAGGATTGCTACTCATCGCATCGGAATCTAAGGGATAACGTTTAAGAATGAAATTTGTCTTGAGAAAATGTGAAGACACATTCTAGCGCACCGACTATGCACATGAATCAAAGTCTGAATGGTACAATGTGAAACACACAATGTACACATTATTGGCGTGGGTAGTGTTTGGAGCTTCGACTACAGATACACAGTTTTTAATTTAATACAAAAACACTAGATACTAATAGTGTAGTAATAGTGAGGTATCTGTACTGGCCTGTTAAAATATTCAGTATACAGCTTACATGAAACTTAAGAATGTAAGAGGGAATCTTCATCATACAATGATTTTAACCTTAAAACACGTCTATAGTGAGTTCGTTATTTGCATTTCTGGAATTTGTACATACTTTGGTTGTCTTAAACGCTAAGCGACAATTTTGAATCGCTTTTTACTCGTACGCAGTCTTTGGTCAGAGCAGTGTGTCGCTGGCAGATGTGTTTGTTTTGTCATCGCTGCTTGGCAGCGAGAAGCGCGGGAGTAATAGTGAAAGACGCCGAGCAGAGGTCTCGTGGCAATGTAGACATAAAGTGTATCTGTGTTTAAGTAAAATGATTTGTTTTTGTATATTGTGAAACAGAGGAGAAAGATTTGATTAGTGATTTAGAATGAAATGAGATGTAAGGATATTAAAAAAGAATATGAAGAAGAATGAAGGTAATATTTTTTATTTGGTGGGAATGCAATCGCGCGTAGTTAGGATTCATTTTTGAATGAGATGCCCATATCAAGGAACTTTAGATTTTTCGTTAAAGATAGTGTAATTTTCACTGTAAGGTATTTTTTATGTTTATCAATTATTTGTCTGACTTCTGTGAGAGTAGGAGTTTGATATCTGTGTTGCCCTTTGTCAATGTTAATGAGTGTTGTTACATGCATGTCATACAATTAATAATATATAAGGTAGTTTGAAAACATTTTGTTAAAGGAATATTTCAAATAAGAGCATTGTCCACAGTTTTATTTAATGGAGTATCTCACTCAGTGATGTGTATAAAACAGTTTACTTGTTGTCTGGAGCATTGCACTAACTCTCAGTAACTGCAGTTAGCAATTTGCAACTGGTGCGCAGAGCGGGAAGCACCGCGTTTCGAAGCAATTACACCACGAGGTAAGATATTTTCATTTCAGGAACAGTTTGCTACGAAAATTATCATCGCATAGAGACCATTTCGTGAACAGCATTATTTTATTAAAGAGATTAATAATAAGGTTCATGATTTAATCAGTTTGCATATTCTTTTTAGTTAGATTATAAAACAGGGCCAAATTCATGTTGTATTCTTGCAGGCAGATGTATTTGGTTTCGCTCGCAGTTGGAAATGCACAAAATCACCAAAAGCTAAATAACAGCAAAGTTACAACAAACCAACCAAGCCATTGCGAAATCTCAAATCAAATGAAAAGAATTATTAAAAGAAACTTTCAACCTGACTGACGCTCCACTTTTCACGGTATTGTAAATTAAATTTAACGCTTCAGAAGGGACAAAAACCATTTAAAAAGTTTTAAAATCGAATAACACTCCCATCAGTGTTCAACGTGTATTGAAACTGAAGAATAGTGCAATCCTTCCGCTGTGTGCCAGATACAACTATTTAATTTTATTTTAGCTGGACATTTTCAGCTTTTTATGTATTATCTTTAGCGAGTCACTGTTTATAGTCTGTAACATGGTAAAAAAAACCATGTGTCACAACCGTAAAACTGCAAACATAGTAATACTTCTTGTAATTTACCCGTAAAGAATTCGATGACTGATTGCGTTAAACTATGCATTGTTACTGACTGTTTGTAGTACGTTTTTAAAAAATATAGCAACTGCCAACTGCTGGTACTGACAGCAGAAAGTGCAGTGGATGATTATTTGGTATATTTTTAGTAAATGTTTCAAGATGATGAATTTGTAGTTGGCTTGGGGGTTCAGTTTTTGAAGTGACATATTAACTGATTTCCTACAAAATAATATAGTTCCTACGGCAACAGGGCAGTATGCCAAAATACCAACCATAGTGTTTCTTCATAACGTCAAATTACAGATAAGTGAACAGTGGAAATTTTGTTCCATAAGTGACAGTACAGCCACAGGCCTTTCGAAATCTGAAAATGTGGCAAATATTTTAGACATTACAATGAGTTGCGTGTCAAGAGATAAATGCAGAGGTTTGTAGAGTAAACAAAGTACTTGATTGACGTCATTGGTCACTGAATGACTAATAACCTGATAATATTGCACCCTCATAGTCTTTCTTTTTCTTCATTGTCAGTGACAGGTGTTCGAAAGCTCTAACCACGAAAATGGAAACTCCTAGTCGTTGATAGCGAAAGTCAACGAACAGCTGATTCGACGATTCAGTCAAGTAGTCTTCCGAGATAACATAGTCACGTAGAGGGAATATCTCTTCCGTGCCCTAGAAAACAAAATACGTGACAGGTACGCTGTACAATATAACAGATAAAATATCGACTGTGGAAAAATGTCTTTTAGGTAATGGAATCCATTGACTTTCATTGCCCCACATTTGGTGACATACCCCCCCCCCCCTCTCTCTCTCTCTCTCTCTCTCTCTCTCTCTCTCTCTTTCTTTCTCTACGTATCTATTTATCGGCCTTACACAGCATGTCTGTTTGTGCGCATATATTTACTGAAAAGAACCCATCTCATGTAATGCAGGAATTGTTTCCGTAGCCGTGGAACGCCTAATAATCACTATGGCCTCTACATGGAGTTGAAAAGTAAGGTAAGTCCTTTCCAACTTCCACAGCAGTAAATGCTTCATTATATGGCATCGTTATTTCATTAATAAAAGATGACGCTGAGTAGATCATTTTGGATTCTGAAAAAGCAAAAATAATTCGTTTAGCCAACAAACAAATAAAAAATATTGGTCAAACATTTATGAGATGATCAAGATCCAAATGTTTTAAGTATCATGTCATACACTGTGTAATCATTTCCAGAACTGCACACCAGTATGTAGCAATGAAATTTGTCGCTCAGTATACCAACAGATATTTTCTTCACCCGACTCACATATACCTAAGCCTGCCATCACTTCAATTGATGACCCCCTTCGAAGTATTAGTTAACGCTGGACATTTAGGTAAAATCGAATTACTTTTCCGGACACGTATTCTGTCAATGAGTCTAACTTTCATTAAAAGGAAGAGACATAGTGTATTCAAACGTTTTTCTTTCAAGAAAACGATTTAAAAGTCAGCATTACACAGGTTTTTAACAAGATCGAAACTGGAAATTTTTTGGCTTCTTGCACTTTCCATTCGTATTCTATTAAAATTACACCTTACCCAAAGGTCTAGCCCCCTCCCCCTCTCCCCCCCCCCCCCCCCCCCTACAAACTATCGTATGGGCGCCCTTGTAAAGGAGACAAATGCGCGAGAAGTCAACGTACCCTCTAAATTCCCTATGAAGTGCAGTTTGTAATTTTTTTTTCTGTAGATGGAAGGCGTTCCATTGCTGACTTCACTGTTACGTCATTCAGCCTTGTTAATATTTATGGCTTACTCAGTTTGAAATAGCATTAATATAATGATAACAGATGAACGACAGATTATCAGTTATTTAATTATATTTCGTGCAAACCCGACGAACTATTCTGCTGTGGTTCAGCACAACTACCTCCTGCAGTTTCCGGAAAAGCGAGGGATGCAGTTCTAGGTACTGTATGCTCTGTGAAGTTTGCTGTGGGATAATGCCAGCCTTTGTTATTTCAGCTCTCCTCACACGGCATTTACGCGTCTATCAGATCCCTGTATTTGGAAATTTTCTCATAGCAAATGGTTCGCAAATTACGGGTGTCCGGGGCAGTGATATACAGGGTGTTTCAAAAATGACCGGTATATTTGAAACGGCAATAAAAACTAAACGAGCAGCGATAGAAATACACCGTTTGTTGCAATATGCTTGGGACAACAGTACATTTTCAGGCAGACAAACTTTCGAAATTACAGTAGTTACAATTTTCAACAACAGATGGCGCTGCGGTCTGGGAAACTCTATAGTACGATATTTTCCACATATCCACCATGCGTAGCAATAATATGGCGTAGTCTCTGAATGAAATTACCCGAAACCTTTGACAACGTGTCTGGCGGAATGGCTTCACATGCAGATGAGATGTACTGCTTCAGCTGTTCAATTGTTTCTGGATTCTGGCGGTACACCTGGTCTTTCAAGTGTCCCCACAGAAAGAAGTCACAGGGGTTCATGTCTGGCGAATAGGGAGGCCAATCCACGCCGCCTCCTGTATGTTTCGGATAGCCCAAAGCAATCACACGATCATCGAAATATTCATTCAGGAAATTAAAGACGTCGGCCGTGCGATGTGGCCGGGCACCATCTTGCATAAACCACGAGGTGTCCGCAGTGTCGTCTAAGGCAGTTTGTACCGCCACAAATTCACGAAGAATGTCCAGATAGCGTGATGCAGTAATCGTTTCGGATCTGAAAAATGGGCCAATGATTCCTTTGGAAGAAATGGCGGCCCAGACCAGTACTTTTTGAGGATGCAGGGACGATGGGACTGCAACATGGGGCTTTTCGGTTCCCCATATGCGCCAGTTCTGTTTATTGACGAAGCTGTCCAGGTAAAAATAAGCTTCGTCAGTAAACCAAATGCTGCCCACATGCATATCGCCGTCATCAATCCTGTGCACTATATCGTTAGCGAATGTCTCTCGTGCAGCAATGGTAGCGGCGCTGAGGGGTTGCCGCGTTTGAATTTTGTATGGATAGAGGTGTAAACTCTGGCGCATGAGACGATACGTGGACGTTGGCGTCATTTGGACCGCAGCTGCAACACGGCGAACGGAAACCCGAGGCCGCTGTTGGATCACCTGCTGCACTAGCTGCGCGTTGCCCTCTGTGGTTGCCGTACGCGGTCGCCCTACCTTTCCAGCATGTTCATCCGTCACGTTCCCAGTCTGTTGAAATTTTTCAAACAGATCCTTTATTGTATCGCTTTTCGGTCCTTTGGTTACATTAAACCTCCGTTGAAAACTTCGTCTTGTTGCAACAACACTGTGTTCTAGGTGGCGAAATTCCAACACCAGAAAAATCCTCTGTTCTAAGGAATAAACCATGTTGTCTACAGCACACTTGCACGTTGTGAACAGCACACGCTTACAGCAGAAAGACGACGTACAGAATGGCGCACCCACAGACTGCGTTGTCTTCTATATCTTTCACATCACTTGCAGCGCCATCTGTTGTTGAAAATTGTAACTACTGTAATTTCGAAAGTTTGTCCGCCTGAAAATGTACTGTTGTCCCAAGCATATTGCAACAAACGGTGTATTTCTATCGCTGCTCGTTTAGTTTTTATTGCCGTTTCAAATACACCAGTCATTTTTTAAACACCCTGTATATGAGGGAAGTGACTTTCTCAGTTTTATTGACGGTTTTTGTGTCACGTTTACTATATCGGACTGTTGTATCGATTATTATGCTGCGTTTCCAGTAAATTCCATTTTGTCTTTTTCACTTTCTACGACACCGTAGTATGAATAAAAATCTTTAATTCATTGATTCTGCTGTCGACGCCTTTGGTTCATTGTTTCGACGGTCTCATTAATTCACTCGCAAATATTCCAAGTTGACGAATTTTACATATAGATGTAACGGGCGATATAGTCCCCTTCTGGACGCAATACTTCCTGCAACTATCATCTGTTCCTTGCACCTTCAATAAAAACTTCCGGCAGTTCCTCGTCACAGTAGCTTGATCTTCTATAGTTGTGAGAAATTTTTTGGTCTCTGTATTCAAACTTGCTAACGCCAACCGTTATTCAATGCTTGCAGATCGTTCGCAAGTTTCCCTTGCAATTTCTTTTTAATCCAAACGATCGTCTTGGTGTCAATTATATTTTCCTAAGGCAGATGTTTCTGCTAGATTTATGATAAAATGTGTGTGAAATAATTTTACGTTCATAGAGCTGTTGTGAAAATATTGTCTGAGATTCTAGAGTTGCTATCTCTGAAGTTCCACAGTACTTGTTATCTCCCCACCCCATTTCTCACGTGGAGTGATGAACCCTTAAAGAGCCGACGTAGGATAATGAAAGGCATACTTCGTGAAAATTTCTCGTGTTTTCCTCTGAATTTTTCCAGGTCTTTTTGTATTGTTAATGAGGCCAAAAATCTAAGCCAGCACTGGATCTGCATAGGTATTAATGGCATTGAATATATCTGCCGATATATGTAGGATAGTGTACATGGTAACTCACCATATTTTTTGGTCGGTACTGCAGTCTAGTGACTGATTTTACTATCGCGTAAGGGTATGTGCAGTAGAGACGGCCATAAGCAGTTTCTGCCATCTTCTACAGTTTTTGTCGTTGTTAGACATGAGGTTGTCCTTTGCGCAGTATTTGTAAGTATTTAGTGGTCTACACATTTAAGTTCTGTGTAATATATTAAAGCTGTTTGGAAAATATTGTCAATTCTCCAGGTATAAAATTTCATCACGAGTTAAATGGTGTACATTTTCATAACTATCTGTATAACATGTGAACAGTTAAGCCATATTTCTTCGGTCATGTGCCATCTTATACATTGAACCAAAACAAGGTCTTTTATCGTGGAATCTGAGATACTTGCAAATCAACTGAGTTTACTTACTGTCTTAACAATTTTACCTGGAAATTTGTGTTAGTTTCCAACAGCTTCTATTTCAAAACGCATTTAACTTGTAATTGGTTTTTAAGAATACTTCTGCGTAGTTTGTTTCGACTTGTTGGTTGCTGGTGCGTAGCAGAGTAATAATGTTAGACTATTAAATAAAGTGCTGACAAGATTTTCTCGATAGCAACCCTTTTAAATTTCAGTTGAATATTTGTTCCCAGGTACTTGATGACTTTGTACCTTAGAACATGTTTCCACATTTGAATAAAACCTGAACTTCCGGAGTAAGTCCAGGAAAAGATTGGAGCACATAAAAAGTAAATGCAGTTATTTAAAAATTGAATAATAAATTCTATTAAACTTCTATTACAGGACTGTCTAAAGCCTAAAATTGTAAAAGTGCAGCAAGGTCCAATACTTTCCCTTACTCGTGGCTCGTGGTTTTATGGATCATTCGCCTTTCTTGTAGGTATCGTGTTCATTCATGTGTTCTGTCATGTTTCCATCACTCATCTGAAACGCAGTACTTTGGATCTTGCCGTTTCTTATATTCATTCTCCTGCATTCATCCAGACCATATGACACGTTTATAAATTCAGAAAATATGTCCACTGTTTTAGATAGTGGGTTATGTTTGTTTCTCTTAAGGCATGTAGTTTAATGTATTCACCAATTTAAGTAGCAACTTTGGTGTTGCCGCTGATTCCTGACGAAGGTGCTTAATAGAACCACAATGGGCTTAGCGAGTCTCCTTGAAATACGCGTCTTTTGTTTCTGATTTGCTGTATTATTATCGTTTCATTATTTGTCAATGTATCTTCAAGTGCTTCATCATATTCTCACTTGAGGAGCGTGTTGAAGATTGGAGTGCTTATCTTATAGAACCGCAACCTTTAATAAGCCTTATGTGGAACAGAATGAAATGTTTTTAATATATAATCAATGTGCGCTGTAATTACGTTACGGCTTTTTAGCTGCTTCTGCTCTGGTACGACAGCATATTTGATGAACGTACCAGCTGAGTACCCGAGTTGTTCGGGTATGTACTCCAAACCTGTTAGTTCACTTCCTCTTTCACCTTTAGTCCATCTCCTCATCCAACGTCTCCCTGTCCATCTACACCTCCCTAGTCTCTGTTCATCTCCTCCTCCTCCTCACTCCTTCCATCTCATCCTCATCCCTTTCTCTTCACACCTCCTCATCACCCTACCTGGGGTCAGCTCCTCCTTCTCCCTTTTTGTTCACTCCTTCTCCCCACCTTCTTTCACCAAGTTACCACCCCTTCCCCCACCAAAAGCAGGCTGGTAGTTTGGTGGTTCTTACATCCACAATATTTCTATCCAGATAGTAAGTAATAAATCAGTAAGTAAGTAAGTAAGTAAGGAGATAGTAAGTACACTACTGCACATTAAAATTGCTACACCACGAAGATGACGTGCTACAGACGCGAAATTTAACCGACAGGAAGAATATGCTGTGATATGCAAATGATTAGCTTTTCAGAGCATTCACACAAGGTTGGTGCCGTTGGCGACACCTACAACGTGCTGACATGAGGAAAGTTTCCAACCGATTTCTCATACACAAACAGCGGTTGACCGGCGGTGCCTGGTGAAACGTTGTTGTGATGCCTCGTGTAAGGAGGAGAAATGCGTGCCAACACGTTTCAGACCTTGATAAAGGTCGGATTGTAGCCTATCGCGATTGCGGTTTATCGTATCGCGACATTGCTGCTCGCGTTGGTCGAGATTCAATGACTGTTAGCAGAATATGGAATCGGTGGGTTCAGGAGGGTAATACGGAACGCCGTGCTGGATCCCAACGGCCGCGTATCACTAGCAGTCGAGATGACAGGCATCTTATCCGCATGGCTGTAACGGATAGTGCAGGCACGTCTCGATCCCTGAGTCAACAGATGGGGACGTTTGCAAGACAACAACCATCTGCACGAACAGTTCGACGACGTTTGCAGCAGCATGGACTATCAGCTCGGAGACCGTGGCTGCGGTTACCCTTGACGCTGCATCACAGACAGGAGCGCCTGCGATGGTGTACTCAACGACGAACCTGGGTGCACGAATGGCAAAACGCCATTTTTTCGGATGAATCCAGGTTCAGTTTACAGCATCATGATAGTCGCATCCGCGTTTGGCGACATCACGGTGAACGCACGTTGGAAGAGTGTATTCGTTATCATCATACTGGCGTATCACCCGGCGTGATGGTATGGGGTGCCATTGGTTACACGTCTCGGCCACCTCTTGTTCGCATTGACGGCACTTTGAACAGTGGACGCTACATTTCAGATGTGTTACGACCCGTGGCTCTATCCTTCATTCGATCCCTGCGAAACCCTACATTTCAGCAGGATAACGCACGACCGCATGTTGCCGGTCCTGTACGGGCCTTTCTGGATACAGGAAATGTTCGACTGCTGCCCTGGCCAGCACATTCTCCAAATCTCTCACCAGTTGAAAACGTTTGGTCAATGGTGGCCGAGCAACTGGCTCGTCACGGTACGCCAGTAACTAATCTTGATGAACTGTGGTATCGTGTTGAAGCTGCATGGGCAGCTGTACCTGTACACGCCATCGAAGCTCTGTTTGACTCAATGCCCTGGCGTATCAAGGCCGTTATTACGGCCAGAGGTGGTTGTTCTGGGTACTTATTTCTCAGGATATATGCACCCAAACTGGGTGAAAATGTAATCACATGTCAGTTCTAGTATAATATATTTGTCCAATGAATACCCTTTTATCATCTGCATTTCTTCTTGGTGTAGCAATTGTAATGGCCAGTAGTGTAGTAAGTAATCGTGTATATACGAAATTCGGTTGAAATCGATTCATTGGCTTAGGAGGATATTTTTATCAACGGCTTTGCCAGAATACGTCCATATACTTCACATATATTTAGCACATTCATGCACATTTGTACACATATTTCATTTATATCTTAGTGAATTTCGCCCTGCATTTTGGTTTTCACGTTACTCAAATTTTTGGTTTCATATATTTGAAAAGTGTCTCGTACAAAGATGTTTTGCAGGTATATTCAGTGGTATATTTGTATATTGTCTGAGAAATATGTTGCGAATAGTGTTAGTAACAAAGGAGTAATAAATTTAAACGTCATGCATGATGCGGCGGTTTTTCAAGCATCTAATTATTTGTGTCGCCATATCCCGTGAACTACGATAAGTAGTAGGCTCTTACTCCCACGGCGATTGTTGTCTGAGAGTAAGGGATATGTGTACCAAGTTTGCTTGAAATCGGTCCAGTGGTTTAGGAGGACATGTGGAATATACACGCATTCACACAAACATATATCCATTTTTATAATATGTGTTGACACATTTAGTCTCTAGCTGTCCAGCTATTTAACTAGTCCCATTGTTATTTAATATATTTACAACTTACATATTCATTTGTTATGTCTACAGTGAAGTTTCGATACCTCTCACTCTTTCTTAATTACATCTTATCATCCAAATAACACAAACATATAAATTTTCCTGTTTTTATTATCAATTTTTTCTTCATTATGCTACGTAAGTCTCGTGCTAAGAATGTTTATAACTGGCAGTCCTAGTCTACTCATGCCATGTGGCACTGCATTCATTATTGGAGATAAATAACTGTTAGGGCTAAGAATTAACATTGTCCATAAGTAACCTTTTATAAAAACGAATGTATATGATTTATTCTTCTGGAAACCTTTCACTGGTTCCCAACAGTGGAGCAAATCAAGTAATGCGGGTTCTGTTGCTCGGTGTCTTTCCGCATTAGAATTTTTTCTTTTGTTGAAAATGTCTTGCTATATGAACGTAGATTTTCGGTTGTCGGGTAAGGTTCCTGACACTCCTGGATAGTGGAGTTCCAAGTTTGACGATTGCCTTATAGTCTGGCCTGACAGCGCTTTATTTTAAGTCAAATGTCTGTACATCATCTTGCTTACATATGCTGTCAACACTTCAAGTATTGTGCACAAGGATTTGATAGGGTGATATTTGGAGGGGTCTATTCTACCTCTTTCTTTTTGGTAAAAGGTATATTTTTGCCCTGCATTAGTTTTTTGGTATAATAACTGGCTATTCAATAAAGTTTTTGAAACAATGAGAGAGGTTGGATAATGCACCCGTAGTCTAAGGGTAGCGTCTTTGACTGGTAACCAGACGTCCTTGGCCCCAGGTTCGAACTTCACCGCTGCTTAAATCCATACAAATTATAGCACTGGATGTACGTGCGTATGTATGTATGTATGCATGTACGTTCCACATCTCATCCTAAACCACTGGATCGATTTCAACCAAACTTGGTACGCATATCGTTTACTGTCTGAAAAGAATCAATGCGGGAGTAAGAACTACCCACCTCTCAAAGGAGTGGCAATGAAAAAGCAGTGTAGCCCACGACGCAAGAATATCCATACTTTATTTGTGCAGTATTTGAGACAGAGCATTTACAGACTTACAATAAACGTAACTAATAATTTCAAACCTTTACGAAACTTCTTCTCGCTGACGACCCCCACCAAATGATGAATAGAATAAAGTTCGTCGTTTACTACATTTTCGCTGTTTAAAACTGCCACATGAAACATGACATTTTAATTTATTACTTCTCTGCTGCTAACTCTTTTCGCAACACATTTCGCAGAAAGCAGCCACATACGCCGCTGATTGTACCTAGAAAGATATATCATTGTACGACCTACAGTTCAGCAGATACGACGTCATAAACGCTGAGATGCGTGAGAAACTGCCGCGTCATGATGATTTATTTTATTACTTCTTTACTGCTAAGTCTATTCGCAACACACAAAGATTGAGGTGCATGAAAACAAATCTGCAGGGCAAAATTCGCTAGACATACGGATGAAATACGTGTACAAATATGGGTGAAATATGTTAAATACGAGTCAAACATATTTGACATGCGCGTATCTAAGCAAGGTCAAAGGTAAAAAGCTCATCCTAAACCCTTGAAACAATTTCAATCAAATTTGGTACACATACAGGGTGAGTCACCTAACATTACCGCTGGATATATTTCGTAAACCACATCAAATACTGACGAACCGATTCCACAGACCGAACGTGAGGAGAGGGGCTAGTGTAATTGGTTAATACAAACCATTAAAAAAATGCACGGAAGTATGCTTTTTAACACAAACCTACGTTTTTTTTAAATGGAACCACGTTAGTTTTGTTAGCACATCTGAACATATAAACAAATACGTAATCAGTGCCGTTTGTTGCATTGTAAAATGTTAATTACAAAAAAATGGTTCAAATGGCTCTGAGCACTATGGGACTCAACTGCTGAGGTCATAAGTCCCCTAGAACTTAGAACTACGTAAACCTAACTAACCTAAGGACAACACACACATCCATGCCCGAGGCAGGATTCGATCCTGCGACCGTAGGGGTCGCGCGGTTCCAGACTGTAACGCCAGAACCGCTCGGCCACCAGCGGCCGGCTGTTAATTACATCCGGAGATATTGTAACCTAAAGTTGACGCTTGAGTACCACTCCTCCGCTGTTCGATCGTGTGTATCGGAGAGCACCGAAGTACGTAGGGATCCAAAGGGAACGGTGATGGACCTTAGGTACAGAAGAGACTGGAACAGCACATTACGTCCACATGCTAACACCTTTTTATTGGTCTTTTTCACTGACGTACATGTACATTACCATGAGGGGTGAGGTACACGTACACATGTGGTTTCCGTTTTCAATTACGGAGTGGAATAGAGTGTGTCCCGACATGTCAGGCCAATAGATGTTCAATGTGGTGGCCGTCATTTGCTGCACACAATTGCAATCTCTGGCGTAATGAATGTCGTACACGCCGCAGTACATCTGGTGTCATGTCGCCGCAGGCTGCCACAATACGTTGTTTCATATCCTCTGGGGTTGTAGGCACATCACGGTACACATTCTCCTTTAACGTACCCCACAGACAGAAGTTCAGAGGTGTAAGATCAGGAGAATGGGCTGGCCAATTTATGCCCGTGTTTGTTACAACACGCAACTGAACATCGGAGGTTTCAAGCGTCAACTTTAGGTTACAATATCTCCGGATGTAACTAACATTTTACAATGCAACAAACGGCACGGATTACGTATTTGTTTATATGTTCAGATGTGCTAACAAAACTAACGTGGTTCCATTTTAAAAAAACGTAGGTTTGTGTTAAAAAACATACTTCCGTGCATTTTTGTATGGTTTGTATTAAACAATTACACTAGCCCCTCTCCTCACGTTCGGTCTGTGGAATCGGTTCATCAGTATTTGATGTGGTTCACGAACTATATCAAGCGGTAACGTTAGGTGACTCACCCTGTATTAGTTACAGTTTGGAAAGAAATAATGTAGGGCTAAGAACGACCTCTGTTGGGGTGAGTGTGATAAGGTGGAGAGAGAAAGGAGGACGAATAGATGGACAGACAGTGGGGGAGGGGTGGAGGAGGAGATAGGCACAGACAGGAAGAGGAGGAGATAGACAGAGATATGGGAGAGGGAAATGGGCCAATGAACAGATGGAGTGGGAGGAGCAAATAGACAGGGATGAGGAGAAGATGGGCAGAGAGAGGGGAGAGGAGGACACAGAAAGGGTAGGGGAGTAGATGCACAGAGAGAGTGGGCAGGGGGGGGGGGGAGATGGACAGAAGTGAGAGGGGGAGAGGAGATAGAGAGATGAGGAGGAGGTTGACAATGTGAGAGGGAGGACAAGATGGAAACAGGAGGGGGAGATGGGAGCAGACTGATGGAGGGGAGGAGGAAATGGACAGAGAAATGGGCAGGAGGAGAGGACAGAGAATGGGGAGTGGAGATTGTGGGCAGGAAGAGGGGGTGGTGGAGATGAACAAAGAGTGGGAGGGGTAGAAGCGATTGACAAGAACCGGTAGGATAGAGAGAGAGAGAAGGGAGGAGAGGTGGATAAAAAAATGAGGAGATGGCTACAGAGAGGGAAGAGGATGGTGTGGACAGTGAGAGGGGGAAGGAGAAGATAGACAGATGGAGGGGGAGGGAGGAGAGAGGAGATGGATACAGAGAGGGGGAGGACGAGATTGACCAATAGATGATTGTAAAAAGTAAATACCCAGTCAACGCTGCATTTCTCAGCTAGATTTGAATAAAAATCATCAGCAGTGAGAGTGGATCGGGGCGTGGAAAGACTAAACTTTTAACGTGATAGGAAAGCTAGTAAATCTGAAAAGGGAAACGCTAAGACTCAATCTTGAAATGGAAAGAAGACAAGGGTTTATGATCAGACGAGTATAGAGTAATATCAAGTGCAGGAGAAAATGGTATAGCAGTAGTGGGATTCGTTGTGAATAAGAAGGTAGGGTAGATGGGGAGATACTGTGAAGAGTTCAGTGACAGGGTTGTTCTCATCGGAATCGACAGGAAACCAACAACGGATAACAATAGTTCAAGTATATATACCAATATCGCAAATAGAAGATGAAGAGAGAGACAAAGTATATGAGGATAATCAACGAGTAATTCAGCACGTAATGGGAGATGAAAATCTAATAGTCATAGGAGACTGGAATGCAGTTGTAGGGGAAAGAGTAGAAGAAAGGATTATTGGAAAATATCGGCTTGATGGTAGGAATGACAGAGGAGAAGGATTAATGGAGTTCTTCAACAAATTTCAGCCTGTAACAGCGAATTCTCTGTTCAACAATCGGAAGAGGAGGAGGTATACTTGGAAATGGCCGGGAGATACCGGAAAATTTCAGTTAGGTTACATTATAGTCAGGCTGGAATTCTGAAATGAGATATTGGATTGTAAGGAGTTCCCAAGAGCAGGTATAGACTACGATTTAGTAGTGATGAAGTTTAGATGGAAGTGTAAGAGATTAGTCAGGAAGAATTAATGCGCAAAGAAGTGGGATACAGAGATACTAAGGAATGAAGAGAGACGCTTGAAGTTCTGAGGTTATAGATACTGATATACTGAATAGTTTAGTAGACACGTCAATTGAAGAGGAATCGACACCTCTAAAAAGGATAATCAAGAAAGTTCGAAGGAAAAAAATAGTTACAAGGAAGGTAATTGCGAGGATACCATGGATAACGTAAGAAATACGTCGCCTGGGCAGTGTCATCCTCAGTCCACAGGCGTCACCAGATGCGGATATGGAGGAACATGTGGTCAGCACACCGCTCTCCCGGAGCCGCAACTTCTCAATCAAGCAGCTCCTCCGTTTGCCTCACAAGGGCTGAGTGCATCCCGCTTGCCAACAGCGCTCGGCAGACCGGATGGTCACCCATCCAAGCGCCCGACTGCGCTGAACTTCGGTGATCTGACGGGAACCAGTGTTACCACTGCCGCAAGGCCGTTGGCGACTCAGCATATAGAAAAGTCGAAACACCTTCGGTGAAATTAAAAGCTGGGTGGTAATATTTCAGAGTGCAATGGGAATTCCGCTGTTAAATGCAGAGGACAGAAGGGATAGATGAAGAGAATACATTGAAGGCCATTGTGAGGGGGAAGACGTGTCTGAATACGTGACAGAAACAGAAACAGGAGTCGAAACAAAAAAGAGAGGGGATCCAGTGTTATAATCAGAATTTCAGAGAGCTTTCGAATACTTGAGATCGAATAAGGGAGGAGGGATAGATAACATTCCTTTGGAATTTCTAAAATCACTGGAGTATTTGGTAACAAAATGACTATTCATGTCGGAGTGTAGAATGTATGGGACTGGTGTTGTACTATCAGACTTTCGGAAAAACATCCTCGACACAGTTCTAGGGATAGGAAGAGTCGACAAGTGTGAAAATTATTGCACAGTCAGCTTAACAGCTCACGCATCCAAGTTGCCGACAAGGATAATACATAGAAGAATGGAAAACTGAAGATCTCTTAGAGGACGACCAGTTTCGCTTTAAGAACGATTAATGTACCAGAGAGAGAGTTCTGAAGTTGCGACTGGTAAAGGAAGCAAGAGTGAAGAAAAATCAAGGCACGTCCATAGGATTTGTCGACCTGGAAAATGCGTTCGACAGTGGCAAACGGTGAAAGATGTTCATAATTCTGAGAAAAGTAAGAGTAAGTTGTAAGGATTCCCGAACGGGAAGGCGTGTCGGTCTCCGGCACGAATCCGCACGGCGGATTTGTGTCGAGGCCCGGTGCGCCGGCGAGCCTGTGGATGGTTTTTAAGGCGGTTTTCCATCTCCCTCGGCGAATGCCGGCTGGTTCCCCTTATTCCGCCTCAGTTACACTATGTCGGCGATTGCTGCGCAGATACTGTCTCCACTTACGCGTACACCATCATTACTCTACCACATAAACATTTGAAGTTACACTCGTCTGGTATGAGACGTTCCAGGCGGTGGTGCACGAGGGGTGGGAGGGGGGGGGGGGGAGGAGCGAACCGCACAATAACCCTGGGTTCTATGTGGGGCGTCAATGGGGTGTGGCATGTTGTGGGGTTGTGAACCACTGTGGGCTGTGGCGGGACGAAGCCTCTCTTTCTTTTCTAGGTCTCCGGTTTAAATACACAGTACAAGTTATAAGAGAAGACAAGTAATACAGGGTGAACATTAATAAAACCGACGAACTGTAGCGAAGGATTCCTGGCTGGAAATGTAGGAAGATGGTCCTATGAACATGCGTCGGAAAATGAATCAGTGCCTCGGTAGATGGAGCTAGCGAATGAAAATTCCTCGAGCATGTGCCGTGTTTTACTTGTGTGTTGCAGGCTGTCTGACTGACGCATCGTAATGTAAGCAGCATATTGGTCCGGTATTCATGTCGGGAAAAATTCGAGATGGTGTTTGTATACGGAAAACCAGACGGAAAGTACCCTCACTGACACCAACCACATCACGCAACATTTCAAGCCCTTTTTGGGCGTTTGTGTGATCATGGCTCCTTTCAGACAGACGAACGTGCAGGGAGGCGGGGGAATGTGCGTACACCAGGTTTGGAAGACCTGGTTCTACAGGGAATATATATAGTCTAAAGAAAACTTATGTTAAACTGACTCGTTCCACGTCATTTCCAAATGACGTATTCATGATCTCTGGAACAAGTATTAATGTAATTTTTCCCGAGGGCATGCAGCTTTACTGTAGATGTAGGTTGCAATAGGTACTGGGAGATGAAGAAGCTTGCACAGGATAGAGTAGCATGGAGAGCTGCATCAAACCAGTCTCAGGACTGAAGACCACAACAACAACAACAACAATGTTTAGTTCATTTAAGCGTACGAGAATATAGGAAAATATGCCAACTTGGAGACCGATACATCATCTGCAAATAAATCCGCGCACTCGTGCCTCTTAATACTAAAAAATGCAAGTACTTCATTTCCAAG
Source organism: Schistocerca nitens (assembly GCF_023898315.1). Taxonomy (NCBI): domain Eukaryota; kingdom Metazoa; phylum Arthropoda; class Insecta; order Orthoptera; family Acrididae; genus Schistocerca; species Schistocerca nitens. The sequence continues at coordinate 435,193,486 of NC_064614.1, forward strand.
TTCAAACATTCGCGTTAACACTTCGTCTCGAGATAACCATTGTACTCTCGTATTTAGAAGAAATTTTCCGAAATTCCTTCACCAGGGAAGACGAATGGAATATTCCAGAATTTGAAACACGAACAGCTGCTAGCATGAGTTTCTTAGAAGTAGATACCTTAGGGGTTGCGAAGCAACTCAAATCGCTTGATACGGGCAAGTCTTCAGGTCCAGATTGTATACCGATTAGGTTCCTTTCAGATTACGCTGATACAATAGCTCCCTATTTAGCAATCATATACAACCGCTCGCTCACCGATAGATCTGTGCCTACAGTTTGGAAAATTGCGCAGGTCGCACCAGTGTTTAAGAAGGGTAGTAGGAGTAATCCATCGAACTAAAGACCTATATCATTGACGTCGGTTTGCAGTAGGGTTTTGGAGCATATACTGTATTCAAACATTATGAATCACCTCGAAGGGAACGATCTATTGGTACGTAATCAGCATGGTTTCAGAAAACATCGTCCTTGTGCAACGCAGCTAGCTCTTTATTCGCACGAAGTAATGGCCGCTATCGACAAGGGATCTCAAGTTGATTCCGTATTTCTACATTTCCGGAAAGCTTTTGACACCGTTCCTCACAAGCGACTTCTAATCAAGCTGCGGGTCTGTGGGGTATCGTCTCAGTTGTGCGACTGGATTCGTGGTTTCTGTCAGGAAGGTCGCAGTTCGTAGTAATAGACGGCAAATTATCGAGTAAAACTGAAGTGATATCAGGTGTTCCCCAGGGAAGCGTCCTGGGAGCTCTGCTGTTCCTGATCTATATAAATGACCTGGGTGACAATCTGAGCAGTTCTCTTAGGTTGTTCGCAGATGATGCTGTAATTTACCGTCTAGTAAGGTCATTTTTCCTGCGCGCTGTTCGGGAGTGAAATGGTAGAGAGGTAGTATGATTGTGGTTCGATGAACCCTCTGCCAAGCACTTAAATGTGAATTGCAGAGTAATCATGTAGATGTAGATGTATTGTGTGCTGTGCTCTCGTTTCTTGCCACAGAACGTTAAAATGCCGCATATGTAGGGGGCCCCGATTGGATGAAGTTCAGACCTTTTACTATATCGTCCACCACAATTTTCAGAGGAGATGGTAAAGACTTAACAACAATGACTTCGCTCTGAATGAGGTAATGGTCGGTCGGTCAGTCTGTTACTATTTACTTTGTATACTCTACCAGCGAATCGTTTCACTCGGCCTGTCATAGAAGTGGCTCCGGCTGTACAAACACCAACGTAATCCACCGACGATATTTCATTAGCGACAAAATACTCATCATTCACACGAAAACTTTTCTTCAGCAGTACTTGATTCAGATAGTTCTTTGTAAAAAAAATAAAAATAAAATAAAAATAAAAATACTTGCAATTACGTGCTCATCAACAGATCTTATGTAGGAAAGGAGTTGTACGTGACTATAAGTATCGGTGGAATCGTCGACGTGAAGTAAGAACTTACGACTGCTCTTTCTCTTTCCCTCAGCATGTCTTAGATGTCACTGGACATACCACTACCTCGGCGGCTGACTGTGTCAACAGAGAGAGGACTTTTGGAAATTTCAGTAGCAGCTTCTGAACCAAGGACTATTTTTACCATTCCTTTACACGAGTGCATGATCAACGTTTCTGCTATTGTCTATGGTTTTTTGGCCTTTTTTTTCAAACGTGTAACGACATAGTCATGAGCTTCACTTGTTTTTTATTTTGTTCCTACAACCGACGATAGTAATTCACATCTTTACTTAACACAGTGGAATGATTTGTTGACAAACGTCATTTAAATTTACTGGGAACCATAGTAACATTGCTGAGTTTTGCACCACACACAACACACTCGCGGATCGAGCATGTTTTCTCACCACACCAAAAGAAAACGTAAGATAATTATCATCATATTCCTTTTGAACTATGTTCTGTTTCTTCTTTTCGGGCTCGATGGTTTCACTATATAAATCGAGGACGGAGCGCTCTGTAGAATGAACTTAGTCATACTGAAAAAAATGGTTTATGGTTCAAATAGCTCTGAGCACTATGGGACTTAACATCTGAGGTCATCAGTCCCCTAGAACTTAGAACTATTTAAACCTAACTAACCTAAGGACAGCACACACATCCATGCCCGAGGCAGGATTCGAACCTGCGACCGTAGCGGTCGCGTGGTTCCAGACTGAAGCGCCTAGAACCGCTCAGCCACACCGCCCGACTTAAAAATGGTTTAATAACAACACTGTAGTAGAAAATACCGATGCAGCAATCACATTTGGACTACTGCAGAGCACAGCTATGATAAAACTGAACTGAAATATTCAAACATTAGAAAGTCCAAGATGGAATAACAACGATACCGTTGAACTGAAATACTGCAGTTTTGTCATTATGTGGGTTCTTAGATGGCGAACGAAAACAGCAATAAAATTTAAGAAGCGGCTACGAGCACGATCAAATATAAAAGAAAGGCAATAAAAAAATAATAGAGGGACATTTTTGCTAATCCCGAATTTTAGAGAAAAGCACGTACAGCTAGCTGTACGCAAAAATGCAGCGTAATCTCGACCTAGCGTAGTCCATGCAGTTGTAAGCGAGAATACAATTATCTCAAGATAAGCAAAATACACGGTGTTTCAAAATTAATATACGGGTTTTAAGGGTTTGTAGCACATATTACATTCACCTTAGAATTATAAATAATACACCAAATGGAAGAGAAACACAGTTTTTCTTACAATTATTCAGTGTGAACACCGAGTCGACAGGCGTGTTATTCCGAAACCTTGATCAATGTGTCAGGAGTAACTTTTGATATAACACTGTTTCCAAAGTCGGATAGATCAGCTGGTATCGGAGGTAGATACACACGGTCGCGTCAGATCGTGTGTGAACGTGGAGGTCATGCAGAAGACGCTGTGTCAACCGGCCTCTTACGCCCAATCCACGGGTCGGATACAACTTCGTTTTACCAGTCGCGTACTGAGTTATGATGGTGAGGCGGCGCGCTATCTTACTCCCAAATAAAGATGTGTTGTTCAGCTTCTTCCCATAGAGGCACAGGCCATAGCGGAAGCACATCACGATAAGAAACGTCAGTTACAGCTGATTCACCGAAAAAGGAAGGCGCATAAACATTCCGCGGGGACATTTCTTGGGGCTAGGCGTGGAAGACTCGCACTCGCTCAACACGTTTTTCAGGCAGTGTCTGTCATTCCATACTCTTTCCACTGCGCACAGCTATGCAAACGAAACTGTTTGAGTTGCTCTTTCGTTTGTGTATTATTTACAATTGTAAGTTGAACGTAGTAAATGCTACAACGCCTTAAAACCGTTATGTTCATTTTGAAACACCCTGTATAATAATAAGATTGAGAAAATAAATTACATTTAATTTCTGTGAAAATATAACAGTTCTCAGCAAGTATTAAATAATGAATAAACAAGCACCTTCTTACTTAAAATCGAAGGAAATAAATTACATTAACGATCTTTAAAAAACACTAATTCGCATTATGTCTAAATTCGAAATTCCTTAATTTCTTACAATAGCATGGAAACGTTCGCATCGTGGCGGCACATCAGTGCGCCGCGGCACACCGGTTGCGGAGCACTGCTGCAGGCCGTCACTGTTGGCACCGGTTCAGTTCCACTCTCAGGAAGACTCGACGGGGTCCTTGGAGCCCATCCCAGCCACTATTTGATTAACGTCTGCTATTCCTACTATTCACTCTATAACAGGTACTGTTAGTGTGATTTAGCTTTCGCCGTATGAAGCTGTTGCTAGATACGGAAGCTGCTGCACTGGACTGAATCCTAAGTCTTCATAGGACGTAAAGTAAGAAGGCTACAAATATTACATCCCATCATCAGTGACAAAAGAAGATAGACATTTTGTTTCCCTTGAGGCGGAATCGTCAAAATATTTTAATTCTTAGGAATGTTGGCTCAAATGGCTCTGAGCACTATGCGACTTAACTTCTGAGGTCATCAGTCACCTAGAACTTAGAACTAATTAAACCTAACTAACCTAAGGACTTCACTAACATCCATGCCCGAGGCAGGATTCAAACCTGCGACCGTAGTGGTCGCTCGGTTCCAGACTGCAGCGCCTAGAACCGCACGCCCACTCCGGCGTTACGTTTAAGTAGTTCTAAGTTCTAGGGGACTGATGACCTCAGATATTACGTCCCATAGTGCTCAGAGCCATTTGAACCATTTTTTCGATGACGAAGCCATTGAAAACGAAGCGCAAGCTCCAAATACACTACTGGCCATTAAAGTTGCTACACTACGAAGTTAATGTGCTACAAACGCGAAATTTAACCGACAGAAAGAAGATGCTGTGATATGCAAATGATTAGCTTTTCAGAGCATTCGCACAAGGTTGGCGCCGGTGGCGACACCTACAACGTGCTGACATGAGGAAAGTTACCAACCGATTTCTCATACACAAACAGCAGTTGACCGGCGTTGCCTGGTGGAACGTTGTTGTGACGCCTCGTGTAAGGAGGAGAAATGCGTACCATCACGTTTCCGACTTTGATAAAGGTCGGAAATTAGTCTATCACGATTGCGGTTTATCGTATCGCGACATTGCTGCTCGCGTTGGTCGTATCCGCGTGGCTGTAACGGATCGTGCAGCCACGTCTCGATCCCTGAGTCAACAGATGGGGACGTTCGCAAGACAACAACCTTCTGCACGAACAGTTCGACGACGTTTGCAGCAGCATGGACTATCAGCTCGGATACCATGGCTGCGGTTACCCTTGAAGCTGCATCACAGACAGGAGCGTCTGCGATGGTGTACTCAACGATGAACCTGGGTGCAGGAATGGCAAAACGTCACTTTTTCGGATGAATCCAGCTTCTGTTTACAGCGTCATGATGGTCGCATCCGTGTATGGCGACATCGCGGTGAACGCACATTGGAAGCGTGTATTCGTCATCGCCATACTGGCGTATCACCCGGCGTGATGGTATGGGGTGCCACTGGTTACACGTCTCGGCCACCTCTTGTTCGCATTGACGGTACTTTGAACAGTGGATGTTACATTTCAGATGTGTTACGACCCGTGGCTCTACACTTCATTCGATCCCTGCGAAACCTTACATTTCAGCAGCATAATGCACGACCGCATGTTGCAGGTCCTGTACGGCCTTTCTGGATACAGAAAATGTTCGACTGCTGCCCTGGCCAGCACATTCTCCAGATCTCTCACCAATTGAAAACTTCTGGTCAATGGTGGCCGAGCAACTGGCACGTCACAATACTTTGCGTCGTAATCAGAATAACACAGGCGCTGCAATACCCCTTTTATTAATGTTCTGTTGACCAAAATCCGAGAAAATTCTCGTGCTATGGTAAATCACTAGGTTTCCATCGAGTCACTCGTTGACCAGTCTGTTGCAGTAGAGCGTAGCACAACGAAAGCCCAAGTTTTAAATCTGGCCGCTCTCACCACGAGCTATTTCACGTGCAATGGGAATTTCTACGAACAGCTGGAAGGCGTCGCCATGCGTAGTCCTCTGAGTCCAGTGGTGATCAACTTCTTCATGGAACATTTCGAAGCACAGGCACTGGACTCGGCGACTTGTGAACCTAAGGTGTGATACAGGTATGTCGATGATACTTTCGTTGTGTGGAGCCATGCTGAAGAACAGCTCGGTGACTTCCTATGGCTCTTGAACAGCGTCCACACCAAAATAAAATTTACCATGGAAGCGGAAAAGGAGAAAAAACTACCATTTCTAGAGGTGCTGGTCACAAGGGACGGCGAAAACCTGGGACATAGTGTGTACCGAAAACCGACACACACGGACCGATACCTGCACAAACTATCAAACCACCACCCGAGCCAGAAAAGAGACATGATTCATACGCTCATACCGTCGCAGGTAGCAAGAGGAGAACCGCACCGGAAATGACCGCGGAGAAGCCCTCGGACGTTGGCGCGCCAGGTACATACACTCCTGGAAATGGAAAAAAGAACACATTGACACCGGTGTGTCAGACCCACCATACTTGCTCCGGACACTGCGAGAGGGCTGTACAAGCAATGATCACACGCACGGCACAGCAGACACACCAGGAACCGCGGTGTTGGCCGTCGAATGGCGCTAGCTGCGCAGCATTTGTGCACCGCCGCCGTCAGTGTCAGCCAGTTTGCCGTGGCATACGGAGCTCCATCGCAGTCTTTAACACTGGTAGCATGCCGCGACAGCGTGGACGTGAACCGTATGTGCAGTTGACGGACTTTGAGCGAGGGCGTATAGTGGGCATGCGGGAGGCCGGGTGGACGTACCGCCGAATTGCTCAACACGTGGGGCGTGAGGTCTCCACAGTACATCGATGTTGTCGCCAGTGGTCGGCGGAAGGTGCACGTGCCTGTCGACCTGGGACCGGACAGCAGCGACGCACGGATGCACGCCAACACCGTAGGATCCTACGCAGTGCCGTAGGGGACCGCACCGCCACTTCCCAGCAAATTAGGGACACTGTTGCTCCTGGGGTATCGGCGAGGACCATTCGCAACCGTCTCCATGAAGCTGGGCTACGGTCCCGCACACCGTTAGGCCGTCTTCCGCTCACGCCCCAACATCGTGCAGCCCGCCTCCAGTGGTGTCGCGACAGGCGTGAATGGAGGGACGAATGGAGACGTGTCGTCTTCAGCGATGAGAGTCGCTTCTGCCTTGGTGCCAATGATGGTCGTATGCGTGTTTGGCGCCGTGCAGGTGAGCGCCACAATCAGGACTGCATACGACCGAGGCACACAGGGCCAACACCCGGCATCATGGTGTGGGGAGCGATCTCCTACACTGGCCGTACACCACTGGTGATCGTCGAGGGGACGCTGAATAGTGCACGGTACATCCAAACCGTCATCGAACCCATCGTTCTACCATTCCTAGACCGGCAAGGGAACTTGCTGTTCCAACAGGACAATGCACGTCCGCATGTATCCCGTGCCACCCAACGTGCTCTAGAAGGTGTAAGTCAACTACCCTGGCCAGCAAGATCTTCGGATCTGTCCCCCATTGAGCATGTTTGGGACTGGATGAAGCGTCGTCTCACGCGGTCTGCACGTCCAGCACGAACGCTGGTCCAACTGAGGCGCCAGGTGGAAATGGCATGGCAAGCCGTTCCACAGGACTACATCCAGCATCTCTACGATCGTCTCCATGGGAGAATAGCAGCCTGCATTGCTGCGAAAGGTGGATATACACTGTACTAGTGCCGACATTGTGCATGCTCTGTTGCCTGTGTCTATGTGCCTGTGGTTCTGTCAGTGTGATCATGTGATGTATCTGACCCCAGGAATGTGTCAATAAAGTTTCCCCTTCCTGGGACAATGAACTCACGGTGTTCTTATTTCAATTTCCAGGAGTGTATTATCTGCGGCCGCGACCTCGGCTCCAGTTCACCACTGGCAATGGAGGGTGAAGCTTTGACAATGACAGCCACTCGTGCTGGCGAAACGTCAGTAAAATCATCAGACGAACGTCGGCCGAAGAATCCGGGACAGAAGCAAATAGCAGTTTTAAATTTGGCTATTAACAAATCGTTCACGCAGGAGAACTGTTCAAACATACCATCGTTTGACCATCTCACAGAGTCCCGTATGGACGACATAGCGATACGACCCTGGATTAGAGAAACAACTGAAAGAGCTGAAAATAAATAAGTCGGCACATCCGGATGGAATCTCAGTTCGGTTTTGCGTAGAGTACTCTACGGCACAGGCCCCTCACTTATCTTGCATTTATTACGTAATTCTCGCCCAGCGAAAAGCCCCAAGCGATTGGGAAAAGCGCAGGTGGCTCTTGCATATAAGAAGATAAAAGAGCGGACCCGAAAAATTACAGACCAATATCCTTAACATCGGTTTGCTGAAGAATTCTTGAACATATCTGAGTTCGAATACAATAAATTTCCTCGAGGCTGAAAGCCTATGTCCGCGTATCAGCGCGGTTTTAGAAAGCATCGCTCGTGTGAAACTCAGCTTGCCCTTTTCTCACGTGATATACTGTGAACTGTGGATGAACGGCAACAGGCAGATTCCATATTTCTAGATTTCCGAAAAGCGTTTGACACGGTGCCCCACTGCAGACTGTTAACGAAGGTACGATAATATGGAATAGGCTCCTAGATATGTGAGTGGCTCGAAGACTTCTTAGGTAACAGAACCGAGCAGGTTGTCCTCAACGGTGAGTGTTCATCAGAGAGAAGGGTAGCGTCAGGTGTGGCCCAGGGAAGTGTGACAAGACCGATTTTGCAGTGAACACATAGTGTGTTGTGGGGCGTTCACTCCGCTATATAAATGATTCAAAAGCCAAGATCGCTTAAACACTGTTTACTAGATGACCGGTTTCAACAAACTGAATGTGCCATCAATGGATCTAAATGTAGCTCAACATGCATAAATCACTTGGATATAACGATAAATGAGGCAGACCAGCAATGATTTTATATCAGCTGGTCTGCCTCATGTATCGTTGTATCCAAATGATTTATGCATGTTAGCCAGCCGCGGTGGTCGTGCGGTTCTAGCACTCCAGTCCGGAGCCGCGTTGCTGCTACGGTCGCAGGTTCGAATCCTGCCTCGGGCATGGGTGTGTGTGATGTCCTAAAATGGTTCAAATGGCTCTGAGCACTATGGGACTTAACATCTATGGTCATTAGTCCCCTAGAACTTAGAACTACTTAAACCTAACTAACCTAAGGACATCACACAACACCCAGCCATCACGAGGCAGAGAAAATCCCTGACCCCGCCGGGAATCGAACCCGGGAACCCGAGCGTGGGAAGCGAGAACGCTACCGCACGACCACGAGATGCGGGCATGTGTGATGTCCTTAGGTTATTTAGGTTTAAGTAGTTCTAAGTTCTAGGGGACTGATGACCACAGCAGTTGAGTCCCATAGTGCTCAGAGCCATTTGAACCATTTATGCATGTTAAGCTATATTCAGATCCGATGATGTGTTGAAACTTGTCATCTAGTAAACAGTGTTTAAGCGATCTTGGCTTTTGAATTATTTATAAGACTGATTTTATTTTCTATATACATAAATGATCCGACGTAGGCCTGCAGAGTGAGCGGCAATCAGCGCTGTTTGGCGATGACGTTGTAGTGTTCGAGAAGATGTCCTCGTTGAATGATTGTAGGATATGGTTCTAATGGCTCTGAGCACTATGGGATTTAACATCTGAGGGCATCAGTCCCCTAGAACTTAGAACTACTTAAACCTAACTAACCTAAGGACATCACACACATCCATGCCCGAGGCAGTATTCGAACCTGCGACCGAAGCGGTCCCGCGCTTCCAGACTGAAGCGCCTAGAACCGCTTGGCCACTGCGGCCGGCGATTGTAGGATAATACAAGATGACTTAGACAAAATTTGTAGTTGGTGGGATGAGCGGCAGCTTGCTCTAAATGTAGAAAAATGTAAGTTAATGCAGAAGAGTAGGAAATACAATGCTGTAATATTGGAATACAGCATTAGTAGTGTGCTGCTTGACACAGACACATCGATTAAATAGTTGGGCGTAACGTTGCAAAGCGATGTAAAATGGAACGGGCATGAAAGGATGGTAGAAGCGAACCTGAATGATTGGCATCGATTTATTGGGAGAATTTTAGGTAATTGTAGCTCATCAATAAGGGACAGAGTCCAATGGCCATTCCGCAGTGGTAACACCGGTCCCCGACAGATCACAGAAATTAAGCACTGTCGGGCTTGGCTAGTACTTGGGCGGGTGACCGGGACCGTTCGGGTCTGCCGAGCGCTGCTGCCAGGCAGGTTGTACTCAGCCCTTGTGAGGCCAATTGAGGGGCTACTTGACTGAGAAGTAGCGACACCGGACACTAAAACTAAATACTACCGGGACAGAGGTGTGTTGACCACGTGCCCCTCCATATTCGCATCCAGTGACGCCTGTCGGCTGATGAGGACTCGGCGGTCTGTCGGTATCGTTGTGCCTTTCGAGGCTTGTTCAGTCGGAATGCACTTGTGCGACACATTGTTGAATACTGCTCGAGTGTTTGGGGTCCCCACAAGATCGGTTCAATGGAAGACATCGAAGCAATTCAGACGCAGGGTACCGGATTTATTGCCGGTAGGTTCGATCAGCACGGGTTTATTATGGAGATCCTTCATGAAGTCAAATGGGAACGTCTGGGTGGAAGATGATGCTCTTTTCGCTAAACAGATATGTGAATGGCTCGAAGACGTCTTAGGTAATAGAAGCTGGCTGCAGAAAGATTCTACTGCCCCCAGCATACTTTTCCCGCAAGGACCCCGAAGATGAGGGCTCATACGGAGGCATATAGATAGTAATTTTTCCGTCCCTCTATTTGCAAGTGGAACAGGAGAGGAAATGACTAGTAGTTTTACATGATATCCTCCACCACCACCGTACAGTGACTTGAGGAGTAGGTATATGTAGATGTAGATGTAGTTGTAGTAGTGAAGGCATAATAGTTGTTCAGAGAAGAATTGGGAAAGGAAACCAACGGCAGCCTTTTCAGAGGAACTGTCTTGACATTTCCCTAAACTGATTTTGATAAACCACGGAAATTGGCATGAGCTAACCGGCATTTTAACTCAGTTCCTCCAAAAACCAATGCGAGCTCGAGAAGGAAAAAAGTAGATAGACAACGAACTGACCACATCAGTCGGAAGACTGAAACATAGACGCAGAGATGTGTACGGGCGAGTAGACGGGCAACGGTTGAGCTAACCAAGGGGCTACCAGCAGTGTCTCCTCAACTAGCATTCAGCGAACGTTTCTGCGTATGAGCCTCCGTAGCAAGCGCGTGGTCCATGCTGACTGCGGTTCATCAGCGATGAAGGCTGAAGTTTGCATGCCAATACCGCAACTGGATGTCCACTGAATGGCGACAGATGGCCTTTTCAGATGAACCACGTTTTACGCTCCATCGGACAGATGGCCATTGGTGTGTAACGGCCCTGCAATAATTGTCAGAATATTCCATGCCGGAAGAGGAAGCACTATGGCCTGGGGTTTGTTTTCATGGCGTTCCCTGGGTGATCTCATCTTTCTGGGAGACACAATGGATCAACACACGTAACATCTATCATTACGGACCATTTTCACCCTTACATGCTGTTTATTTTTTCCTCAGCACGATGCCATCAACCAGCAGGACAGTGCAACGTGTATTGTGGGTAGAGCAAAAACCAAAGACTGCGATTCATTGGCAGAACACTTAGAGGGTGCAACAGGTCTACCAAAGAGACTGCTTACACTATGCTTGTCCGCCCTATTCTGGAGTACTGCTGTGCAGTGTGGGATCGCCATCAGGTGGGACTGACGGATGACATCGAAAAATTACAAAGAAGGGCAGTTCGTTTTGTATTATCGCGAAATAGGGGAGATAGTGTCACAGATATGATACGTGAATTGGAGTGGCAGTCATTAAAACAAAGGCGTTATCCGTTGCGACGGGATCTTCTCATGAAATTTCAATCATCAGTTTTCTCCTCCGATTGCGAAAACATTCTGTTCGCACCCACCTACATAGGGAGAAATGATCATCGCGATAAAATAAGAGAAATCAGAGATCTCACGGAAAAATTTAAGTGCTCGTTTTTCCCGCGTGCCGTTCAAGAGTGGAACGGTAGAGAGACAGCATGAAGGTGGTTCAGTGAACCCTCTGCCAGGCACTTTATTGTGAATAGCAGAGTAATCACGTAGATGTAGACACGGCTCGCCGTGTATGTGCGTGGTTCAAAGAGCACTAGGATGAGTTTACCGTGCTCCCCAGGACACCAGACTCCCCTGATTTAAACCCAGTCGACATTCTATGGGACCATCTCGATCGGGCTGTTCACGCGATTAAACCTCAACAGCCGCGCCGTTTGAGGCGCCATGTCACGGACTACGCGGCCCGTCCCACCGGAGGTTCGAGTCCTCCCTCGGGCTTGAGTGTGTGTGTTGTCCCTAGCGTAGGAGAGAATGTCACAGAAATGATACAGGATTTGGGATGGACATCATTAAAAGAAAGGCGTTTTTCGTTGCGACGGAATCTTCTCACGAAATTCCAATCACCTACTTTCTCCTCCGAATGCGAAAATATTTTGTTGACACCGACTTACATAGGGAGGAACGATCACAATGATAAAATAAGGGAAATCAGAGCTCGTACGGAAAGATACAGGTGTTCATTCTTCCCGCGCGCTACACGAGATTGGAATAATATAGAATTGTGAAGGTGGTTCGATGAACCCTCTGCCAGGCACTTAAATGTGATTTGCAGAGTATCCATGTAGATGTAGAAGTAGATAGGTTAGTTTAAGTAGTGTGTAAGTCTAGGGATCGATAACCTAAGCAGTTTGGTCCCTTAGGAATTCACACACATTTGAACATTTTTTTAAGAAACTCAACACATGGCCACAGCTCCGGAGTCGGCACGGCTCTACATCCCTGTCGGTATCTTCCAGTACCTCATTGACACTCTTCCTCCACTTCGGCGCTGCAGAATGTAGTTATTCATGCTTCTGACAGGTGCTCACATTACTGTGACTGGACCGTGTTCACACCACGATGGTCGGACTTAGGAGATTCTACCGAGCTTGGTGGCGTAGTGGTTGACATTGGCTTTGAATTCGAAAGGGGCGGGGTGGGGGGGGGGTCCAGATACGGTCCTGGCAACCCTACTTCACGTTCGCGTGGTTTTCCTGAAACACGCTGAGTGAACGACGTGAAACCTACTGACACCTTTTTTTCTTCATCACTGCCCAGCCGAAACAGCGTTTCTTTTCGAATAACCTCGATGTTCACGGTACGGTACGATCTGATCTGCATTTTCTGTTTTGTAGTATTTATGTAACAGATAGAAATTGCGTTATAGGTTTCCACCGCGTGGAACTCTTGTGTATAACCAACAGGGAAATACCAACAGAATTCGCGAATGACGTGAATGCAAGTAAGAGGCACAGGACGGACACACGGCTGGCTGGCATCACCTAGTTCAGAGTTACATGATTGTGTGCTAGCAGGTTTTGTGGCTTCAGCTCAGCGATGCGTTTGTAGCGCAAGCATCCGTACTGTGCGCGGCGAATGGCTTCCGTGGCAGCCTTCCAGATCTCATTTTGCGAACGGGGCGCCGCCACCTCTACTGTGTCGCCTCTCATAGTAGGTGCACCACAGCAGCACTTCTTCCGTTACCTTTTTTTGCTTATATACGACGTGTGTGACGTACAGCTACACAGCATATCCCTAAGCAGACGTTATTGTCTAGAAAAACGCGAGCTGCTGGCAACTGGAGTTTGCCTTGTAATCTCGAGATGCTGACAACCAAAGAGTTCCGCCAACTCTTCTTGGAGATCGTGGGCTTGGGGACCAACCGTGAGTAAATGATGCTCATTGCCTTTTTAATTACTTACTTTGCATTAGATTTTATCTTCAGAGTCTATTCAGAGCGTTCAGAGTATTCATTATGCCGGTTGTGGTATAGAGTGTCGTGTTATATTGCATTTTTTGAAATCCAATTTCCGCGTCACTGTGGGCTTAGATTAATGTTTAAGAAAAAAAACTGAAGAGAGCAAGAGCAAATACGGAAAACAAGCCGTTCTCTTAATTCATTTTTTTTCCAGTAGAGAGTTACCTATCTCCAAAAATTACTAACACTTACATGCTTGCAAGCAGTTATTTAAATTTCAATTACATTTTGTTCTATCAAGAGAGTTGATATTACGCTGCAAATAACGTATTAGAAGATTTGAGTTACGCTTTGACCTCATGTTTTCAACTATCGATCGCAAATCCGTCTTAGTTTTCGTTACGTGCTATACCTGGTTAGTACTGTCCTCCTTTGTCAAATCCCCGGCATAACAATTGTTTTATCAATGGACAGTCTGCTTCTGACCCAAACGCTGAAATAACAATGAACTGTTTTCCGTTTCTTAACGGATGAGTTAAAAATAACGAACCGTTTTACTGATCAAATTCATTTAAGTGAATTTTATGTAAACTTTTATCCCTAATTTGTTTGTCAAATACTAATAGTCAACAAAGCAGGCGCGATCTCTGGGTTCAGTGATCACCTCATAATTTTTTGACAAAATATATAATAATATTGTAAATGTTTAATGCTCTCTTTGCATTTTGTGTTCTGAATACGTCAACGTAATTTAATAAATTGCCGCAACGTAAGATACAGTTGATATTGTGCTACGAATTTAATTCCGTGACAAGGGACTAATCAATGTGCGAAACAATCTTCTTTGTTTAAAAAGTTTCTCTGTGCTGGCCATTCTCGCAGCAGCTGTAAATAAGTTACAGTAGTTCAAAAGAAAAACGCATTTTGCATGCTGCAAATTAAGATTTTTTTATTTATCTTGTGCATCCAGACGCGTTTCGCCTTAATTGCAAGGCATCTTCAATGAGTGTCCTGAAATATTATACGATTTTTTCGTTTTTGGCTTACAAATAGTGAATTATACGCTGATCTGTAAGTACTTTCCAATTTTACTACAAAATCCTCAACGAACTGTTTTAAATCTATAACCTTTATCACCAAACGATAACCTATACGTACAAACGAAAAAGTCGAGTAATATTTCAGGACATCCACTGAAGATGCCTTCTAACAACGGCGACAAGCGTCTGTGTGCACAAGATAATTATGGTTCAAATGGCTCTGAGCACTATGGGACTCAACTGCTGAGGTCATTAGTCCCCTAGAACTTAGAACTAGTTAAACCTAACTAACCTAAGGACATCACAAACATCCATGCCCGAGGCAGGATTCGAACCTGCGACCGTAGCGGTCTTGCGGTTCCAGACTGCAGCGCCTTTAACCGCACGGCCACTTCGGCCGGCCACAAGATAATTAAAAAAACTTAATGTGCAGTATGTGAAAGTTATGTTTCTTTTGAACTACTGCAATTTCTTTGAGTAAATATATTCGGATAGCCGTTTAATTTATGGTACATTTAATACAGCCCAGAAGAAAGTTAGAACATCAAATGTATATATAAAAATAGCACATCAATTTTCATTGGAAATGTTAAAGCAAGTAATGTGTTTATCACATAGCAACGACATATGATATCATTGGAACTGCAAACTCCCTGGTGTTGCACTTACGGTGAAAGCAAAACCTGCTGGTAGATCGTAATACAGGGCGACAGTTATTGATCTATGTGAAATAAAATCATCAAAACTTCTGAACGATTTACGTTAAGACGCTCAAACTGCATGGTTGACAGCAGGGCCGTTTTTCTTTTGAATGGGTTCGTCCGTAAGTAAAACTGGCGCACTTGAGGGACTGAGAATCCGAATTTCGCGATCGAGAAATCTCTGCACCCTCAACGAGTGGCTGTGTGGTGAGCAATGTCCAGTCACGGAATAATCGGTGTGATATTCCTTGATGGCACGATGATTACCGAACGGTGCGTGAAGGTTTTGAAAGATGATTCCATCCCCATTATCCAAAGCCACGCTGATTTCGACAAGACGTGGTTCATGCAAGACGGAGCTCGACCCATACCGAAGTGAGAGTGCTTGATGTCCTGGAGGAGCACTTTGGGTTCCGCATTCTGGCCCTGGGGTACCCAGAGGCCACTGGCATGGGCCTCGATTGGCCACCATATTCTCCGGATTGAACACACGCTGAACTGAAAACAGCCATGCAGAATTTCACTATTCGTCTGCGCCACATCATCGCCAATGATGGCAAGAGTATCGAACATGTCATAACCTAATCCGAAGATGTGTGGTGACTTTTACATGTTGAATAAAGTCTGTGCACGCCGTAGTTTGAAAGTAATTTACGTTTTTCTCATGTTGTTGTTCTTGTGGTCTTCAGTCCTGAGACTGGTTTGATGCAGCTCTCCATGCTACCCTATCCTGTGCAAGTTTCTTCATATCCCAGTACCTACTGCAACCTACATCCTTCTGAAACTGCTTAGTGTATTCATCTCTTGGTCTCCCTCTACGATTTTTACCCTCCACGCTGCCCTCCAATGCTAAATTTGTGATCCCTTGATGCCTCAAAACGTGTCCTACCAACCGATCCCTTCTTCTAGTCAAGTTGTGCCACAAACTCCTCTTCTCCCCAATCCTATTCAATACCTCCTCATTAGTTATGTGATCTACCCATCTAATCTTCAGCATTCTTCTGTAGCACCACATTTCGAAAGCTTCTATTCTCTTCTTGTCCAAACTATTTACCGCCCATGTTTCACTTCCATACATGGCTACACTCCATACAAATACTTTCAGAAATGACTTCCTGACACTTAAATCTATACTCGATGTTAACAAATTTCTCTTCTTCAGAAATGCTGTCCTTGCCATTGCCAGTCTACATTTTATATCCTCTCTACTTCGACCATTATCAGTTATTTTACTCCCCAAATAGCAAAACTCCTTTACTACTTTAAGTGTCTCATTTCCTAATCTAATTCCATCAGCACCAGCCGACTTAATTCGACTACATTCCATTATCCTCGTTTTGCTTTTGTTGATGTTCATCTTATATCCTCCTTTCAAGACACTGTCCATTCCGTTCAACTGCTCTTCTAAGTTCTTTGCTGTCTCTGACAGAATTACAATGTAATCGGCGAACCTCAACATTTTTATTTCTTCTCCATGGATTTTAATACCTACTCCGAATTTTTCTTTTGTTTCCTTTACTACTTGCTCAATATACAGATTGAATAGCATCGGGGAGAGGCTACAACCCTGTCTCACTCCCTGCCCAACCACTGCTTCCCTTTCATGCCCCTCGACTCTTATAACCGCCATCTGGTTTCTGTACAAATTGTAAATAGCCTTTCGCTCCCTGCATTTTATCCTTGCCACCTTTAGAATTTGAAAGAGAGTATTCCAGTCAACATTGTCAAAAGCTTTCTCTATGTCTACAAATGATAGAAACGTAGGTTTGCCTTTCCTTAATCTTTCTTCTAAGATAAGTCGTAAGGTCAGTATTGCCTCACGTGTTCCAATATTTCTACGGAATCCAAGCTGATCTTCCTCGAGGTCGGCTTCTACCAGTTTTTCCATTCGTCTGTAAAGAATTCGTGTTAGTATTTTGCAGCTGTGACTTATTAAACTGATCGTTCGGTAATTTTCACATCTGTCAACACCTGCTTTCTTTGGGATTGGAATTATTATATATACTTGAATAATTTTTACCCTGTACATAAGCAATACGTGAGGAGCAGCTCAATTTCCTGAAGCTGAGCATGACAGCTCACTTTCCTTTCCATGTGTGATAAAAATAGTCACGAAAGATTACTAATTCAAAGCGTTGCTATACGATGTGCGTACTTGCCCATCCCCTACATATGTAATTGTGTATGTTTACGTCGTTCGTTGTCAAAAGAGTGCATAACAGCAGATAGCTTTGCAAGACTGTGAGTATCAGACGTATGCAGCGGTAGGACGTTGTTAATCCGTATAACAGACTGCGCCGTTCAGCGCCAGCCCCAGGCCGGCTGCTCAGACTCCTTGGGTGTAAATGTGAAGGCCTCCTGCTTGCCGCGCGCCGCATACTTGTCGCCCCTGCGGCAGCTCCTGCGCTCCTGACACACTGCCTGCTGCTCAGCACATGCCCGCGTAATGCGTACCGTGGAAGGCAACGACCGCAGGGGGAGAGGAGGGAAAGGTTAGGTCAGGTTTTATCGTACCGTCTACGGCGAAGTTATTAGAGACGGTATACAAGCTCGTACACAGGAAAGATGTCGAAGAAACTCGACATTGACCTTTAGAAAGGGGCCATCTCGGTATTCGCCTTAATCGATTTAGGAAGAACACGTAAACGTAATTCAGCGTGGACAGACGAGGATTTAAAGCCTCATCCGTCTGAGCTCTTCCAATCACTGGGCCACCTCGTTCCTAGTGCCGAGAGGTATGTGCGACCCAATAAGAGCGATGGCTGTTTCAGTGGAAGGACACTAACCATGAACTGCAGCGATAGCTTGAAACAGCAGTTCGGTCAGAGATCGCTTACTTACAGGGCATTAGATTCAGTGCTCCGCGTCATTCTGGTACTGCGATTAAAAATCAAAATACCCGATTCCAGTATAGTATCACTGGATAAAAGAAAGTTTACAAAATTTCTAAATACTTAAAAATGTCGCATTATTATCAGTGCCGTCATACTATTAAGTTTATTATATTTTTAACGTTTCCTCAACACTGCGTGCTAGGTAAGCAGTGACTGCATATCTTCTCTGTCTTCTGTTGTTTGGAGGGTTCAGTCTGTCACAAGAAGTTCAGTTACGGAAATATGCATTCGTTAGTGTTATTTGTGAGCTAAGCAAAGTAGTGGTGAATGAAAAACGGCAAATACTTAATTTTAGGTAATGCAGTGACAAAGGAAGCGGAGACAGCTCAACGTAATCTTCATATGGATTTGCAGCTCCTTGCGTTGACCGTGTTTGCAGTTAAAGTTGTAGGATGTGAGGTGCGCCAGTTATGCAAAACACCGTTATTTCTCAGTACCCAAACATGTTTCAGCACCACTCTGCCATCATCAGTCCGTTTCCGTTTTATTTGTTCTGTAATGCGAACATTTTTATTAAATGATTACAAAATTATCTGGATGTTTAGTTCAAACAATAGTTCGTTTCTTTTTGTTAATACCTTTACACTTGGTGTGTATGATTTTTCCGATCACTTGTGTATTATTTACTACAGGTAGCTTGTTATATGCAACCAAACGATGATGATGAGAAAGTTTTCTGGGAGTTAACCTATCACGACAAACTAAATTACATTCTAGATCATAGGTCAACTCCCAGTAAAATTTCTCATCAACATCGTTTTGCTGCAGATGACAAGCTACCTTTAGTAAATAATACACAAGTTATCCGAAAAAGTCGTGCACACCAAGTGTAAAGGTATTAACAAAAAGAAACGAACTATTGTTTGAACTAAACATCCACATAATTTTGTAATGATTTAATAAAAATGTTCACATTACAGAATAAATAAAACGGAAACCTACAGATGAAGGCACAGTGGTGCTGAAACATGTTTTAGTACTGAGAAATAACGGTGTTTTGCGTAACTGGCGGACCTCACATCCTACAGCTCAACATATGTGAGACCTACGAGGACGATGTGCTTGGACAAAGTATTGCACGAAGTGATTTTATCGTTTCTAAAACGTCAATTCGACGCAGACAATCCGCTTTTCAGAAAGACCCTGATGGTCTACAGTTTGCTTTAATCCGTGTCGATTTATTTCAATAAGTTCGGAATTCCGCTGATGAGGTAAAATGCAACCACTTAACCAAGGTCAATGTTAACACATTTGTGGGTGGGGGCACATTATGATTTAAGTGGATACGACAAAAAAAAAGTGGATAGCCATTTGAGCATCTCCGCGACTCTAATCAGTTACGTGGTGAATAAAATCGATCATTCAAATCCAAAAAAGTAACGAAAAACTGCGTATTTACACCAGCACAAGGAAAACTCCGTACACCTTATACAAAAGTTCATGCACAGCAGATAGTATGTCTTTCATGCAAGGAAGGCTTTGAATACTAGAGTGTTATCGTAACCCATAACGTTCTCTGCCAACCATCCTGAGGCTGCAAAAGGGGAAAAACGTGGAGACAGCTTCAAGCGCAAGCGCAAGTGCAATGTAATGCTAACACGCAGCTACCCAGAGGCTTCCTTGGATCGTGACTTCACATCCTTCATATTCTTAACTACTGTATGTGGCCTCATATTACTTCTCCTTATGCTTAATCAATGGTCTTCTAATTTCTGTGAAGTGTTCATCTGAAATAAGAACATTTACCACAATCAAGAAACATATGAACTTTTGCATGTGACCAATCCAAAACAATTACTGGCTTGCCCATCGAACGTGAAAAGAACGTTACGGAATTTCACTAAACGTACAAACTAAATCATGAATTCATAAATACGTGAGCAATAATGGGAAATATTTCGATAAAAAAAACCTGCATGCAACACCGTTGCAGTATTGA
Source organism: Schistocerca nitens (assembly GCF_023898315.1). Lineage (NCBI taxonomy): Eukaryota > Metazoa > Arthropoda > Insecta > Orthoptera > Acrididae > Schistocerca > Schistocerca nitens. The sequence goes on from NC_064614.1 coordinate 435,213,488, forward strand.
AGGAACAACTGATGCAGTCCGTTGTTGAAAAACAATGTATTCATTCGGTTTTAGTTTTACGTATATTGAGTTATTCACTGATGAATCCTTCTCGGGTTATCAGCCGAGTGGTGGCGTCGTCTTGTCGCAACGTTTCAATGAGTTTCGTACCCATCATTTTCGCCAGAAGATGATGGGAACGAAACTCATTGAAACGTTGCGACAAGACGACGCCACCACTCGGCTGATAACCCGAGAAGAATTCATCAGTGGAATACGCTGAGAAAGACTGAAATCACATTGAATTATTCATTCATGTTTTGAATGTAACCAGTCTATGGCATCAACGGAATAAAAACAATCGATACAGGCTGTTGGAGATTTGCATTCTGAGTCAGTTAAGTAATTCTTTCTTTTCAAGTGAAACTAGTCTGCAGTTTTACTGCCAGTTGAAACATGTTTTCTTTTTTTCAACCGAAACCTCTCTTTAGTGTTTTAATTGATTGTGGTATCTGTTATTTCTTCTGGGTGAACCAGCCTGTAATAGTTTCAAAGGTTAAATCAACGCAGTGGTATACAACTGAGGTACCCATAATTTGCAACTGATTAATATACTGGTGTTGATAAACTTATTCCAGAGGCAATTAACGAGTAACTAATTTAGCTGATGTATCATTGTGGGTACTAAGTTGAGCGTCAAAATTCCCTTAGGGGTACTCGAATTACCAAATTTTAGCGACAGTATAGATTGTGTTTTAATGAAAAGGTGTGATAATCTCCATAAATTAAAAATCATTTGAGTCCAGCTCTTATACATTTATTCAGACATTTATTAGTGTAGAGGTTAAATACATTGTGCAGGAAATCACATCCATGCACACAAACATGTTACATCCCAGAGCCAGTGAAAAGTAGCAGGTATAGTATTTCACAGGTATGAAGAAGTACTACTCGCATTCACGCATTGATACCTCAATCACAGTACTAAGCCTATCTCCAACATTGGGAACAGTACGTAACCGAGTTCACACCCCGCTGGAGCGCTAAGAAAGACAACTACAATCGCCTGACACCGGCACATTCAATCCTGAGCGGAAACAATCGATCATTTTGATGCTGTTAAATCATCATTGTTGACTGCACTCTGTTATTACCTGTCGTCACTGATGCCGTCTTACAGATATTAACCTTTCATTTGATGGCAATAAGTACATTTCACTTCATTTTTGCAGCCACGTTAATGAATAGTGCGTTAAATAGCAGTGAAAATGGCGTCTGCATCAAAATACCGAAACGCTCAGTTGCATGGGAATGGCAGAAATCAAATGACAGCATAAACACTGGTCATCAACATACTTTTAATGAGATACACAAAATTCCAAAGAAAGCAGGTGCTGACAGGTGCGAATATTGCCAAACTATCTGTTTAATAACTCGCAGTTGCAAAATACTAACACGAATTATGTACAGAAAAATGGAGAAACTGGTAGAAGCCGACAACGGGGAAGATGAGTTTGTGTTCCGGAGAAATGAAGGAACACGCAAGGTGATACTGACCCCACGACCTATCTTAGAAGCCAGGTTCTGGAAGGCAAACCTAAGTTATAGCATCTGCAGACCTAGAGGCAAATGAAGGAACACGCAAGGTGATACTGACCCCACGACTTATCTTAGAAGCCAGGTTCTGGAAGGCAAACCTAAGTTATAGCATCTGCAGACCTAGAGGCAGAATACTTTTGACAATGTTAACTGGAATACTCACTTTGAAATTCTGAAGGTAACAGGGATAAAACACAGTGAGCGAAAGGCTACTTACAACATGTATCAGACGATAGTTATATGAGTCGGGGGGTATGAAAGGGAAGCAGTGGTTGAGAAGGGAATGAGACAGGGTTGTAGCCTATGGCCAAAGTTATTCGATCTGTACAGTGAGCAAGCATTAAAGGACACCAAAGAAAAATTGGAGAAGTTATTAAAGTTCAGGGAGAAGAAATAAAAACTTCGAGGTTTGCCGATGAGATTGTAATTCTGACTTGGAAGATCCGTTGACCGGAATGGACAGTGTCATGAAAAGGGGATATAAGATGAACATCAACAAATCCAAAACAAGGGTAATGGAATGCAGTTGAATTAAATCAGGTGATACTGACTAAAAGAAGGGATCGGTTGATAGGACACATCCTGAGACATCAAGGGATCACTAATTTAGTTCTGGAGGGAAGTGTGTGTGTTTGGGGGGGGGGGGGAGGGGGGAAGGTAAAAATTGTAAAAGGAGACCAAGACATGAGTACAGTAAGCTGTTTCAAAAGGATGTAGGTTGCAGTAGTTATTCGGAGACGAAGAAGCTTGTACAGGACAAAGCAACGTGGAGAGCTGCATCAAACAAGTATTCGGAGTGAAAACAGCAACAATAAACATACAGAATATAGTATCTGCAAGGAAGACTCATAATCTGAAAATATATTAATCACAGAAACTGGAAGAAAATTAATGATTGCTAATATTTTTCACAAAAAATACTTCTGACAAGCGGCATTATATGCTTTAAGGAACAAGTGATTAAAACACGAAACATAAAATATTGTATTCCATATTCTTTCTGTTCACCTCACCTCAGCAGTTACCGGAAGATAATTATTAGTAATGGGTGGAAACCAAAGAAACAGAAAGTGCTTCAAGAAATTAAATTAAAAGATAATTGTTCGTTTGTTTAAACATAAATTTACGATCTAACACCAGTTAATAAGCTCTTAAAACCAATCAAGAGTCGATACTTAATGCCAGAAGTACGAAAAATTCATATTTTTAGAAATTTGGCCTTTTTACGTCTCCTTGAAATAAGATTTGGTTTTCTGTATCTAAAAAGACCTGGCAACCTAGTGATGGTTCGTGTATAACTGAGAAGGCTGAACAGGTACGTAAATGGAACCGTTCAAAGCCGGAAACAGAGTAAAAAATATTCATGTAACTGAAGTAATCGTCAGAGACTTGTCAGTTCGGTTGTCTCACATTCAGTTAAATCATTCAGTGGGAAATATCGATACAGATGACTTGGACGCGGAGACTAATTTCATGCGACTGAAGAAACAGACTGTACGAAAAACCAGTCGGCTGGTCAATCAGTTGACACATTAAGAACCAGTCGACACAAGCGGACACTTGAGGCACCAAACTTAGAAGGTCGCCAGAGACCTATTGCAATTTGTGCACAGGATGTATCATGGTCATTCGCTAAAACAACCTTTTTGCACGCTCACTAGATTTATTTCTAAACGCTCTTCTACGAGCCCAAGGAAAGGCAACGAATGTATACAGATGAGCCAAAGAAACTGGTACCCGCGAGCACGCGGAAGTGCCGCAACACGACGTGGCATGGATTCGACTAATGTCTGAAGTAGTGCTGGAGGGAATTGACGCCATGAATCCTACAGGGCTGTCCGTAAATCCGTAAGGGTACGAGGGGGTGGAGATCACCTCTGAACAGCACGTTGCAAGGCATCTCAGATATGCTCAATAATGTTCATATCTGGGGAGTTTGGTGGCCAGCTGAACTGTTTAAACTCAGAAGAGTGTTCCTGGAGCCACTCTGTAGCAATTCTGGACGTGTGGGGTGTGGATTGTCCTGCTGGAATTGCCCCAGTCCGTCTGAATGCACAATGAACATGAATGGATGCAGGTGATCAGACGGGATGCTTACGTACGTGACACCTGTCAGAGTCGTATCTAGACGTATCAGGGATTCCACATCACTCCAACTGCACATGTCCCACACCATTACGGAGCCTTCACCAGCTTGAACAGTCCTCTGATGACATGCAGGGTCCGTGGATTCATAAGGTTGTCTTCATACCCATACACGTTCATCCGCGCGATAAAATATGAAACGAGACTCGGCCGTCCAGGCAACATGCTTACAGTCATCAACAGTCCAATGCCGGTGTTGACGGGCCCAGGTGAGGCGTAAAGCTTTGTATCGTGCAGCCACACGAGTGGCCCTTCGGCTCCCAAAGCCCTTATCGATTATGTTTCGTTGAGTGATTCGCACGCTGACACTTGTTGATGACCCACCATTGAAATCTGCAGACATTTGCGGATGGGTTGCACTTTTGTCAACGTTGAACGATTCTCTTCAGTCATCGTTTGTCCCTTTCTTGCAGCGATGTCGGAGATTTGATGTTTTACCGGATTCCTGATATTCATGGTTCACTCGTGAAATGGTCGTACGGGAAAATCCCCACCTCATCGCTATCTCGCACATGCTGTGTCCCATCGCTCGTGCGTCGACTATAACACCACGTTCAAAATCACTTAAGTCTTGATAAGCTGCCATTGTAGCAGCAGTAACCGATCTAACTACTGCACCAGACACTTGTCTTATATAGGCGTTGCCGACCGCAGCGCCATATTTTGCCTGTTTACATATTTCTGTATTTCGATATTCATGCCTATACCAGTTTCTTTGATGCTTCAGTGTATAAACGAGGGAGTTGGAGGGGGGCAGGGGTGCTCCAAATGATGTGTAGCTTGTGTGGATAAATGGAGGGAGGAGGGAGGGCGCCAAAAGGTATGTCGCTGCTATGGATAAATGTTCTTGAACGGGCCCCGTACCACTTGATCTTCGCATCACTACACTGCAGTTTGTCTTCCACGGATTGTTGTGCATTTCGAAATTTCGAACTGTTGGCTCTTACGATTATAGCTACTACCATCCGAGACGAATATTTTTCATGAATGATGACTTAAGTGTCACACGTTTGAATAGTCAGTTCCTGAAGTAGTTACCATCTCCCGAGTTCAGGCTGTGACGCTCAGCATGCAGTAACATGAATGGGGCAGGACAGGCACGGACAGCGGCATAGTTTTTCCCGTGACGGTAACAAATACAACCATGTGCCACGGGCTGCATGAATTTCGCAAAAGTGCTGTCTGCCTGTTATGGTACATCCTCATTGCCTTTTGCTTTCTCTAGCTGATCTATAGCATCAGCCTCAAAATGCGATATGAGCGCTCAGCTACTAACATTACTGTATGAAGTACTACCAGTTTATGAATTTTACGTATACACTGGTCGACATCAACATTACTATAAAAGGAGCCACAGAAATAACTACCATACCTCGGGTGATCACTCCCACATATTGCAAACCGATAAAAATAAAATGTAACAAATAAGAAATTCATTTGAGATGTATGACATTCCCCGTCTTGCTTCATAAATGAATTTTTTTGACAAGCACCCACCATTAAACTAGGTATAAAATATTTATTCTTAATCTGAAGTCCGGGAACCAACCCATCAACAGGTAGATCAAAAGATAGGCACAGTTTGGTTGGTTATAAAAAGACAGATATCGCGTCAGATAATGAAGTGAATTACACTGACAGAGATTGAAAGTGTTACATCATGAAGCATCAGTCCGATGTTTATCGTACTTTGGAGATACTCATCGGATATTGGATATTAAATGTATAAACTTTCAATCCATTGGACTTGCAGTCCATTGTCAACAACAGTATGAGGTGTGACCCATCGGCACGAATACAGTCTTGCATTTATTGTGGCATGGCAATAATTTCTTGTCGCACCCGAAACACGTGATATCTCAGCTGATAAAGACTGATGGCAGTCGGGTGGTATGACAGTATACGTTTACCCATAGCGTCGCAGTCATGCTCTATGGTTGACAAGCTGGGGGAATGGGTAAGAGAATCTAGGATTCTTAGATTCCTTAAGGCATTTGTGATATGAACTGAAATGTGGGGTCTTGCATTATCCTGCCAGAATATGGTGTTTGATACCGTGGCACAACAATGTTACTCACTGGCAAGCGTTCAGCTCCCTTCAACAATTACGAAATCAGTCCTGTTGTAATATATCAAATGACAACCACAAACAGAAGCGAAACTCATTGCCGAACTCCACAGAATGCCACTAAAAGTCCTAGTTGACTCTTACTCTGGAGCATGGAAGTCCTGGTCGTCTGTGATAAGTTATCAGCGAAAAACGACGGATAGCAACCGGAAATCTCAATCCAGCTGCCACTAATCTGTTCTCTGCAGTTCACGGTAATACACTAGCTATAACTCCTGCACGGATTCCATCTTTTGTCATCGGTATATTTAACAGAACCAGTCAAACAATCCAAAGATCTTCTCGTAATGCAGTATTGGAAGGACACTTCTTGCTTGGACGTTATCCTGAGACTTTTCGTCATCACTCATTGTGCAGTAATTGCATTACAGTCAACTGTCCGTTCTATTTATCGGTATATCGGTATGATGCTCCCGTGCCCCACGTGCCAATGGTTAGACCTTTTTCAAGGCCCGAAACATGACGATAAGCTTCATCTGGAAATGCTGTGCTGCGATCTTCACCTGAAAAGTTCCAGTAACGATAGACACACCCGAGAGCCATCATGTAGTCACACCACTCTTCATCAGTAGGAATGACCTTTCTCTGTACCGAGAATAAGCTCGCGTAAGGATGAAATTTTAATCAATATATCCCACAAGCATAGAATTGGTGGAGTGACGATAAAAGTGTAACACTTCGCATTTTCGCCTTGTGTGACAGGAAATGCACATCACTGTGTCATTCATCAAACCTATTAATATGTATCACATGAGTTCGTGGGCTTCCACGGCCTGTGTCATTTTGGATAAAATAGTTTTGGGTATTGACTCTCATCAATTTAAACAGCTAAAACCTGAAGAGAAGCGCGGAAAGCCAGTCGAAACGTCGGGAATGAACTTTTTTAGTAGTTTACAGTGACGCAGCCCAATACACAGAATTATTTTATCAAAAATACATATGTTATATATGTATATGTTATACACACAGCTCAGTAATGGTTTACGTTACGTTTGTCAGAAGTAAATGGAAATTTTCTTTTTATTTTATCCAAAATATATGTTATATACACAGCTTAGTAATTTTTAACGTTACGTTTGTCAGAAGTAAATGGAAATTTTCTTTTTATTTTATCCAAAATATATGTTATATACACAGCTTAGTAATTGTTAACGTTACGTTTATCAGAAGTAAATGAAAATTTATTCCACCGATTGAAGAACAAGTGTTATATAGGTAGCTTACGCAAGTTTGCTTTTACAAAAAGAAAAGAAAATAAAAAAAACAAAAAAATCATTTAGAAAGGAAGCTATTTGTAAAAAAATTCATGTGATTCAGTATTGTATAGGCCACAGCACCCAAAATGAGATGTATTTTATTTTAACCACTTGCGTGAGCATCAGGTAACTCACTGATTACAAAAATTTATTTCTAAGGAACTATGCTAGATACAGCTATACGGTTAGTTGCAAATGATAGCTTAACTCACAAAACTTTTGTCAATACAGTTCCACGTGCGACTCGTTTCTTGCCGTTAGAACGTCATTCAGGTGCTAACCAATTCCTGTCCATGCCTTCGACAACACTTCTTCTCCCACCACTGATGACCTCAGATGTTAAGTCCCATAGTGCTCAGAGCCATTTGAACCATTTTTGAATGGTCCCATAATTGTATTGTGCGTTACGCCACACCACGCATTTGCCACACGACGCATTTGCTGTCCCTTTCTGTTCCGCCACGTCATATATGTGTTTTCTAAACCTCATATCCGGGCTTCATGATTTTTTTACTTTCCCGGAGATGTGAAAAAATTCACCATCGGAAAAACAAACTTTATTAAGACAGTCAACGCGTGCATCAGTTCGTTTCAACACATTCCTTGTAAATTTAGCACCTCTGGGCCTATCATCTGGCTGCAAATCGCGCAGGAGTTGGATTTTGTTTGCATGGAAATGTATCTGTCTGTGTTAAATCTTCATCACAGTGCTCATAGGTGAACCTGTTTTTTTGTGGGAACACAACGCATAGGTTTTCGCAGACAGCTCCGAAATGCTGTATGTATGTTTTCAACAGTGTCGTGACTTATTACTCCAGGGCTACCGCTTCTTGCCTTGTCACCAATACTGCCCGTCACTCTGAACTTTTCATACCATTCTTTGAGGCTCTTCACACGTCGCAGATCTCAACCATAGCCATTTCGGAACTGTCACTCATCTGTATTACGCGACCAAGTTTCATGCAACTACAAGGTTCATGGCCGGCCGCGGTGGCCGTGCGGTTCTAGGCACTTCAGTCCGGAACCGCGTGACTGCTACGGACGCAGGTTCGAATCCTGCCTCGGGCATGCATGTGTGTGATGTCCTTAGGTTAGTTAGATTTAAGTAGTTCTAAGTTCTAGGGGACTGATGACCTCAGATGTTGAGTCCCATAGTGCTCAGAGCCATTTGAACCATTTGAACAAGGTTCATGGTGCTTTCTCCTGCATAGACGCTAATGTGACAACAGAAATCCTAAAGTGCGCTACCACTAACAAGAGAGAGAGAGAAAATAAATCAGACGCTGTCAGTGGACGTGTAGAAGTGTATCCAGAATAACTTTTATGAGTTTATCTACCATTTTCAAAATATCGCATATCTGTATCTAGCATAGTTCCTTAAAAATAAGTTTTTGTAATCAGGGGAAGAGTTCATGTTCAACCTATTGAGTTTGTGCAATTGTTGACGGCAGTCTTGAAGCTGTTTCATTAAAGTGTCAGCGAATATGCAAGCTATCGGTGATTTTGCAAACTCTCGACGACTTTGCAAGGTATTAACTATTTTGCAAACTATCGCACATTGTTGTGCTGTTACTTCCTTTAATTGTTCAGTAGCTCCAAAACGGTGTGCGTATACCGCACAAGGTGACTGGATTGACTTTTATTTATTTATTGTTTTCTCTTTTTTATTTCCCATCCATGTGAGTAAATTGGTCCATTGTACTACTCTCTATTGTCTTCCAACCACAACCCTGCGAGTTGAGGAAGAAATAATAGTAAGTAACTAATATCAAAACAGGGCATACAGGAGTGATGTTATCTTGAAAATACACTATGTGACTTTCATAGGTAACGTAACTTCCATGGTCCCTTGTCTTTATTAATTTCAATTGCCCTCCAAAATGTGGGAAGTTACCTCTTTCACATCACGTATAATTTCATTAGGAACTTAGCTGCATGGACGTTAATTTCGTTTCTGCCGTGCCGAAAGCCTCAAAACCACAAAAGGTGATTGATATTCAGAAAATGTATTACGAGTGTGGTACATATACATTTATAAGTTTGCAAATATTTATTTGGGGAATTGGAGTATTTTAAAACGAGTACTTCAAACGTTCGCAAAACCAAGCGCATTCACATCTAATAACGTTTTACAGAGAGGATATCCCAACTTGGGAGGGAGAATTACGATACAAATTTTTTATCATGATGTAGTAGATATAATAAATAAATCATCCTGATGAGAAGCATTTGCAACGGTATACGAAATGTTGGTCTGTATAACGAAGGAAACGTTTACGCTGCAGATGACAATAGCTGCGGAAATCTACGCTCGCTTAAAAGATTAACTTAATTTTTTATATACAGATTGTTTGACTGTTATGGGTACAAACGAAAGAAGAGAGTAAGGACAGCGAAACAATGAAATAATCCTAACGAACGTAAGTCCAGAAATCGATGGTTTCTCCTACGCGATGTATTACAAGTGAGGACATAAACACCTTATGACAGAGTCGCAGAAAATCCAAACTGCAGACATGAACCTGAGGACGAACGCAGCACAAGAGTCCAACAGACCACCGTTCAGGCTTCAGCGAGTTTTCTCATCGATGCCCATACAAGCGCAAAAATATCAGACATGCTCCGAATGCACTGACAACCACCCACAAGGCGTTCCCGGAGTTCATCGACAATATCATCAGGGCTGGAATACACCAAAGTTTTAAATATTCGCACACGAAAAAGTCAGGAGACCTGCGAGGATGTGGTGTTGGCGAGCGACGACCGATATATTAGTCGAAACTGCAGACAATCTTATAGGTAGGGAAACCACAGTACAATTAATCATTTTGGGTATTAATGAACCGCTTCAGCTGTACTAAGTCTTTTAATTTTAGATCACTACCGCTTTTAAATGGTTCAAATGGCTCTGAGCACTATGCGACTTAACTTCTGTGGTCATCAGTCGCCTAGAACTTAGAACTAATTAAACCTAACTAACCTAAGGACATCACACACATCCATGCCCGAGGCAGGATTCGAACCTGCGACCGTAGCGGTCGCTCGGCTCCAGACTGCAGCGCCCAGAACCGCACGGCCACTCCGGCCGGCCTACCGCTTTTATGGCACTAGAAACACCATCTTCAGATGAGTATCTGCATAGCAATAAATCAACAAGGAATAAGAACACTGAGACATCCACTGATATGATAATTCTCTAAAAGCATTTTAGGGTTTTATTAATATCCAAGATGACTTCTCGAAACGCTGTTTGCCGTCGCTCACGTTTCCGGAATGAAGATAAAAATAACCGACTGCTGTTTATCACTTTGTAATTTACCTTTCACTTCAGGGGTTTCGCAATATGCCTAGACATAAACAGTGTCTTTCCATCGACATGACCGAACTTCCGCATACGTCGTTTCGGGAAAACTATTGGTTTCCGGATCTATGGTTATGAGAATTTTTTCTTAGATTCATTGTCCACTGCCCGCTCCTTTCGTTTATACGTGTAACAGTGAAACGCCCTATATATCCCCGTAACTTGTGATGAATATTTACAGTTATTACTTCTGCACCATTTTTTTCGTATATTCCTACTTGTTGTCTCTATAACAAGTTTGAGTTACAGTGCTTTTTTGTTTACTGTGTACGCACGTGAGTCACGCTAAATGTTAATTAACCATGAATCTTACGCTACTTTCCGTCGGATAGAGGTAAAAAATCTTCCTGCGTGTTTGCTAAAATGTGAAACAAGTTATGTAATAATATGTGGAAAGACCGCTGATATCCTAAGACACTAAATAGACTTTAGCCGTCACAGAATCTTTTGTAACAAGAGTGCTAGTCCAGCAAGGTCGACTGGAGAGCGCCTGCCAAGTTAGCAAAGTAGTAGAGGGGTACTGCTGCTCTGAGAGGCGGTCCGGGGTCGTGCACAGAGAACTCATTAGGTAACATCATTGCTACGGTGAGCTCGGCCACATAGTTTTAATCTGTCAAAGTATTTCACTAAACAAACCGATCACCAACGATTGCTCGCAAGATAACGGACGCTCCTTATTTAGTTTGGTTTTCTCCATATCAGGCATACATGCCGTGAAGTAGTTAGCTGTAATGCCTGATAGCCCTCTTGTCATCATTGTCAATGCTGAGACATTTATTAGAGTTGTTGTTGTTGTTGTGGTCTTCAGTCCTGAGACTGGTTTGATGCAGCTCTCCATGCTACTGTATCCTGTGCAAGGTTCTTCATCTCCCAGTACTTACTGCAACCTACATCCTTCTGAATCTGCTTAGTGTGTTCATCTCTTGGTCTCCCTCTACGATTTTTACCCTCCACGCTGCCCTCCAATGCTAAATTTGTGATCCCTTGATGCCTCAGAACATGCCCTACCAACCGGTCCCTTCTTCTTGTCAAGTTGTGCCACAAACTCCTCTTCTCCCCTATTCTATTCAGTACCCCCTCATTGGTCGCGTGATCCACCCATCCAATCTTCAGCATTCTTCTGTAGCACCACATTTCGAAAGCCTCTATTCTCTTCCTGTCCAAACCATCTATCGTCCATGTTTCACTTCCATACATGGCTACACTCCATACGAACACTTTCAGAAACGACTTCCTGACACTTAAATCTATACTCGATGTTAACAAATTCCTCTTCTTCAGAAACGCTTTCCTTGCCATTGCCAGTCTACATTTTATATCCTATCTACTTCGACCATCATCAGTTATTTTGCTCCCCAAAATTTATTAGAGTAGTGTGTGTAATGTTTATCTCTCCTGTGTCCTCCACTTCCGCTGCCAAGGTCAGTAACGAGAAGCAGGGTATCGGTTTGTGTCGCGACACGTGACACCACAGGACCTGTAAGAAGGCCGAGAGACCAGTCACGGTTGTCGACGTATCGCTGGTCAATGCCAGCGCAGCCGGCACAGGTTCTGTTACTGTTTCTAAAAGCGCGATCACGACCCGCCCTCGAAAGGACATGGGGACTGTGAGGGGGGAGGGGGCTCGTGAGTTGTATTTTGATAACTCAGTCGGTCGAGCACCTGTGCTTCGGGAAGCCAAAGCTCCCAGGTTCGCTCCGAACGTTAGTATTCCGCTTTCGAGATTCGGACAGACGCGCCACTCCTGGAACTAATCTGCCGGGCGAATTAACGACGAGGACAGGAGTGCCGGCCAGCCTGGATGAGGTTTTTAGGCACTTTCATACATCCGCCTAGGTTACTGGTTCCCAACCTGGAGCTAATTACCCCCTGAGAGATAAAACGAAATTTTCTGAAGGGTGAAAGCAAGAGGATTCAGTTGAGTTTTGGTCACGAAATTAAACTGTTCCTAAAAAAAACTTTACTATTTTCACGATGACGTAAGACTATAACGCTGATTTCTTAAGTTGCTCACAATTACTATTTTCAGATACTTGTATTAACACGCGACACAATGTGGTGGCGGCTACAGATTGTGAAACAAATGTATGAACATCTTCTTCACTTTGTCCACACCACACAACAACTTTGAGCGTTGTGCGATGCACCTATGACAGTAAAATTGCGGCGTACACATCACATGCGCTTAAATTTCTCATGAAAATGTGAGTTATAGGTAGTTCCCACAACAGATAACAATTTGCTTCATTTTTCACTCTGAAATACCTACTACGCTTCTTTAGGGCCTACACTTTATTATTATTATTACACTACTGGTCACTAAAATTGCTACACCACGAAGATGACGTGCTACAGACGCGAAATTTAACCGACAGGAAGAAGATGCTGTGATATCCAAACGATTAGCTTTTCAGAGCATTCACATAAGGTTGGCGCCGGTGGCGACACCTACAGCGTGCTGACATGGGGAAAGTTTCCAACCGATTTCTCATACACAAACAGCGTTGCCTGCTGAAACGTTTTTGTGATGCCTCGTGTAAGGAGGAGAAATGCGTACCATCACGTTTCCGACTTTGATAAAGGTCAGATTGTAGCCTATCGCGATTGCGGTCCATCGTATCGCGACATTACTACTTGCGTTGGTCGAGATCCAATGACTGTTAGCAGAATATGGAATCGGTGGGTTCAGGAGGGTAATACGGAACGCCGTGCTGGATCCCAACGGCCACGTATCAGTAGCAGTCGAGATGACAGGCATCTTATCCGCATGGTTGTAACGGATCGTGCAGCCACGTCTCGATCCCTGAGTCAACAGATGGGGACGTTTGCAAAACAACAACCATCTGCACGAATAGTTCGACGACGTTTGCAGCAGCATGGACTATCAGCTTGGACACCATGGCTGCGGTTACCCTTGATGCTGCATAGCCGGCCTGGGTCGCCGAGAGGTTCTAGGCGCTACAGTCTGGAACCGCGCGACCGCTACAGTCGCAGGTTCGAATCCTGCCTCGGGCATGGATGTGTGTGATGTCCTTAGATTACTTAGGTTTAAGTAGGGGACTAAGTTCTAGGGGACTGATGACCTCAGAAGTTAAGTCCCATAGTGCTCAGAGCCATTTTTTGATGCTGCATCACACAAAGGAGCGCCTGCGATGGTGTACTCAACGTCGAACCTGGGTGCACGAATGGTAAAACGTCATTTTTTCGGATGAATCTAGTTTCTGTTTACAGCATCATGATGGTCGCATCCGTGTTTGGCGACATCGCGGTGAACGCACATTGGAAGCGTTTATTCGTCATCGCCATACTGGCGTATCACCCGGCGTGATGGTATGGGGTGCCATTGGTTACACGTCTCGGTCACCTCTTGTTCGCACTGACGGCACTTTGAAAGTGAAAGTTACATTTCAGATGTGTTTCGACCCGTGGCTCTACCCTTCATTCGATCCCTGCGAAACCCTACATTTCAGCAGGATAATGCACGACCGCATGTTGCAGGTCCTGTACGGCCTTTCTGGATACAGAAAATGTTCGACTGCTGCCCTGGCCAGCACATTCCCCAGATCTCTCACCAATTGAAAACGTCTGGTCAATGGTGGCGGAGCAACTGGCTCGTCACAATATGCCAGTCACTACTTTTGATGAACTGTGGTATCGTGTTGAAGCTGCATGGGCAGCTGTACCTGTACACGCCATCCAAGCTCTGTTTGACTCAATGCCCAGGCATATCAAGGCCGTTATTACGGCCAGAGGTGGTTGTTCTGGGTACTGATTTCTCAGGATCTATGCACCCAAATTGCGTGAAAATGTAACCAGATGCCAGTTCTAGTATAATATATTTGGCCAATGAATACCCATTTATCAACTTCATTTCCTCTTGGTGTAGCAATTTTAATGGCCAGTAGTGTATTATTATTATCAGTGGTCAGACACAAAGCATTGTCAGCCCGAAGTCTTTGAATTTCTACCACTTCAGAAACAAGGAGTCGAGCTCTCAAGTGATTTACAATCACTGGGTCTACGTACAGTACACACATTTGAATTTGTGTGGAGGTGAAGAGTGTGGATAAAACGAGCGTCGCAAGGAACAGGAGTGTTGTAGACGTAGCATATTTCGTACCAAGTGTGTAACGTCACTGTAAGTTGTTGACTTCATTTTTTGAGAAGGAGTTGCAAAGGCATTCGCAGTGCATCATTCTATGAAAAATGTTTTCCAGATAGGCAGTACCAACTGTCTCACTGACGTATTAGTTCATGGCTCAATAAAACACCTACAAAAACTAAATATTATTTTATCTTTCGTCACTTGAAAAAAGGAGCGTCCAAGGAAAGTTCTTTTTCACTCTAGTTAGACGCTAATGTTCGTGACTGCGGTCCGACTGTGCTCAGAAACAACGGTCTCAGAACGGTTGGGAACCACTGGCCTAAGTGAATATCTGGATGTTACCCACGTGCCGTCTCAGATACGATTCGTGTTTAGGAAACGTTCATACACAGTCACGTGGGATGAAACTAGGCGCAAATAGTTAGGGTACACAAATTCCGTTTCGGCCACCCTGTCGACTGCCAACCTCAAGAAGAGACGGGATAGAGGCCATAAAAAAGAAGAAAGAACATAAAGTCTGAGGTTATTTGAGTATTGTAAGTGATAAGGGGACCACCTGGGGAAAACTGTTCGAAACGCATCTACAGCGCCAATCACTTCATTGCCTCTGTTCCTGTTCGGAAACCGAGCGAGGTGGCGCAGTGGTTAGCACACTGGACTCACATTCGGGAGGACGACGGTTCAATCCCGCGTCCGGCCATCCTGATTTAGGTTTTCCCTGATTTCCCTAAATCGCTCCAGGCAAATGCCGCGATGGTTCCTTTGAAAGGGTACGGCCGAATTCCTTCCCCGTCCTTCCCTAATCCGATGAGATCGATGACCTCGCTGTTTGGTCTCTTCCCCCAAACAACCCAACCCAACCCTGTTCGGAAATATAGAGGCGAACGGTGTACGACATCCTACTAGGCCGTAGACAGACACCAAATTGAATCCATATACATGGAGGACTCAAAGATCTTTCGACGGGGAGAACCAATAAGTTCTGCTGAAGAGCCAGTAGTGGCGAGTGTGTCGCAAGGAAAAGCGAGCGGACCGCTCATTTTCTATAAATTGAGAGAGGAATGTGATCATAATTCAATCAGATCATTCGTCTGTTTTTCATTTATATAGGAATAGCAGGAGGAGAACCGCAGATGATTCACAACTTATACAGAAAACCACATACCGCTGGCCACAAAAGTATAACCCTTAACCTATTAACCAAGTCAAGCAGCTCAGATGTTGCCTGGGAGCTAATTTAGTCAAAAACTACTACTGTTAAAATAAGCTTGAAATTAAAAGGAAGAGATAGAACATTGGAAAATTTGCAGATATAATGTCAGAAATCTAGAATAAGACAGAATCAAGGAAAACTATCAAAAAGTGTTACAATAGGATGCTAGAGATGTATCCCGTTTCTTTAATACACGAGAAACGGATGGGCGCTAGAGACTATTTTAAAAGGTCCGGATCAAGAAATAAGAAAACGAAATAAGCTCTAGAAACATGGATTTTAAAACATTTGATTAAACTTCTCGAGGAAACGTCGAAATTCAAAGCCTGAAATAGTAAAGAAGGGATGAGAGACTCCGAAAGAGAAGCAACGAAGATCAAGGGCCGGCCGCTGTGGCCGAGCGGTTCTAGTCGCTTCAGTCCGGAACCGCGCTGCTGCTACGGTCGCAGGTTCGAATCCTGCCTCAGGCATGGATGTGTGTGATGTCCTTAGGTTAGTTAGGTTTAAGTAGTTCTAAGTCTAGGGGACTGATGACCTCAGATGTTAAGTCCCATAGTGCTTAGAGCCATTTGAACCATTTTTGAAGACCAAGGAAGAAAACATAACGAGACTGTGCACGGGAATAGAGGAAATGGTGAAAAAGTAGACCTATAAACTGCTTATAAACTTTATATTTCATCATCTTTAGGACGTGTTACGGTAATGTTTCTTCCTCCCATATCTCAGCTGTTAAACTGCAATTATCTTCAGGGTGACTCGCTGACTGAAAATCACATGACACAATGGAAATGAAAATGTCTTATGGCTAGGGCCTTCCCTCGGGTAGACCGGTTGCCTGGTGCAAGTCTTTTGAGCTGATGCAACTCCGTCGAAGTGCGCGTCCATGGAGATGAGATTATGATGATGATAAAGAGAACACAATACCCAGTCCCTGAGCGGAGAAAATCTCCGACCCAGCCGGGAATCGAACCCGGGCCCCTTGGCATGACAGTCCGTAGCACCGACCACTCAGCTATCAGTGCGGACACTTGACACAGTAAGAAATGATTATCAAACAGAGGACATAGTGCCAGCATATCAAACGGAAATCTGAAACTGATATTCGAACGCAAAGGAGTGAGAGAAAGATGGAAGTGATACATAGAAAAATCATACGAAGGTCCAGCAAAGGTAAGAAATGTTGAAAACGAAACAGCATACCAGGTGATCAGCTGGGACCCTCTCTAACAAACTAAGAGCACGACTATATTTTTACACTTAACGTGGAAAAATAAGTATGAAACCGGGGAAATCCCAAAATATATTTTAAAACATGCCTCATAATCCCAGTACTGAAGAAACCTAGAAATGTCAAATGTGAGGAACATTGGAACCTGAGACTCCTGTGGGGCACGTTGAAATTATTAACAAGAATTGACAAGACCACATTGAGTCTGGACGGAACAAAGGCAAAGCAGATGTTACGGCATATTATAGAAAAATGTTGTATATACAGAGGAGTACTTTAAGGATGTAATATGTCACTAGTGTTGTTCAATGTGTATATTGAGAAAGGCATTGAGGAATGTAAAGGTGTTGTGTACGTAGTTCCGCGTAGTCAGCGTGTACACAACTTTCCCACTAGAGTGCGCCCCGCAAAGCTCAACAGCTCCATCAGCCGCACTACGAGATGGCGCTGCCTTAGAGATGGACCAAATTCTGCTTCCGCCGATCCGCGTATTAATATGTAACGCAGCCAATGAGATTGCTGCTAACGTAGAACCTTTTCTCCTCGCGGATCACACTCGCGCAGTGATACCTGAACGCGCGAGGTATTATAATGAGTGTACAGACCTCCGATTAGTCAGTCTGCATTTGTCTGCACCAGTCTGTACGAGTCTGCTTTAGTCTGTACCAGTCTATAGTCAAGTTTCTGTCTGCGCCTAATAAGATTATCATATTCCTGTACATAGCCATGAAGATAAATGTATAGACACTTTGTCAAGTATCAGAGATATGTGAGAACAAGATTAACGTACCAAGACCAAAGGAACTTCAGATTGTCAATTGTAAATAGCATCCAGAATCAAGTTAAGTAATTTTACGCTTGTTATTATTTTAATAAATGTGTGTGAAAATTAATCAAGTTCTGTTTAAAGTTGGTCACCGTCAATCTGCTACTCTAAGCGTGCAAGTGGCATTTCTATCGTCTGACCTAACGGCAGAAGATAAACACGCCACAATAAGACCACGAGACATATTGCTGACACTCGCCTACTTCGTTAGAGCGAAAAGTCAAATAATCTGATGGTGTGTGTACAGAAGGTCTTACAGTACGCTCACCACAAAAGGGTATACGGAAGGCATAAAAAATAATTGAAAAGGAAACTAAATTATAAAATTTTCTGACTACATAGATGTTATACAGGAAAATAAACACAAGCTACGAAAAAAGTTAGCTAGACTGAACAAAGGCATAAAACAGAAGTACAACATGAAAATTAACACAAATAAGAGCGAAATTATGGTACGCAACCACCAACATATCGCATAAGGTATTTACTTTCCTGGGTGGCACATTTTCATTCGAATGTCACATCGCAATAGACATTCAGATTACTGATATACTACTCAGAAAACTTTTAACTACTTAGGAAGTAAAATCACTTCAGATGGTAAAAGTGCTGCTTACTCCTAGGAACCTAAATATGGAGATCAAAAGATTAAGAGATTTGTATTGAGCGTGGCCTTATATGGCTCAGAAACGAAAAGTCTGGAGGCATTTGAAAGGCAGTGCTGGAAAAAGATGTAAAAGACCCCGTGGACGCCAAGTTTACAAATGAAAAATTCTTGGAAGAATACGCGCAAAAAAATATCTACCACAATGGCTAAGGCCAGCAGTACTGACCACCTCAACCGACACAATAGCTTTTTATTTAAAATAATAGAGGTAATGAGTCAAAGCAAGCGAGGAAAAGGAACACCCAGACTGCAATGTCTAAGTCATCTTCGGAGTGAGTGTGAAGAAGAAAACATGACCACCGAAACTGAATCGCGTGGACATGTACTATGAGTTTCCGACAAGGACGATGATGCCAATGAAAATTTATGCCGGACCTGGACTCCAACCCGGATTTCCCGCTTGTCGCAAGCAGTCCCCTGCCATTTGGCAGTTCGAGTACAACCCACAGCGAGACCCAAACTTCCATATATCGTCAACCATCTGTCTACAGCCATCCATTATGTATATTCCTGCATAGAGGAGACATTTTTACTTGAAAGTAAAGCCTATGTCAGCGGATAAATATGATACTGCAGTGCCTGCCGGCATCGGGCAAGCGACTTTCTAGTAAAAATGTCTTCGCTTTACGGAATGTACATAATGGATGTAGGAGTACGGGCTGTAGACGCATGGTTGACAACGTATGGAAGTTTGGGTGTGGCCGTGAGTCATGCTCGGATAGCCAAATGGTACGGCGACCGCTCGCGATAAGCGGGAAATCCGGGTTCGAGTCCCGATCCGGCACAAATTTTCACTGTCTTTAATACATTCTACGGCCGATGGTTGTCCATATTCAGAATTGCGAATACATTTCATGTATTTCCAAACGGTTGCAGCACTAGCAGTGCATATTCCTTCGGACATGCGTGCATGTCCGAAGCAGCATTGCGTCGTAATTCGGAATAACACAGGCAGTGTAATATTGTAGTGATAGCGCAGGCTGAACCTGCACAAAGGCGAAAGAGACAGAAGGAAGATCGGATGTTCATTGTTTTTCATATTGCATGCAGGTGCAAAAACAGGGAGAAAAGCGTGGCGGTGGTTGAGCGCTATGTGTGCAACTCGTCGCTCACCGCTCAGGAACTAGTGGCTATGGAAGGGTAAAACTGGCCGCTTTAAACCGACACCGGAATTCTGGACGACCTGTGTTTGTCGCTATTTATTTGGTCTCGGTTAGAAGAAGATTTTTTTCATTTTTGCTAATAACCAGGTATATCATTTGTCAAAGCAGCAGTGCGAAAACTTTGGGGTTAAAAAAAGCAACTTTTTGAAAAGCAAGTAATGTTTTTTCGTAAAATTTCCGATGCTTTGAAATATTGGTTTGTTATAGAAACGGGGAAAAGTGATGAGCACTCGTAATAACAATGCCTACAGTTAGAAACAAGCAAGAGACACATGACACATGCCGAGAGAATAAGGTATCTGCCGTAGGGCGTGGGCTATTAGACGGTACACATACACTGAAGCGCCAGAGATACTGATATACGCATGCGTATTCAAATACAAGTATATGTAAACCGGCAGAATACGGCGCTGCGGCCGGCAACCCATATATAAGACAAGTGTCTGGCGCAGTTGTTAGATCGGTTACCGCTGCTGCAATGGCAGTATATAACGATTTAAATAAATTTGAACGTAGTCTTATAGTCGGCGCACGAACGATGGGACACAGCATCTCCAAGGTAGCGATGAAAGGGGGATTTTCCTGTTCAACCATTTCACGGGTGTACCTTGAATATCAGGAATCCGGTAAAACATCAAATCTCTGACATCTCTGCGGCCGGAAAAAGATCCTGCAGTAAAGGGACCAACGACGGCTAAAGAGAACCGTACAACGTGAGAGAAGTGCAACCCTCCCGCAGGTTGCTACAGATTTCAATGCTGTCTCCCAACAAGTGTCAGCGAAATATCATCGGCATGGGCTTTCGAAGCCGAAGGCCCACTTGTGTACCCTTGATGAATGCACGACACAAAGCTTTACACCCACGCATGTACCCGTCAACACTGACATTGGACTGTTGATGACTGGAAACGTGTTGCCTTGGCGGACGAGCTTCGTTTCAAATTGTATAGACCGGATGGACGTGTACGGGTATGAAGACAACCTCGTGAATCCATGGACCCTGCATGTCAGTAGGGGACTGCCGTGTGGTGGATGCTCTGTAATAGTGTGAGGCGTGTGCAGCTGGAGTGATATGGGACACCTGATAGATACGTCTAGATACGACTCCGACAGGTGACACGTACGTAGGCATCCTGCCTAATCACCTGCATCCATTCATTTCCATTGTGCATTCCGACGGACTCGGGCAGTTCCAGCAGGACAATGCGATACCCCACACGTCCAGAATTGCAACAGAGGGGCTCCAGGAACACTCTTTTGAGTTTAAACATTTCTGCTGGGCACCAAAATCAACAAATATGAACATTATTGAGCATATCTGGGATGCCTTGCAACGTGCTCTTCAGAAGAGATCTCCACCCCCTAGTACTCTTAGAGATTTATGGAAAGCAATGCAGGAATCGTGGTGTCAGTTGCCTCCAGCACTACTTCAGACATTAGTCGAGTCCATGACACGTCGTGTTGCGGCACTTCTGTGTGCTCCCGGGGGCCCTACACGATATTAGGCAGATTCTTTGGCTCTTCAGTCTATATGTCCAGTGTGTAACACAGGCTCCAGCCTGGCCGATGCGGTACTTTCTCGCTGTCGTCATCAGCCCAGACATAAGTTGTATTGAACAATGGTATCATTGCTAGTTTGGAATTAGTTTACGAATTGCGGTGGCAGTGACGTACAATTCTCCATTTGATCTAAAAGATTGAAAACGAGAGGAGGAGGAACAAACTTGCGACAACATGTAGGGCGAAAATATCCACAACGTTCCTTGGAAGCGAAGGTAAATTTGATTTATATACATATAATTTTATCGAAGTGCTATAAACTTGGGATAGTGACTGAACGCTTAATTTTGTCGTTGCTTCTGGGTGAAGAACTGATACCGTCCAAGAGTCGCGATGCAGGGAACTTGTCATCCTGTGACATTTCACTATCGCTGTCACCATGTCCGTCCCCTTCACCTTCAGAATCTTTGTTGGAGAGAATGAGAGCGATTTCTGCCGCTGCGTCAACCCCATATCGATCGTGATCTCCTAATTCTTCACCTTCATTAGAACTTTTTAATATTCGCTTATTATTGCAAATAACAGCAATAAAAAACTGAAAAAAACTTATCTCACAAACTGGTTATTTTGAGTGGTTTTAACAGATATGTTGAACCGGAGAAAAAAGAACCGGTGTACCCGAAAGCCGGTTGTTTCAGCGCGGTGTGGCCGACAAAGGCGGCTGTGGGCCTGGAACGGGTGCACGGCGTCACGTGGCGCCGGGCCTACGTCACACAGGTGCGCAGCGAGTGTGGCGCGTGTTACGCCAAATCCGGCTCGCGTGGCGATAACGAGCAGGCTTCCCTCTCTCAGAGCTGTTCTGTTAGCTGCCACATTTCGTGGATTGTTATTCCGTCGTCGGATTTCACAACCTCCGCAGAAACCACGTCGATAAGAGGCACACGTAATCAGTCGATGCATAATTAATCTTCAGTTTCTTTCGTATAATAGAACCTAGTGATTCTTGAGGTGCGTGTGAGTTAGCTGCATGGAATTAAGGCGAATTGTGTCTCGCCGTGTTGCCTGAGAGGAAATGGTAATTTATAGTTCAATAGCGTATTTGACATTCATTGCGCTGCAGAACATGATTAAACTCATAATCTTCTCGGAGTTGTGATGGCTCGAGATACGTCGAGACGCACAGTAGTTGCAGGTCTTTTTACTATGCAAGACTAAATGTACAGCGGTTTAGTGATAACAGTTGAAGGAAAAGTGGATGTAAATGGCGTCTCATCGACCTCAGACATAGGTCGAAGTGCACCGAACGCCGAAGGCCGCCAATAGCACTCTGTACAGGTTCTAAAAACCCTACCACAACAAAGGTCAAAAATTAATTATGATTGTACTGTTGCTCACGCTGCTAAATATTGCATTTTCGGGCAACAACAAAGTTATATTATGTGGCAGGTGTCATTAGTGCACAGTTAATAAAGTCATTTCTCGAAATAATGGATAAACTAGGTACTCATCTTTACGTGTTTCCCACGCTGGTCTCGTTGTGAACTCGTGGCTCAATCGTCGAAAATCTAGGTAGTGTTGATTCCAAGCTCGGATGCAAAGAGGCCTAGGTGTTATTCTGCGATATTCAAAAGTTTTATAGATGTGTTTCATAAACCATTCTTGAAGATCAAACTTTTGCAAGTTAGGACAATGGTGATGTAAAAAAGTAATCAGCACTCCGAATTTAAGTTACACTTCCTTTTTATTACTTTTGTTGCAATATCACGTAACTCGTTCCAAAACATCACTTCACAATATAAAACATACTTGAAAATATCTTCCTCACTGTTAAAGTTCACATTTCATAAACTGACTACAATTTGCGTCTATTTAACATGACGACCAAAGCTTATCGATGTATCGAAGTAACTCTACATTAATGAAATCAAATCTCAATGTTGTCACAGAAATATGTTAAATATTTTACAGAAACACGGTAGAATATTGCTGGTATCGAGAGGTTGAGGTGAGGTGTCGTAATGGTTACGTAATTCAAGTACCATTACAAGGTGAAGATATGTTATGACGTGATCCATACATTAACTAAGCTTATCGGCACTTCCGCTTTGGTTTCTTTTAGAATTGACGACGAATTTTGCTTTGTTAAATTTATGTTCATTTGTAGAGTACAGAAAATTTTTAAGTTGAAATAACATTACGTATTAATGTTATTTCAACTTAAAAATTTTCTCTAAAGAACTACCACAATATTGTGTATAGAACGTTTAATGTAATGCAGACATTATAGCGCCTACTATACTGATAAACAAGTTTTCAGACAGCAAATCAATAAATATAACGAGTGAATTAAGGCACGAAATGGTTTTCAGTCTATTTCTTTCACCGAACCGACAATCAAACTTTAAAGTAATTGAAACGAATCAGTAACCAACAACTTCCAACAGATGAGAAGAAATTGGTTAGTTTATCTGTATACAGTGTCATCCGCAACAGTCTGAAAAGCTTGTAAGGGTGTTCCAGAGGGTGTTTAAGATAAAAATTCGATACCTTGCGTCGTTCCGATTTAATTAGAACTGACGTTAGCCAACAGGTCATTGCGCCCGTAAATTCAAGCACTTTCACGCGCTAGAATGCGGCTATGCGCAGACATCTGTGTGTCCATGAGTTTTTGAAATGTACATTATGAGCAAAAACGCGCGTTTTTCGGAAATGATAAATTTAAGCAAAGTGAGCAAAAGCCACGTTTTTTCGGTTTGAGGAAACCAAACGAAGAACACGTCTGGCGACACTGCCCCTAGCAGGCTGCTCGCGTTTGCGAGCGCAACGACATGATTTTCTTACTTCAATGCTAATTACATGGGAAACGGTGCACTGTATCGAATTTTTGTCTTAACAATTACTTCTCGGCACAACTCCTCTTGCAATATTTCAAACTGGCTCTGACCACCCTGTATAATGGGCGCAGTACTGCAATATCGCTGACAACGATTCCTAATGCATGTTTACATGGTGAAATTTCAGGGGCAATGTTCCAAGATTATGACTTTCGACCCCTCTGTGTATGCTTCCTTTATTTACTGTGTCGATTTATTACGCTGGAAGTGGTTTAGTCCAGAAAATGTACATTCCAACCTTCTGTAGGAGACGAAACGCAGCAAAAAAAGCTGGCTTGCTGTTGTAAGGGTATTTGGAGAGAAAGCTAATAATTAAAGGTGGGCTTTTCAGTAACGCTGAAGAAGGCGTTTAATGGCTTTAGGAGCAGCTAGAGAAGGGACTAGGAGAAGAGACGAGCTGATCAAAAATACATTATGGTTTCTCTA
Organism: Schistocerca nitens; assembly: GCF_023898315.1. NCBI lineage: Eukaryota > Metazoa > Arthropoda > Insecta > Orthoptera > Acrididae > Schistocerca > Schistocerca nitens. Next base: position 435,237,978 of record NC_064614.1, read on the forward strand.
GATAATCACTGATTGGAAATACGGATAAAAAACGAGATGGAAAGATGGTGCAAGCTACAGGATGTGAATCATATCAGTACGCATGGGAATCTGCTAAAAGTAACACGAAGGAAGCACGTCAGGGTAACGAAGACTCCACAAAATGTATTCTAAATTTAATGTAGATCACGATGATCGTTTCTGTATTCTTATCAACACACAAGATCATTGTTCTTTGAATCCAAAAATGTAAAATAATGTATACTTCAATACATAGTATGTCCAAAGAGAAGTAGAAAGTTTTCATCTTGTTACTACGACGTTTATCGTATATTTACAACAGTATAATTAATAGATAACTTTCCTATATACATGGCCATTACTGTAAAGCCAAACACAAGTTTAGTTCTTAAAAAGCACCTCACACATATGGCTTCCAGTATTGGCGATGCATTCTGAAGACATTCGCAGAAGTTACTCATTACGACTCCAATAATTTCTTTAGGAATATCCTCTATCTCTTACCGAATTGTGGATTTCAACTGATGAATACAGTGCAGTCACAGGGAAAGAACTTTCTTGAGATAACCCCACAGAAAAAAATTTTTGGGGTTGAAAGATCAGTTGATAGTGCAGGCACTGGAATATCACCGAATCGCAAGAGTAATCAATGTGGAAAGTAGCGCCTCAGCCTAGTCATTGAATTACGGACCGTATGGGCATTTCCTCCTTCTTGCCGAAACAGTGTCTCACGTTTAGAAGGCAATGGCCTTGCGGTTATGGAATGAAGAAATTGTTAAGCATGACCTCATATCGCTTGTAACTGACAACCGTTGGGCGGTCTTTGGACTGGAGAACAGCATTCCAGACGACAACCTTTGGGGTACCCTGGATCTATTCATAAAGGAGTTCGTGGTTTGTATACGAGCAAAATCGAAATTTTTGTTTATTGACAAATCCATTCAGATGAAAGTTTACCTCATCAGACATCATAGGCTTTGTGGGAAATGCGGCATCCTGGTGAATCCCGTCCGATACTGTGACGGAGAGATCGCGCCTACTCACTTTATCTCCCAGCCGTACCTGTCGTGCCTCTTGCAGCTTATAATGATGAAACCTGAAATCCTGTTTCACAGTCCACTGCAAAGACGTGAGACAGGGTTATAATGTTCTGGAATGACGACGGACAGATCGCTAGGGACTTCGCTGCAGAGCTGCACCAACTCGTCGGATATTTTCCGGCGTTCGAATTATCATTTCAGGTCCATCATGCTTCGCATTGGTTACGGAACCCGCCTCATGTCATTGTTTTGTCCACCTGGATATTGTCCTTCTGTCGCGAACACGAAAATGGGGACTTACTTTTTTCACTTATTGCATGTTTAAAGAATTGTTACCTGGTATTCGTAAAATGAGGAACAACCGCCTTCAGTCGTAATCGTGATTTATTTCAGTGCATGACGCATTTCGAGCCGTGAGGGCTCATCTTCAGGTACTTTGACAGTTTATATCAATTATTTTTCCGGGTTTCAGTTAGTTCTGATCCTGGTAAGAGTACATTATGAACGAAAGTTTACAAAAATAATACAGATCGAAAAATAACTTACTGTTTCCAGTGGTGGATACATGTTTTCTGAAGCTCAGTGTTGGCAAACATGCCTGGTGGCGGTTGCTCTTTATTTCACGAAAGTAATACACTCACGGAAGACACAGACAGAAATGGACAAAATTATGTTATCTAGTATTTTAAAACAGGGCGTCCATATTACAGTTCTAATCATTAAATAACACCTTTTTTCCATATAAAGGCATGTATTGTATATTTATCATTCCGTGGCTTGGGGTAGCTTGTTTTACTCCTAACGTTTCTCTTATGATTGGAAGAACTCAGATTCTCCGGCCTTTTTCGCATGTCTCCAAATCTCTTTGCCATATATTTACCAGCAATCTTATAAGATCGCGATTGTCGGTGATGTCTTCTTCTGTGTCTCTTCCATGGCGCATTGTGCGATGGACACCCGTAAGCTCTGCACAGGAGAGAACTTCTTCACTACCTCTACACTCACGTGCTCAACATTCCATATTGAACTAAATGGCATACCATGTGGGTCCGTTTAGATGCGGCAGACGGCGTGAGCACATCTACATATTAGCAGGATGCCCAACAAAATGTACTGTTTCTCGAGGTCCATCCTATATAACCCCCCCCCCCCCATGAACCATGGACCCTGCCGCCGTTGGTGGGGAGGCTTGCGTGCCTCAGCGATACAGATAGCCGTACCGTAGATGCAACCACAACGGAGGGGTATCTGTTGAGAGGCCAGACAAACGTGTGGTTCCTGAAGAGGGGCAGCAGCCTTTTCAGTAGTTGCAAGGGCAACAGTCTGGATGATTGACTGATCTGGCCTTGTAACAATAACCAAAACGGCCTTGCTGTGCTGGTACTGCGAACGGCTGAAAGCAAGGGGAAACTACGGCCGTAATTTTTCCCGAGGGCATGCAGCTTTACTGTATGATTAAATGATGATGACGTCCTCTTGGGTAAAATATTCCGGAGGTAAAATAGTCCCCCATTCGGATTTCCGGGCGGGGACTACTCAAGAGGACGCTGTTATCAGGAGAAAGAAAACTGGCGTTCTACGGATCGGAGCGTAGAATGTCAGGTCCCTTAATCGGGCAGGTAGGTTAGAAAATTTGAAAAGGGAAATGGATAGGTTAAAGTTAGATATAGTGGGAATTAGTGAAGTTCGGTGGCAGGAGGAACAAGACTTCTGGTCAGGTGACTACAGGGCTATAAACACAAAGTCAAATAGGGGTAATGCAGGAGTAGGTTTAATAATGAATAGTAAAATAGGAATGAGGGTAAGCTACTACAAACAGCACAGTGAACGCATTATTGTGGCCAAGATAGATACGAAGCCCACACCTACTACAGTAGTACAAGTTTATATGCCAACTAGCTCTGCAGATGACGAAGAAATTGAAGAACTGTATGATGAAATAAAAGAAATTATTCAGCTAGTGAAGGGAGACGAAAATTTAATAGTCATGGGTGACTGGAATTCGAGTGTACGAAAAGGGAGAGAAGGAAACGTAGTAGGTGAATATGGATTGGGGCTAAGGAATGAAAGAGGAAGCCGCCTGGTAGAATTTTGCACAGAGCACAACTTAATCATAGCTAACACTTGGTTTAAGAATCATGAAAGAAGGTTGTATACATGGAAGAACCCTCGAGATACTAAAAGGTATCAGATAGATTATATAATGGTAAGACAGAGATTTAGGAACCAGGTTTTAAATTGTAAGACATTTCAAGGGGCAGATGTGGACTCTGATCACAATCTATTGGTTATGACCTGTAGATTAAAGCTGAAGAAACTGCAAAAAGGTGGGACCTGGATAAACTGAAAGAACCAGAGGTTGTACAGAGTTTCAGGGAGAGCATAAGGGAACAATTGACAGGAATGGGGGAAAGAAATACAGTAGAAGAAGAATGTGTAGCTTTGAAGGATGAAGTAGTGAAGGCAGCAGAGGATCAAATAGGTAAAAAGACGAGGGCTAGTAGAAATCCTTGGGTAACAGAAGAAATATTGAATTTAATTGATGAAAGGAGAAAATATAAAAATGCAGTAAATGAAGCAGGCAAAAAGGAATACAAACGTCTCAAAAATGAGATCGACAGGAAGTGCAAAATGGCTAAGCAGGGATGGCTAGAGGACAAATATAAGGATGTAGAGGCTTATCTTACTAGGGGTAAGATAGATACTGCCTACAGGAAAATTAAAGAGACCTTTGGAGAGAAGAGAACCACTTGTATGAACATCAAGAGCTCAGATGGAAACCCAGTTCTAAGCAAAGAAGGGAAAGCAGAAAGGTGGAAGGAGTATATAGAGGGTCTATACAAGGGCGATGTACTTGAGGACAATATTATGGAAATGGAAGAGGATGTAGTTGAAGATGAAATGGGAGATACGATACTGCGTGAAGAGTTTGACAGAGCACTGAAAGACCTGAATCGAAACAAGGCCCCCGGAGTAGACAACATTCCATTGGAACTACTGGCGGCCTTGGGAGAGCCAGTCCTGACAAAACTCTACCATCTGGTGAGCAAGATGTATGAAACAGGCGAAATACCCTCAGACTTCAAGAAGAATATAATAATTCCAATCCCAAAGAAAGCAGGTGTTGACAGATGTGAAAATTACCGAACTATCAGTTTAATAAGCCACGGCTGCAAAATACTAACGCGAATTCTTTACAGACGAATGGAAAAACTAGTAGAAGCCGACCTCGGGGAAGATCAGTTTGGATTCCGTAGAAATACTGGAACACGTGAGGCAATACTGACCTTACGACTTATCTTAGAAGAAAGATTAAGGAAAGGCAAACCTACGTTTCTAGCATTTGTAGACTTAGAGAAAGCTTTTGACAATGTTAACTGGAATACTCTCTTTCAAATTCTAAAGGTGGCAGGGGTAAAATACAGGGAGCGAAAGGCTGTTTACAATTTGTACAGAAACCAGATGGCAGTTATAAGAGTCGAGGGACATGAAAGGGAGGCAGTGGTTGGGAAGGGAGTAAGACAGGGTTGTAGCCTCTCCCCGATGTTATTCAATCTGTATATTGAGCAAGCAGTAAAGGAAACAAAAGAAAAATTCGGAGTAGGTATTAAAATCCATGGAGAAGAAATAAAAACTTTGAGGTTTGCCGATGACATTCTAATTCTGTCAGAGACAGCAAAGGACTTGGAAGAGCAGTTGAACGGAATGGATGGTGTCTTGAAGGGAGGATATAAGATGAACATCAACAAAAGCAAAACGAGGATAATGGAATGTAGTCGAATTAAGTCGGGTGATGTTGAGGGTATTAGATTAGGAAATGAGACACTTAAAGTAGTAAAGGAGTTTTGCTATTTGGGGAGCAAAATAACTGATGATGGTCGAAGTAGAGAGGATATAAAATGTAGACTGGCAATGGCAAGGAAAGCGTTTCTGAAGAAGAGAAATTTGTTAACATCGAGTATAGATTTAAGTGTCAGGAAGTCATTTCTGAAAGTATTTGTATGGAGTGTAGCCATGTATGGAAGTGAAACATGGACGGTAAATAGTTTGGACAGGAAGAGAATAGAAGCTTTCGAAATGTGGTGTTACAGAAGAATGCTGAAGATTAGATGGGTAGATCACATAACTAATGAGGAGGTACTGAATAGGATTGGGGAGAAGAGGAGTTTGTGGCACAACTTGACCAGAAGAAGGGATCGGTTGGTAGGACATGTTCTGAGGCATCAAGGGATCACCAATTTAGTACTGGAGGGCAGCGTGGAGGGTAAAAATCGTAGGGGGAGACCAAGAGATGAATACACTAAGCAGATTCAGAAGGATGTAGGTTGCCGTAGGTACTGGGAGATGAAGAAGCTTGCACAGGATAGAGTAGCATGGAGAGCTGCATCAAACCAGCCTCAGGACTGAAGACCACAACAACAACATCCTATATAACAAAATCTGTGCTTTATTTCACAAAAGCTGTTACCTAGAGTATTAAACAAAGACGTTTCGCCTCATAAGAGTGTTTATACCTTAAAATTATTTTTATAACAGCTTTTTACTATATATTGGAACAATAGTGTTGTGTTTCTTACTAGCTACAGTGTGTATTGGACTGCGTTAGCTGGCGACCTGCGTCACCCTTGGGAGGCATTCTCGTGGAATAACACCCAGCGGATGAGGGCACGCTCGCGTGCGGGCGAGAGACCCGCTTTGATGTTAGTCTGCGTCACGCTACATACACGCCATCCGACGTTCGCCGGCAGCCAGTCAATAGCCGATAGCTTCCCCGTTAACACTGCGCCTGCTTCAAATACAGAATCCCTGGATATGCCAGACGACAATATGTTCATTAAAGTAGGTAATGGAAACGGGAGAAACACTCAGACTTCGTGTGACGTTAATAGATATGTTAAACAGATATAATCAACAGAACTCTATTGCAATAATGAGATGAATACGCTGACGGAAAAATCGCAATAGCAAAAGATAATTAACGTAGAGTAATGAAATTTCTGGAGTACATTTGTCTAGGTAAAATATTTAAGTGATTAACATTGCAAGCTCACCATTTAATGTAAGCCATTGCAAATTTGAAATGCTGTTACATTAAGAGCCGATTTAATCGTGAGAATGTTGAATGCAAGCATGCAAACGTGCATGCATTGCATTGTACAGATGCCAGATGTCAGTTTGTGGGATGGACTTCCATTCCTGTAGTACTTGATCGGTCAATGCTGGGACGGTTAATGCTGTTTGTACTTGTAGATGACGCTGGAATTGTCGTCCGATGATTCCCCATATGTGCACGATTGGAGACAGATCTGGTGATCGAGCAGGTCAAGGCAACATGTTTACACTGGGCAGAGCATGTTGAGTTACAACAGCCGTATGTGGGAGAGTGTTATCCTGTTGGAAAATACGCCCTATAATGGTGTTCATGAATGGCAGCATAACAGGTCGAATTACCAGACTGACGTACAAATGTACAGTCATTGTGCGGGGGGGGGAGGGGGGGGTAATCACGACAGCATGAATGGCAGCATAACAGGTCGAATTACCAGACCGACGTACAATTTTGTAGTCAGGGTGCGTGGGACAATCACGACAGTGCTCCTACTGTCATACGAAACCGGACCCCAGACCGTAACTCCAGGTATAGGTTCATTGTGTCTAGCACGCACGCAGGAAGCTTGACCATCACTGGCACCGAGGCGGAACCAGCTTTCATTAGAAAACGCGACAAACCTCCACTCTGACCTCCGATGAGTAGAGGTCTGCGCGGATGCGGATATCCGCGGATATATCCGCGGTATTTGTTACTTGGCGGATAAAATCGCGACCGGGGCGGGTATCCGCGGGTCATCTGCGGATAATGAGCAAAGCATCTGCCCAGTACGTATGTTGCAATGTTAGTTGAAAACTTCAAGTCTGTTGACATTCTTGGAATCTTGCAGGGCCCGGGTAGAGCGGATGTCTGTTGTCCTCAGCCCCTGGCTACGACCGACGTAGCTCTACCCAATAGACCTGCGCCTAATCTGTTTCCGCGACCGTGTCTTTTGTGTGGCCTGTGAAGTGCTCTTTGGGTGGCAAACCTGCCCACTGTCTACCAGTCTACCAGACAGGTGCCCGTTGCAATATTCCGCTGCCTTCAGTTAGCGCTTTGTAGTGACCGAGTGACAACGTGCATCGTAGCAAATATCAGTGAGAATTCATTCCTCAAATGAACACCATATCGATGGATACAATTTCGTGTAAGGTGAAAAAAGGTGATTTTATATTAGTGAAGGAAAACAAATTGAAATCGCCAATTTGGAAAAAATTCGGATACGTATTTGATGGCAACGAAAAGATTAAAGATATAGTGGCTTGTTTTGCATGTAAAAAAGTATATTCCTATACTGGACACAAAAGTGGAACTTCAAATTTTCTAAATATTCGTGTGAGGGTGGACAAAGTAGCATAATTACTTATTTAAATACCAAGAGAGAAGTGAAAGTTCCTGAAGTCCCGCCAAATTTGAAGACAGCCGCGACAGAAAAACTTATCAATCTTGTCACCAAAGACATTTTACCATTCGAAGTTGCGTGTGGATCTGGGTTTCTCGAGACGGCACAGTTTCTTATTGATGTGGGGGCCAAGTACGGTGCAGTGAGTGCTACCACCATATCCAGAAATTTGAAGGAAACGGCCGATCGTCTGCGTGGAACTGTCTCCGCAGAAGTGAAGAATATATTCAGAGATATAGGTGGAGCACTAACTGTCGATTTATGGACTGATTTGTACCGTAAAATAAACTATATGGAAGTGACTGCACATTATGTTAATTATGAAGAAGTGAAACTTCAGGATCGAGTGTTGTGCACCAGAAAGTTTGAGAGTGAGATTGAAAAAACAGGAGACAACATTAAACTTGAATTAATTAAGATACTATGGTCGTTGGATTTATTCAGTACTGTGAATAACATCGTGTTCGTTACGGATAGAGGTCCAAATATTGTGGCAGCACTTCGCCAATACAAGAGGCTCTCGTGCTCAGCACACATTCTTAATACTGTGCTGGAGTACAGGACTCGAGGAGACGGGAATGATGAAAAGAGTGACGTGCAGCGACTAAAAAATTCCTATCGAGCTATCACAACTTTCTTTAAAAGATCTGGTGTTCAGAATCGCCTTCAGAAGTCATTGAAAGGAGATATAGACACACGATGGAACAGTAAATTGGATATGTTTGAGTCTATTAATTCACAATTGTTTGAAGTTCTGTCAATTTTGTCACAGAAAAATCAAGATAATTTGATTGATTCTACAGACAAGAGGATGTTGGGAGATATAATATCCTTTCTGACATCATTTAAAATAGCTTCTTGTGATCTCGAAGCCTCCAAAACCCCTACGCTTCATTTATGTGTATTGTGGAAGTTAAAACTTCTCTCTTTCCTTGAAAAAATGATGGCGACAGCCCATTTCTGATAGATTTAAAGAGTACAGCCAAATCTATTTTAATCAGCAAATGGGACATAACAGTAACCCATAAACTAGCAACGTTTTTGAATCCAAAATATAAAAACCTAAAATTTCTTAGCAGTGCCGAAAAAGATGAAGTTGTAAAGGAAGCGAAAAATTATGTTGCGAGAAATTGTCCACAGTTAAAAGATAAGGAGGAAACAACATCTGGAATTCCTGCAAAAAAACAGAAGTCTGACGTACTTTTTAGTGAATTTGAGGATTCCTCAGAAGATGAATCGACGAGAGATCTTGACTTTGCGTCAGATGAAATTCTCAGATATACGAATGATAAAGTCGAATTTTCGGAAGGCATCGACCTGATAGCTTGGTGGCATGGGCGTGAAAACGTCTATCCGCGTCTTTCCAAACTCGCATACTTCGTGCACTGCATTCCAGCGTCCAGCGCGCCATCTGAGAGAAGCTTCTCTACTGCGGGACAAATAATGCAGGGCCGACGCACGCCTTTGAAGCCACAGACGATTGATGACATCATGTTCCAGCATAGTAATCTTCCAAAGTAAAAAGGTACTTGTACAACTTCTCTTACTTCACTGTATTTTTTGGTCTTATCTGAATTAGATACAAATTTTTTTTTCATCTGATTCTTTCTTTTACAAAATTTGAATCAGAAGCAAGCAGAAGATGAAAATATTTAATCTGAAGCCTGTGAGTTTTTATTGTAATATTTATAGTAAAGAATTTCCAAGACATATTGTTAGTATTTCTACTATTCCCAACAAGAACATTTAAGTAGCATTAGGTAAAAGAAGGAAATATTTAACAAGCAATTTGTTTTGTTGTAATTTTCGTATTAAAGAGCTCAAGGATAACAGTTTTACTGCGCGAAAGAATACAATCCTACGAGAGCAGCTTCTTCTGTTTCATCCAGTTTCAGTTGTGTTATATTTTCCGATAAGATAAGAAACACTAGAAGAGTTACAGTTGTCCTTCGCCTGCTGCTAACCGGCCATCTGGAGGCGTTGAGGAGACGACCTGTGTCACACAGCGGAACGCGCTAACGACACAAAGCATGTAATTGGCACATGCTCAGGCGAGCGTCGCTACCTCTCGCGAGCCAGCAGCCCATGCAACAGAATTAATACAACCCACACAAGTACGTCTCTACTTAACTACATGACAACTACATTATACAAATAGTTCATTTACGTCTATAGAGACAGAACACAGTTAATGTACATTGTTATTTATTTCTGTATTATTCAATACACTATTGGGATCACACATGTACAGCTGTTACGAAACATTGCAACATGCTTTTTGCTAAGTATCAACTGAAAAATACGTAATTTTAACACAGTCACCTCTAACTATTATCGTACACGTCACATTGCAGGTGTGCTGGTAGTATGACTAATCTGCAGTATTTCAACAATGTGTTGCTTGTAATCTACCCCTCCCTTCTTTGTTGTCGCTACTGTCCACTGTGATAAAGTCTTTTCAGAAGATTCGAGAGGAGTAAGATTTACAATAAACTTTTTACTTATTTTTTCTCGCATAATTGGCTCCAGTTCTTCATGTCTATGGGTGTGATCCTTGAAGGTGATATTCTCACATTTTAGGTTCTCATGGCTCAATTTATCTAAATAATTTTTAAGAATATCGTTGCAGAATTTTTGTTTTTACGATAATTTATTGACTAGAATACTCTCTTTCAAATTCTGAAGGTGTCAGGGGTAAAATATAGGGGGCGAAAGGCTATTTACAATTTGTACAGGAACCAGATGGCAGTTATAAGAGTCGAGGGGCTTGAAAGGGAAGCAGTCATTGGGATGGGAGTGAGATAGGGTTGTAGCCTTTCCCCAATGTTATTCAATCTGTATATTGAGCAAGCAGTAAAGGAAACAAAAGAAAAATTCGGAGTAGGAATTAAAATCCATGGAGAAGAAATAAAAACTTTGAGGTTCGCCGATGATATTGTAATTCTGTCAGAGACAGCAAAGGACCTGGAAGAGCAACTGAACGGAATGGACATGGTCTTTAAAGGAGGATATAAGGTGAACATCAACAAAAGCAAAACGAGAATAATGGAATGTAGTCGAATTAAAACGGGTGATGCTGCGGGAATTAGATTAGGCAATGAGACGCTTAAAGTAGTAAATGAGTATTGCTATTTGGGGAGCAAAATAACTGATGATGGTCGAAGTAGAGAGGATATAAAATATATACTGGCAATGGCAAGGAAAACATTTCTGAAGAAGAGAAATTTGTTAACATCGAGTATAGATTTAAGTGTCAGGAAGTCTTTTCTGAAAGTATTTGTATGGACTGTAGCCATGTATGGAAGGGAAACGTGGACGATAAATAGCTTAGACAAGAAGAGAATAGAAGCTTTTGAAATGTGGTGCTACAGAAGAATGCTGAAGATTAGATGGGTAGATCACATAACTAATGAGGAGGTATTGAATACAATTGGAGAGAAGAGAAATTTGTGGCACAACTTGACTAGAAGAAGGGATCGGTTGGTAGGGCATATTCTGAGGCATCAAGGGATCACCAATTTAGTATTAGACTGCAGAGTGGAGGGTAAAAATCGCAGAGGGAGACCAAGAGATGAATACACTAAACAGATTCAGAAGGATGTAGGTTGCAGTAGGTACTGGGAGATGAAGAACCTTGCACAGGATAGAATAGCATGGAGAGCTGCATCAAATCAGTCTCTGGACTCAAGACCACAACAACAACAATATACTGTCTCACGTTTTACTATATCACACTGTCTTATGAATTTTCACATTAAAAAAGCCCAAATTACATTGTTCGTCCAAAATACAAATATACGTCCGATCACACCAGAGGCATGTTTATACACGACCTCAGTTTTCGGTAATAACAATATTCCTAAGGGTTTACAGTTTTTCTTGACAAATAAATTCCTATTAGTTTAGATTATTATTTTATTAATGCATCCAGAAATGAACATAATAAACAGTACTAGATTGCGTAATTAATGATAGAAATTTTAAGTGCGTTAAATATTTCGTAATTTCAAATGTTACTAAAAAGAACAATTTTAACGGAACATTTAGAGCTAGTACATATCGATAGTAACAACTAAAATAAACTAATTCCTTTTCATAAATTTTAGCTTGAAATATACACTACCGTTTGTGGAAATTGCAACACCAAGAAGAAAACGTATTAATTCAATTAATTTAACACCAGAGGTCAGGTACACGACAAGTAGCATATGATTTCCTTTTCAAGTCTGTATATGTCCTTTGAACCCTACTATTCAGTATATCGTGTGGCCACCATGCTCTGCAATTAGAGCTGATATACGCAGTGGCATTGAATCAATAAGGTTCTGAATACGTTCCTGAGGGGTTTCCCTCCACACAGTTTGTATCCGAGCCCACAAATCCGTGACACCAGTTACTGGACGACCGTGACGCACCACGTGCCGACCTACGTGCAGGCCAGGGAAGCAATGGTACCCGTCGCTCTTCCAAGAAGGCCTGTACATTCCTCGCAATATGCGGCTGGGCATTGTCCTGTTGAAATGTGGCCTGTGGAGATGCCTAAAGCTGGGGGAGTACCTCAGGCTCCACAACCTCCGTTAGGTACCGGTTGCTGTTCAAAGTGCCCGCAATACGCACGTGGCGAGATTGGTTGTTGTAACCAATGGCGCCCCAAAGCATCACACCTGCTGTTTGTCCGCTCTGCCGCTCCACAACGCAGCCCTCCAGGTCGCGCTCACCACGGTGCCGCCGTACACGTATGCGGCCAGCACTGTAGGACTCGTTGAAGAGGGATTCATCCGAATACATGATGCCACGCAGAATCCCAGTGACGGTGTTCTCGTGCCCATTGCAGTCGGAGGAGCTTGTGGTTTCTGGACAATGGAAGCCGACGTAATGGCATGCGTGCAACCAGTCCAACCTGCAGCAGACGGCGACAAACCGTCGATGCAGACAAGTTTACACCTGTTGCAGTGCTCCAGCGACGAGCCAACACTGTGGATGACGCTGTAAGGTCCATAATGGCCATGCGGATCCGTGCTGTTGTCATGTTCCGTGGCCCAGTTCCCTCTCGTCGCTGCGTACGACCTTTCTCTATCCACTGCTTCCACACACGCATCACTGTCGTAGCAGTATGCCCTGTGCAAGCAGAAATGTCACGGTGTGATAACCCCGTTTCCCGGAGACCGATCATTCCGCCCCGTGCGAACTCGCTCACATTCCGATATGGCTCCCTTTGACGTCGACGAGGCATACTGGCACCCACTGTATTGTTTCCACCTTGTGTGACAGCTCTGCACCGACTACACTAGGCGTAACACCGACCCTGTCGGACCGACACGAGAGGGCTCTGCACGGCATACGTGCACCCTATCTCGCTGCAAAACGTGTTACGTATTGATAGCTCATCCGTCGCCACTTCCACCAAGTGTGGCACTATTCGGGTAATTCATTCTCAGTGTTGCACTTTTCACAAATGGCAGTGTAACATATTGTGTATAAAATTACAAGAAATTTTTCAGAGAAACAGCTGGGATAATACAGATGATGATGATGTCCCATACTCCGAGGGGCGCAGGGAACGATGCGGGAGACCCGCACCGCCGACTGGGCAAGGTCGTAGCGGAGGTGGTTTTGCCATTGCCTTCCTCCGACCGCAATGAGGATGAATGATGATGAAAACAACACAACACCCAGTCATCTCGAGGCAGGGAAAATCCCTGACCCCACCGGGAATCGAACCCGGGACCCTGTGCGCAGGAAGCAAGAACGCTACAACTCCCCAAATTCGAAAAATATTACTGGTATCGACTACTACTGTTGAGGAAAAGTAATGCCAGACGAGGATGTCGCTTTAAATGCTGTTACTGCCCAGATAATTAAACTACACGTTCAGAACAAAAGGTATTCAGGAAGAATACCTGTTTCACGCAACGTGCTGAATGATAACGCTATTAGCAGGGATACGACGTCTCGAAAAGCGCCGACGGTATTCTTCAATAGCAGCACGAGCAATACCACCGCAAAAACCGTACACATACACGATACCTGCATGTTCTTCATTAGTGTGGATGTGTGGCATTTTAGCTAGCGCGTGTACAAACACTGCTAATCGATGCTTCTCTCTGATATACTCTGTCCCTAGCACTACAACATACGCTAAACACCACGGACAACTGCGCGTTCAGCGGCCTAGATTGATGGCAGAAAGCCATTCTGAGCAAAGAGGTTGGAAGTAACGAGGTAGGTAGGACTAGAATGAAACATAAAAGAGTTTGGGTGCGCGCCACTTGCTCACAAAAAAATTTACATTAAATGTGTTCTATGTCGGAAATCATTCGGAATGGGGCATATGTTCATATAAAAGTTTTTGCTTCAAGTCAGCATTCCTGTCATGTTCCTGATATTGACCATTCCTCCTGGGACATTCTGTATACAAATCCTCCACTCTCCTTTCGTACAACTGATTTCACGTGTCCGTTCCATTTCCTTTGTCAATAGGTTTTTAAGCGCGTGTGTCAAGCTCCAGACTAATAATACTGTAACCTGATACTGTCGGATACTTTATTTTTGCGTGTTATCTTGTGAGATAGATTGAGAAATGTGGGGATGTAGCCGTACGTCCTTACGTCCTTTGCCGCGTCCATAATCACCACAGTGCACTATTTATCCAGCCTTAGTAGTCTGTTGTAGATAAAATATTTAGCGACCGTTACCCTGCCGCAGCATGTCTAAAGATACAGAAACGTTTCTTTTTGAAATAAAGCTATAATATCTCTTTGTTCAGCAATCATATTTGTTTGCATCGATCCTCAAAATGATTCAGGCTGTTCTGTGTGCCAAGGTAATTGTACATTATATTAGTGGGCGTTCAATATTTTTTGTAATCCCTGTACATATATCGATATCGACTCAGCAAGCCGCTTTGCAGTGTGTGGTGGAGGGTACTTTGTGACCAGTGCCGCTTTCCCTTTTTCCTGTTCCAGCCGCGTGTGCTTCGCAGAAGAACGATTGCTGGTAAGCGTCCGTGTTGGCTCGTACCTCTGTAATTGTATCTTCATGGTCTTTACGCGAGATGCGAGATGTATGTAGGAGGAAGCACTATATTTGCCGACTCTTCTAGGAAAGTACGCTCTTGGAACTTTATAAGTTAACCACACCTTGATGCAGAACGCCTCTTTTGCAGCTTCTGCCACTGGAGTTGACTGATCATATTTGTGACGCTCTCGTGCTTATTAAATGAACCTGTAACGAAACGCGCCGCTTTTCTTTGGATCTTCTCCATTTACTCTATTAGTTCTATCTTGTACGGATCCCATACTGACAAGAAATGTTGTAGTATTGGTCTAACGAGTGTTTCGTAATCTACTTCCTTTGTTGGTGGGCTACATTTCCTCAGGATTCTTCCAACGAATCTCTGTCTGGCATCTGCCTTACTCGCGATTAATCTTATGTGGTCGCTCCATTTCAAATCGCTCTGTGCGCATATTCCTAGGTATTTTATGGAAATAACTGCTTCCGATGGTTTTTCTGCAATTGTGTAATCATACAATAGAGGGTTTTTCTGCCTATGTATTCACATTTATTTATGTTGACGGTCAGTTTCCACTCCCTGAATCAAGCATCGATCCTCTGCAGCTCTTCCCACATTTCGCTACAATTTGCTAGCGTCGCGACTTCTGACGCTGGACAGGATTGTTTACCGCTCTGTGTCACGCCGCTGTCTAACAGAACCGCGCACTGTGAACCACGTGCAATCTTGTGAAACTAATCTGCCAGTATCAAAGTGTAAACTACCAATGAGGACTTTTTATCACCAGTACGCAGCGTTCGTACAACGTGATGTTCTCAAACTGGCGTCAGAAGTAAGCTCGGATATTTCCTAGTAGCGGCGCGCCGTTCTGCCTGCCCGCTAACAGCGCTATTTAGGAGGGAAGTTATAATGGAGGGGTGCAGAGAAGCAGCTGTGAGTCACGTGGCCCACAGCACGCAGCGCCGTGAGCGCTGCAGCCCGCATGCCAGCAGTGTTCGCTGGGTTGCTAGACTTCGCGGCGCTTAGCGCGCTTCATCTCCACCAGTGGTGGTCAAACGTTTTTGTTCAGGAGGAGCCAATACTCACATCATGAGGCGACATCTCGGACCGCAAAAGAGCTGAGAGAGGGGTGGATTGGCGGGATGGGGGGGGGGGGGGGAGCAATGCGGCCACTCAAAGAGAAATAGAGGTTTCACCAAACCATGCTTATTTATAGAAGTTCACCACTCACACATTTTGAAATATTATAAGGTATCGCAGAACATATTCTTAAATGAAAAAGAAAATAACATAGAGGAACTACATGAATTGGCTTTGCTGGGTTACATAGTACCCAAGCATATAACGTGGCCCGTGTTATGGCATCAAGAACCCGTGTTTGTTTTTTCCGACTTGCGGGCCTATATTCTAGGCATCTTCAGGGCCTAGTATTAGAGAATATAAAGCGGCTGTAGCAGGCAGTTTTCAATCTGACTCTTGTATTAGGCTAAATATAATAGAACAGAAACAATTTTAACCCTTTCGTGGTTGATGGGATATATATGATGCAGTTTTGAGCGATGGGACGGTTATGTCTCATATCTGTCTAGCGCTAGCATGTAGCGAAATACTTTCGCAACTTCGGCGTGTGATCATAGTGCGTCTGTTTCACGATAATTGGATCAAATCTTCGTGTTTTCCATTCCAAGAATGTCTGAAGCAAACTATGTTTTCTTACACATCATAGACGTTTATTTGAAACATTACTATGCACTTCAATAATTCTGCTAGTTTGTACGTATTGGGACGTCTATGCTCTAGAAAACCTCGTAGAAAACATTTGTATATGGTATGTCAAAGCCATCTTCAAATACTATGTTGAAGGCTTGTGACCGGTATTTCATATTTTCCATTGTTAGGAGAATAATTGTGTTTTGCTACTGATTTTTTATACTATATCTCATAACTGTCACCCTTATAAAATCGTTCTCGAATTAAAAATTTTGAAAATGCTTCCGTTTGACATCTACGTCATAGCAGCTGACTGTTACGAATTGCTCAAGCTCCTTAATTCAAATGGTTCAAATGGCTCTGAGCACTATGGGACATAACATCTATGGTCATCAGTCCCCTAGAACTTAGAACTACTTAAACCTAACTAACCTAAGGACATCACACAACACCCAGCCATCACGAGGCAGAGAAAATCCCTGACCCCTCCGGGAATCGAACCCGGGAACCCGGGCGTGGGAAGCGAGAACGCTACCGCACGACCACGAGATGCGGGCAAGCTCCTTAATTGTCAGCACTCGAAGACAAACAATAAATTATTCTCGTTCTCACTTCTATTGACACTGCGGTGGCCGCGCCACATCCCGCTCTGGCCCTGAGATAAGCGGCAAACTTTACTTAATTCACGGCCGAATTCCCCAATGTCGATTAAAACTAAGCACGTCTTAAAATAGTCTCTGTATGTACACTTGTTTGTTATTGAGCAAGAAAATTATTCTCTTAAGAAACTATTCACTTTAGTTGACGCTTTTGGAAACTGCTGTAACTGAGTGAAGCAAATTATTATAAAATACGGCACGAACATTTGAACATTGCAACACGATTCTGCCCTTGTGACATGGACAATTATCCTGCTGGAAGATGCAACTTCTGTTGGGAAAGACATCAAGCATGAGGTGTTACATCTGGTCCCTAGTAATGTTCACGCATTCCACAGCTATCATGGTATTTTCCATTACTACCACTGGTCCCATGGAAGCCCACGCGAATGTCCCTCACAAAATAATAGCAATAATACACTCCTGGAAATTGAAATAAGAACACCGTGAATTCATTGTCCCAGGAAGGGGAAACTTTATTGACACATTCCTGGGGTCAGATACATCACATGATCACACTGACAGAACCACAGGCACATTGACACAGGCAACAGAGCATGCACAATGTCGGCACTAGTACAGTGTATATCCACCTTTCGCAGCAATGCAGGCTGCTATTCTCCCATGGAGACGATCGTAGAGATGCTGGATGTAGTCCTGTGGAACGGCTTGCCATGCCATTTCCACCTGGCGCCTCAGTTGGACCAGCGTTCGTGCTGGACGTGCAGACCGCGTGAGACGACGCTTCATCCAGTCCCAAACATGCTCAATGGGGGACAGATCCGGAGATCTTGCTGGCCAGGGTAGTTGACTTACACCTTCTAGAGCACGTTGGGTGGCACGGGATACATGCGGACGTGCATTGTCCTGTTGGAACAGCAAGTTCCCTTGCCGGTCTAGGAATGGTAGAACGATGGGTTCGATGACGGTTTGGATGTACCGTGCACTATTCAGTGTCCCCTCGACGATCACCAGTGGTGTACGGCCAGTGTAGGAGATCGCTCCCCACACCATGATGCCGGGTGTTGGCCCTGTGTGCCTCGGTCGTATGCAGTCCTGATTGTGGCGCTCACCTGCACGGCGCCAAACACGCATACGACCATCATTGGCACCAAGGCAGAAGCGACTCTCATCGCTGAAGACGACACGTCTCCATTCGTCCCTCCATTCACGCCTGTCGCGACACCACTGGAGGCGGGCTGCACGATGTTGGGGCGTGAGCGGAAGACGGCCTAACGGTGTGCGGGACCGTAGCCCAGCTTCATGGAGACGGTTGCGAATGGTCCTCGCCGATACCCCAGGAGCAACAGTGTCCCTAATTTGCTGGGAAGTGGCGGTGCGGTCCCCTACGGCACTGCGTAGGATCCTACGGTCTTGGCGTGCATCCGTGCGTCGCTGCGGTCCGGTCCCAGGTCGACGGGCACGTGCACCTTCCGCCGACCACTGGCGACAACATCGATGTACTGTGGAGACCTCACGCCCCACGTGTTGAGCAATTCGGCGGTACGTCCACCCGGCCTCCCGCATGCCCACTATACGCCCTCGCTCAAAGTCTGTCAACTGCACATACGGTTCACGTCCACGCTGTCGCGGCATGCTACCAGTGTTAAAGACTGCGATGGAGCTCCGTATGCCACGGCAAACTGGCTGACACTGACGGCGGCGGTGCACAGATGCTGCGCAGCTAGCGCCATTCGACGGCCAACACCGCGGTTCCTGGTGTGTCCGCTGTGCCGTGCGTGTGATCATTGCTTGTACAGCCCTCTCGCAGTGTCCGGAGCAAGTATGGTGGGTCTGACACACCGGTGTCAATGTGTTCTTTTTTCCATTTCCAGGAGTGTAGTATGTCGCGCTGCATGTTTCCAGCAGCCGTTAGCCTGGATGAGGGCGTGCCTGGGCACGATCATCGACCTGGTTTAACAATAAACAGGGTTCCACTGCCCAATCTCGATGATGCCGTGCCTTCTGTAATCATAACTGACGATGTTGTTGCGTCAACATGGGAATACTTTGGGCTCCTCTCCAGCGGAACTCCATTTTCAACACTATGCACTGAACAGTGTGCTCCAAAATACTCGTGCCTGCGCCAGCCCTGTACTCTGTTGTTAGATCTGCCACAGACCGCCGCCTATCCTGCTTTCGAGAGCCGGCAAGCCTCCTACCACTGCCTTCTGTGATAAGATTTGGACGTCCAATTTCTTGTCGCCTACTCGTGGTTTCGCAGTTGCGCATACGGACAATCATCAATTGTATAAAGAAATGACTAGAATGAAAATTAATTCCGGACTGGGGTTTGAACCCAGATTTTGCGCTTTACGCGAGCGGTAGCCTTAACAGCCGCGGCTATTTGTGGACGACTCACGGCCAGACCCAAGGTCGTTGCTGCGTCACAACCTGTAATCGTACACACATTATGTAATTCCCGTACAGTGGAGGACGTCTTCATTGACGTGGTACCGGCCGATAAATATCATATTGCAGTGTCTGTGTCTGTGTTATGTTGGTGCCAAACACATAAGCTTGTAGGTTTCTGGGTGCATTATTTTCCTGGATAACATTTACGAGAGGCATCGTCCGTTGGCTGAGATTGGCCCATGGAGATATATTTTTATCAGTCAAGTGACAGTTAGTCGTGATTGTAACACAGACTGGATATTCATCATTGATGATGGTTTTACCAACTGAACACGACTGAGAACTTTGCCTCGCCACGCCAACTGCTGCTCTAAGGCATTGTGAAATAACTCCCTATAAGACGTAGCTTTATATATGCCAGAAAATGCAACTTAACCCTTTAACCGCTCTGGGCGTGTTAGCGCGCGCGCCTATGTACCTGTCCCTGTGTGCTCTGAACGTGTTTACGCGCCCCACCAGTCCTTTTACCTGGTCCTCTGAACGTGTCTACGCGCAGACACGTTCAGAGTACCAGGTAGAAGGACCGGTGGCGTGCGTAAACACGTTCAGAGCACACAGGGACAGGTACAAAGGCGCGCGCGTTAACATGTCCAGAGCAGTCAAAGGGTTAAAAGTTGCAAAACCAGCTGTGTGAGTCTCTAATCGACTTCAATAAATACCCCTGTTGCGAACTACTGGACTTTTCATTCAGTTTTGTATTTTAGAAGTTTTAACACCTGTATTTAAACACTTGTGTTATAATGTATGAGTAAACAATTATGTACGAGCATAATCCCAATACGAGCCAAGTGACATACTGCACTTCGTCCAATTTATAACCAGCACTATGATCATCAGGGAAACGTTAGAGGCATCTTGTCGTATGCAATGAAGAACTGACAATTTTTCTTCGCGAATGTCACATGTGGGAAGGGGAGAACTATTTTATATCCCATTTACCTATCCCCATACGCCGTGCCGTTGCTTGCAGTGTACAGACATTGATAAAGTTCTAGAAAACGGTTTATTACTGCAAAAAATTCAATATACCTTTTTTTCTAGGACTAACAGTTTGTGCGTAGAGAGTTCTGTGTTAGCAGAAGAGCCAACACCGTGTTACGAGTCGAGGCCGAAATGCACGCGTTTTAGCTCATGCAGGCTGGCGTGAAGAGGGAAGAACTATACTGACGTGAGGTCTGGAACATGACAAGGAATGAGAATTAGCCGGCTGGAGTGGCCGAGCGGTTAAAGGCGCTACAGTCTGGAACCGCACGACCGCTACGATCGCAGGTTCGAATCCTGCCTCGGGCATGGGTGTGATGTCCTTAGGTTAGTTAGGTTTAAGTAGTTCTAAGTTCTAGGGGACTTATGACCACAGCAGTTGAGTCCCATAGTGCTCAGAGCCATTTTTGAATGAGAATTCAGAAAGCGGACGTAATTAGTTTGATACTTAATTTAATCCATTAATGGTGCACGTCGCTCTTGACGGTACATGATTCACAATATTATCTGTTCAGAATACATTCTTGAAGATAGTAATTATAGTAACTGAATATGGCGCCTTGCTAGGTCATAGCAAATGACGTAACTAAAGGCTATGCTACACTGTCGTCTCTGCAAATGAGGGCGTATGTAGACAGTGAACCATCGCTAGCAAAGTCGGCTGTACAACTGGGGCGAATGCTAGGAAGTCTCTCTAGACTACATCTGCCGTGTGGCGGCGCTCGGTCTGCAATCACTGATAGTGGCGACACGCGGGTCCGACGTATACTAACGGACCGCGGCCGATTTAAAGGCTACCACCTAGCAAGTGTGGTGTCTGGCGGTGACACCTCAGAGCGAGAGAAAACGAAAACCCCGCGCGACGAGCGTATGCTGTAGCTTAAGTGATTTCTGTGGGCCAATTTGAGGTACTTTCCCGTCCTAACAGACCACAAGCATAGCTGTTCGTCTCGCCTTCCTCTACACCACTATGGTATGTTTAAACAGATATCGTTTATGCCCTGTATAGCTTCTCTTCGTTCATCCGATTTCTTCCGGAAGTCGGAGCCTCAGGGATTCCAACGAATCGTTCTTAAAGAGTACTGACTGTGTCATATCTCACAATCTAGCGCATCAGGTTCGCTGACTTTAACGTTATCTCGGAACTACTCTATATATCATACCCTGCAGTATAAATATCGTGGCTATCGGTGTGCGGTTGATTTCCAACGACGAGCTATGTCTGTACTCTGAGGCTCGGTCGGTAGGTGAAAACGGCGGAGTTCATGCGAACCCTCATACTAGTACAAAATTTCGTTCAGGAGTATTTAAGGCAACAGTGGAACGAATGCAGATGTGCATGGATTCAAACAGATCCTATCTGAAAAGAAATCGCCGCTAATTGAACATATACTGCCAGAAAAAAGTTGTGCACCCGAACAGAAGACGTCAATTTTGGTCCGATGTCGCCATCTGCCACCTGCGGGATTGTATATGTAGGCCTACTGAAAAAGGTTTCGACATCGTCCGCCAACAGAGAGCGTAGTGGCATAGCTACCAGAGTGCATCTTTGTCTACCCTTTACCACGGACTGCTCACATCCAGAACGCTCATTGTGGAGCAAACGTGTGAAGCAAGCAACATGCCGCGGAGACGCACTCGTGCTCCCTACGGCCAACTGAGCGTGTTTGAAAGGGTCTCATTGTGGCTTTGCTGGTGGCGGGATGGTCCTTTCCGAGAATTTCCATACAAGTTGGAGGTGCTGCGCCAGTTGTGCATCAGTGCTGATATCTGGTTACGTGAACATTCTCACTCCCGTAGACGAGATTCTGGACGTCCACGTAGCCTGATGACCGCCAGGACTGTCTTATTGTAAGGGCAGCAGTGGCAGATCGTACAGCTACCGCAACAGGATAAAAGGGCTTGTGAGCGCAGACGTGTCAACATCAACTGGTACGAACCGGTTATTGGCATTGGGACTACGGGTGTGCGCACCTTTAGCGCTCGTCTTCCACTCAAGCCACAGCATCGACCTGCACGCCTCGGCCAGCCTCTGTGGCCGAGCGGTTCTAGGCGCTTTAGTCCGGAAGCGCGCTGCTGCTACGGTCGCAGGTTCGAACCCTGCCTCGGGCATGGATGTGTGTGATGTCCTTAGCTTAGTTAGGTTTAAGTAGTTCTAAGTTCTAGGGGACTGATGACCACAGATGTTGTCCTATAGCGCTCAGAGCCATTTGAACCATTTTTTAGAACCAAAGTGTTTAGGATCTTTGGTAGTGTTAACTCTGCCGCGTGGAGCGCGGGCAGAGCAGAGAGAGTCTGGCTGGGGTGGTGCAGTGGAGCAGGTGTGTTGTGTGAAGCTCCCGCGAGTTGTCGCGCTTTCGGGGTTTGGCAGCATGTAATTGCGCTCGACTTGCGATGATAGTTTCTGACATGGTGTCGCGGCCGGGAAGCATTAGCTGGCGCACATCAAGAGCCCATTTCGTCTGGTGACCGTGTCGAGAAGAAGGCGCGCCAACATCCAGCTTCTGCAACAGCGACGGCCGACAATGAGTGACTGTCGCCACCTCCTCGATCGACGGCTTCAAACCTTCAATCAGTCAACAAGGAAGACTGGAGGCACGTAAAGTTTTAGAACGGTATGGCAGACCTCAGCTTTTCAAACTTTTAAAATTGTTTCATAACTAAATTACAGCAACGTAGCATGAACCTTTGTTGCTCATTGTCCCAATTGCATTGCCAAGCAGGGTCCCTTCCTTTTCCGAAATGAGCCCGAGTGTCGTTGAAATTCAAACGCCAGCATCATTCGATTTCACTGCTTTAATTTCAAAGTCCAGTTAAGGTATTCATAGCTGGCTACAATATTTAGATTGCACAAGCACAAATTAAGAGTGCGAGTTTTCTTACCGTATTTTAGTTACCTGTGACTGCAGCTCAGCTTGGTACGTACTAAATTTTACTATTGTTAATTGTTCAGAATCATTTAATTCAAGTTCAAAGTTAAATCTCTTATTTCTAAATTGCGTAGATTCAAGTAGATTTTGAAATGATTGTTGAGGTAGTCCAAGACTAACCGTATTTTACTGAATTTCGATGTGGTTCAGAAAGAAAGCTCACTATTAACTTCAGTCACTAAATTAACTTTCGATTTTCCGGTTTTATTAATTCTTTTGCTAAATTAAGTCAGAGTGTAGCGAAATTTATTACTTCTGACAAACTTTCAGTTTTCACACTACACGTGTCAACCTTCAGTTGCCACGCTTCTAGTGCTAATTATATGTGTAATAACCTTTCTTTTTTCAGTTACTATAGTAATTGTCCTTAGGACTGGCGACCGTAATTTCCCCCAAATCTCAAATATCTAATTACCGCTAGTTAATTGTTAACGTAACGGCCGCACATTTACTATCTTTATTAACTTTACCCCTTTTCAAAATTAATTTCCACCAGTTTCATTTGCATTTTTCCTTTCATTTAGATGTAACCCTTTCCTCCCTCTTTACCGACAAATTGACTTCGGTGACGATTGCTTTTTCCCAAATTTCCATTAGGTACACGCGGTTTAATTTTTCACTGTCATTAAGGTCGATAAGTGAGGGGGAGGTTACACCCCACACACTGCCTGTGAAACTCAATGTGCTCTGCAGGACGTGCAGCAGCTTCCCTTGCCAACATGATCTCCGGACTTGTCTCTAAAAGAGCACATGTGCTGTATGATGGGACGAAAAGTGTCTCCTGTTACTCGTCATCAAACAAGTGTTTTACAGAACTAACGGAACATGTCGAGCAGGCGTGCGCTGGACAGTATTGACTATCTGTACGATCGACTGGATGCCATGAGTCAGCGCCTGCATTGCCACCTGTGGAGACTACACTATGTACTAATATGCGTGTTTAGTCATGCATCGGCACCTGGTTCCTCAGAACCGTTTGTGCTGTTGACTTATAAATGTAATCATTTCATATATCCAACATGCACTGTTGTAAAAAAAAGACTTGAGTGAACTGGGAACATCTAAAAGGGTGTACTAATTCTATTCCGGCAGTGTATTTTGGTAGGTACACGTGTTTGCAGCATCAGTCTCGGTGATAAATGACAGATTTCTAAAGAACATTTTTTTTTTCACGAACGCAAGAATACGGCTTTCCTAAGCAGGTCACAGAATTCCTTCAGGAAAAATGTCTTCTAGGAAGAGACAGAGCGTCTGCTGTGAGCGTGACAGCAGGCTGCGTAGCCGTCCAATGGATTCGCGTCGTCCTGACGTCACTCCGGCGTCCGAGAGCGTATCGATTGAAGACATTTAATGTATGATTGGCTTAACAACTTTTAGGCCGTGGTGCCGCGAGACCTTAAGTTGACAGCCGCGAGAGACGGCTCGATGAGCGCCTTATTGGCAGAGATCCTCCCTGACCGCCTCCGCTGATGCTGAAGCGACGAACTGCGCCACTGTGCACCTAAAGAACACTGGCAACTTCACTGCGTTAAACGGCTGTCAGTGGACGTATTGTTATCTCGGCCGAAAGACAGAGCTCGTTCGTCGTTAAATTTACGCTGGCTGACAAAAAAAGCGAAGCACACAAAAAAATGGTTCAAATGTCTCTGAGAACTATGCGACCTAACTTCTGAGGTCATCAGTCGCCTAGAACTTAGAACTAATTAAACCTAACTAACCTAAGGACATCACACACATCCATGCCCGAGGTAGGATTCGAACCTGCGACCGTAGCGGTCGCTCGGTGCCAGACTCTAGCGCCTAGAACCGCACGGCCACTCCGGCCGGCGTGAAGCACACAGAAGACATGGTTGCATGTCAGTGTAACTTCGTACACATACACACCATCACAGGATATATAACTGTTTATAGTCGCAATTGTCTGTGACAGTTGGAACGGCCAACAGAATGTATTAGTCCAACATGTATTTCGTGTTGTTACTAGGCATGGTAATACATACATGCTGTTTCGTAGTAACTTTAGAAACACCCGATGCGACGGAGATGACGCTGACATTAATGCAAGACAGATGGGGCCGCAAAAGTCGGGAAATACCCCAAAATTAAATGACAAATGTCGAACATGTGACGTCGCCAGATGACGTGCCTCGCCGCACGTCCAGCGGTATATCCTATCGGTCTTTCGCCTCTGATCATTCCAACCTAAGTCAAGCATTTACGTCAGTGAGGCTCCGGGCCTACATGCGCATCTTTAGCGCGTGGGGCTCAGGGTTTGAGTCTAGTGTCTAGTAGGCAACGCTTTTTTGCATTTGCGTTAGACATTTATGTGTTTACGTTGAGGTTAGATTTGTTATTTTATTTACCTGTCCCGCGGTCTCCGCTGGTTAATTGCAAAGTACAGTACCACACAAATAAGTATAAGCTTCCGAGCTCCATCGCTACCAGTAAATGACCTACGTGTTCTAAATTAAAGTCTGTAAACAAAAAAAGAGGGGGCAAAAGGAAAGAAACACAAAATAAGAATATCTTCTCCTTGGTTGCAGCGAGGACAATAATTTTGTATCTTCTACGTTTACAACAAATAACATTTACAAAACATGTTCGAAAATCTATTAGCCTAGCGGAGCGATGTGTGGTAGCACTGCCCCCTACTGAGGAGGGTAAGATGGGCAAGTCCAATCGCTGCATGTGTGGCGAGGTGCGTCATCTGATGACATCACATGTTCAAAATTTGTCATCCATTTTGGTTGATTTTAGGGAAAGGACCAAACAACCAGGTCATCGGTCCCATCGGACTAGGGAAATGTAGGGAAGGAAGTCGGCCGTGACCCATCAAAGGAACCACCCCGGCATTTGCTGGCATTTAGAGAAATCGTGGAAAACCTAAATCAGGATGGCCGGAGGCGGGTATGAACCGTCGTCTTCCCGAACGCTAGTGTGCTAACTACTGCGCCACCTCGCCCAGTCCATCCACTTTTGGGGTATTTCCGATATTAAACTACTTGTCTTAGCAGCATCTACGTCGCTTCGGGATTTTTAAAATGTTTTTGAGAATCACCCAGTATAAGGGGCATGAACAGTGTCGCATGTTGAGTAATCACTGTGAAGGACACGAAGATAATTACGGGAGACAGCGTTATCAGCACTTGACAGAATTCGATAGCTGCGTCATTGTCGATCTCCATATGGCCGGCTGGCGGAATCGTGCATTATCCAGTTTAGTGGAATATTCGGATGTGAGACAGGTCCCTTGTTAGACCGTAAAAGAAAGTTCAGGTCGACAACGTCTGACCACCACAATGGAAAATCGCCGTATTGTCCACCAAGCACATCGTGACCACTTCACTTCTACGCCTGCCATTCGAGAACAGATTATGAGCTCTCTGCAACATTGTCTGATCTCGCAACGATGGTTGGAGACCAGTAGTAGCCGCACTATGGAATCACTGTTCCATCCATAGGCTGGCGTGAACACCGCAACAGAAATGGCTGTGTGTGGAGTAGCGCCCTAACCAGGAATAGCGGACTGCTGATGAGTGGCGTCGCATTGTGTTCATCGATTAATTACTGTTCTCAGTGTCCCGGATGACCACCGTCGACGAGTATGGCGGCAACCTCTGGATGGTTCCACGCTTCCAGTGTTATGGTGAGGCACTGCGGTGTCAGTCCTGGCGTCTTGGTGAGAGGAGACATCGGCTATGAATTCAGGTCATAGCTGGTACTGATTCGAGCAACTCTGGCGGCATAACAGTATCGTGTTGACATTAATCACCAGGACAACGCGCATCTGCACATGGCAAGTGTGTCTGTGAGGTGTCTGCCTAATGTTCAGGCATTCATGTGGTCGGCAAGAAACCCAGAGGTGTCCCTGATAGAACATGTGAGTGACCACCTCGGACGTCAACTCTGCCGCAGTCCCAGTATCGAGGATATCTGCGTGCCTGGTAGCCTCAAAAGAGGATACAATGATTTTATGGCACCCTTCTCAACCGAATCCGTGCATGCGTTCAGGCCATACCGGGGAGCATCGTGGTATAGATGAGTAGGCTGGTTCTGTCTAGGCCGTTGCACATTTGACTTGATTTTGTAATCAGTGTAGCAACGTAACATACCCTGTCAATCTCTGAAACTTCATTTCGTTTCCGCATCCATTTTATTTTTATTTTATATGTCATGTTCCGTAGGACCAAATTGAGGAGCAAGTCTCCATAATCATGGAACGAGGCAGTCCATGGAATTGTAACGGAAGAATAATAACAGATAAAATGAAACGTATATGAATCCTAAGCGGACCACAAGCCATAAGTTTCAAATGGTTCAAATGGCTCTGAGCATTATGGGACTTAACATCTGAGGTCCCCTAGAACTTAGAACTACTTAAACCTAACTAACCTAAGGACATGACACACATCCATGCCCGAGGCAGGATTCGAACCTGCGACCGTAGAGGTCGCTAGGTTCCAGACTGAAGCGCCTAGAACCACTTGGCCACACTGGCCGGCGCCATAAGTTTAAGTAAACATAATCAACAACGTTACACAAGAATTAGCTTAATTTTTTGATTTTTTCCAGGGGCTCATCGAGAGAATAGAAGTCAGCCACGGGGAAACGCTTCAGTTAGACTTGAAAATGCGAGAATTATTGCTAAGATTTTTGAGTTCTTGTAGCAGCTTATTGAAAATGGATGCAACAGAATACTGCCGGTCTTTCTGCACAAGAGTCAAAGAGGTGCGTTCCAAATGCAGATTGGATTTCTGTGAGTGAAAGCTGCTAACTCTTAGGAATAAGATGATATGATAACATCAAACGACGCCAAACAAAATATATATTAAGAGGCCAGTGTCAGAATTTCCAGACTACTGAAAAGGGGCCGACAAGAGGTTTGCGAACTTATGCCACATAGTGCTCGAACCACCCGTTTCGGAGCCTAGTCAGAAGAGACACTTCGAAAAATAATACCATGCGCCATAAGCGAATGAAAATAAGCAAAGCACAGTACGTTTTGTGTCGAACTGTCGCTTGTTTCAGATACTGCTCTAATAGTAAATAAAGTAGCATTTAGTTTTTGAACAACAAGATCCTGAACATGGGCTTTCCATGACAGCTTATTATCTGAACGGCTAGGAATTTGAACACCTCAGCCTCACTAGTCATATGCCCATTCTGTGTAATGAAAAGATCGTTTTTTATTTTTTGTTTCTTTTAGTTGGGTGTTGGAAACTGTAAAAAGGAGGTTTACTGTGATTTAGCATCAATTTGTTTTCTAAAAGTCATGAACTTATGTCTTGAACTGCATTATTTGACACTGTGTGAATGTTCTACACTACATTCTTCACTACCAGGCTACTGCCATCAGCAGAAGTATTTTAGAATCACCTGTATCACTAATAGACTAATAGACTAATAGAATCTCAAGTCTTACATTCACACGCACAAACAAAATCTACACAATTATCAATGCACATGCCCCTATAAATGGGGACAACCGGAAAAACAAAGAAAAAGTGGAGGCCTTTTGGAATCATCTAGATGACAGTATTCAGAAAATTCCAGATAAAAAAATCGTCATTCTTCTTGGAGATTTTAATGCACAGATTGTTAAAGAAAAAAGATCTAATAAAATAGTTGGAGACTATCCTGCACACAAGAGAACAAACAGAAATGGTGTGAGGCTAACAGAACTTTGCCAAGCACACAGTTTAATTCTTAAATCCACATCTTTCAAGAAACTACCACGAAGACAAAAGACATGGGTATCCCCAAACCCTAGCCTTGGGGAATTTCAACTTGATCATGTGGCAATCAAAAAGATTTTTCGCAAAGAAATCATGAATGTTAGGGTACTCAGGGGTGCAAACTTGGATTCAGACCACTACCTTTCTAAAATTAAGTTCAAAATCATCGCAAAAAGAAAACGCAGCATGAAACAAATTAAGAGTCGGAATTACAACACAGAAAAGATATTAAAATCAGATGAATTCACAAAAGTAACAGAAACCATTCAGACACAAAGCTGGGAGTATATCAAGGACAACCTCATTACTACAGCCGAACGGATAGCACCAAACATAAAAGTAAAAAATAAAATAAAAATAAAAAATGAAAAATGCCTGGTGGTCGCTGGAATGTGATGCCCTCATTGAAACAAGAAAAAAGGCATGACAAAACTGGAAATCACAGAAAACAGAAGAAATCAGACTGAATTTCATTACAGTTAGAAAACTGGTAGATAAAAATCTAAAAAGGATTAAGAAGACACATGAAAACAAAATTCTCCTCCAAATTGATGAAGAATTTGCTAAAAACAACACAAGAAGCTTTTACAGAACTTTCAAACAAAGATTATCAAGATTCAAAGCACACACCCTCCAATTTCGAGATGTAAATGGGACCATCGCTCACAATTAAAACGGAAAACTGCAAAATACTTTGAGAAACTCTTGAATTGTGAACCCATCCTTGAAAAATATGAATCCATCCCAAATAACCGTGAGAAGTCGGATTCAGAACCACCGATGACTGAAGGACTACAGAAGGTCATTTCAACAAAGCAACAAAGCGTCCGGAGAAAACCAAATAGTGGCTGAACTATGGAAAAAGGCTGACAAAAATGCAATTACATCCCTGAAGTGTGTTTTCGATAAAATCTGGAAAGAAGAAGAGATCCCCACAGAATGGAGAACAGCTCTCATCCACCCTAACCACAAGAAAGGTTTGAAGACAGACCCCAACAATTAAAGAGGAATATCGCTGCTGGATATAACATACAAGGTTCTTTCTAAAGTCCTTTTGAACAGGGCAGAGTCGCAACTGGACCCGCAAATCGGGGAATACCAGGGAGGTTCTAGAAATGGTAGACCATGTTCGGAACAAATACTAAACCTCAAAAACATCAAGGCACACCAAAAATCAAGGGAAAAGGCATACGTAATCTACTTCATCGATTTCGGACAAGCGTATGATTCGATTGATAGAGAATCTCTATTATCAGTCCTGGAAGAAATGGGTTTGGATTAGAAAACAACTAATATTGTAAAAGCGACCCTTGCAAATACATTTCCGAAAGTTAAATTTATGGGCGAATTATCAGAACCCTTTGAAATAAAAACGAGAGTGCAACAGGGGGGTGGCCTCTCACCGTTGCTGTTCAATTGTGCGCCTGAGAAAGTAGTCAGAGAATGGAACACAAATATCAAGAGTGGTATAAGACTGGGTTGCAAAAAGAAGAACCTTAAAGTAAATTGCATTGCTTTGGCAGATGATATGGCCCTGTTTGCTAAAACAATGGAAGAAACACGGGAGCAAATCTTTGAACTAAAGAAACAAGCAGCTAAAATAGGTCTTCACATCTCCTTTGAAGAAAGTAAGATACTGGCAAGCATCAAGCACTCACGTAAATACCTCAAAGTTCAAGAACAAAAGATTGAAATAGTTAAAGAATTCAAATATCTCGGAGAATGGATTAGTTGGAATGCTGTGGAAAGCAAAGCAATGGAATCCAGAAAAAAGAAACTTGAATTGGCCTTCCAACTAACAAAAAACACGTACAACAAAAAATCTATTTCATGGGGGTCCAAAATTACACATTACAAGACACTGATTAAGCCAGAAGCATTGTATGCAGCAGAAACACTAAACATGAATTTCAAAGGCCAAATGGAGAAACTTGAGATAAAGGAAAGAAGAATTTTAAGAAAAATCATAGGACCAAAATTTCAAGACAATAAGATTACATACATCAAAAATGAAACTATCTACAAGTAAATTGAAAAACTTTCAGATATTATGCGAAACAGGAGAATAAATTTTTATGGTCATCTTCTCAGAATGAATTCCTACAGATTAACTAAACAAATCTTTGACTTTTTCCGTAACCGCAAAACGAAACCCAACTGGTTTAAAGAAACTGAGAAAGACCTAGCAGAATTAAAGATCTCAGAAAATTCACTTATTGATCGAACAGCTAAATTAATTACTAAAAATGAAAACATAATGTTCCAAGACAAATCTACACATAAGTCCAAACCCTTCATCTCGGAAGCAGAGAGGAAAAGAAGATAAGAAAGAATTAAGAAATACTGGGCCCTAAGGAAAGCACAACGCACAAAGAAATGATTGATCCAACGTATCTCAAAGAGGGTGAAACGAAAGAAGAAGACTAATAGACATCACTTCTAGATCCTTCACTTTTTGTTACGCTTTGTACTTTATCACTTTGGATTTGAAATAAATAACAATAATTCACAATCCCCGCAACTGTTAAACAAAACGTAAAGCAATTAATGTGAAATTCGAGAATGTTGTTTCGTTACTGATTACGAAAATATCACATGTCGCTCAACTCTTTTACCTAGAAACGAATGTGTGTTTGTGTTTGTGAATGTGTGTGTGTGTGTGTGTGTGTGATAACATCACGCATTTGATACAGTAATAATGACCGATGACGTCTAGCAAAGTCAACTTTGCGCCGAAAATCGTTGTAGAATCACTTATTACACTAAATTCTTTGGAGAACGACAGTATATTTGGGACAGGAAGTGAAACTCGTTAAGAGAGTGATAGATGAGTAATTTATCAGTATAAAGGTGTTCATTTTAGATTTAGTATCGAGGGGGATCTTCTATAGATGACAAGGGCTACAAATCGTGCCGACTGTACCCTGTAGTTGAAGTAACATCGTAACCGCATCTGAGCCCCTATCTGTTCTTTCTCAAGCGAAGTTGATATCGAGTACAGAGTGCAAGAGGCTTCATAGAAGGGATACACACTCGAAGCGACCAGCCAAATGTGTCCCCATCATCGATTGTCATCCCGTCATCACGGGATGAAATTTGACGATATCCTGATAGGTTCCAGTACATCTGCTTATTGGAACAGTGTTTTGAAGTATACAATTGATATTAGGGTGCTAGAGAATATGATTAATAGAGAAAAGAACTTAGCAAGGAGTGGAAACCTGTACTATCTCGCATCAAACTTCGCTGGAACTGTTAGATATAGAGGAAAAATCAGTGGGACTATTTTGCAGGAAATTTAACATAGTTTAATTTTGTATCGGCACAAGTTTTCGCTATAAGTTGCAGTTTGCGAATTATTCAAGGAAAACGTAAAAAAGCGACCTTCAAATGCGCCCAAACTCACCTCCATCAGTCAGGATTTTTAGTGTGTTGTTCATGGCACTCCCTCCTTCCACTATACAAAAATTTGTGACTATATGAATTATTTCTCAAATTCGACCTTCTTTGGCCTTCATTGTCTAGAACAGAACACCACTGTCTTAACCAGCTTTTCTCGTAACATTGTTAATATAAAATTTCACGTGAGGGAAAAACGACTTTCATAAACGCCATGTGAAAATTAATTACGTTTACAGTTAGATTCAATCTTAAACCTTACAAATACAGCAGTTTCCTAGTAGGAAGACCAGACAAGCAAAATATTTAATTGTTAATTTTAAATCAAATGTGTGTGAAATCTTATGGGACTTAACTGCTAAAGTCATCAGTCCCTAAGCTTACACACTACTTAACCTAAATTATCCTAAGGACAAACACACACCCATGCCCGAGGGAGGACTCGATCCTCCGCCGGGACCAGCCGCACAGTCCATGACTGCAGCGCCCTAGACCGCTCGGCGGCTAATCCCGCGCGGCACTGTTAATTTTATTTTAATTCGCAAAATCGTCAGGTAAATTTACATAAACGTCAGTTTTACAATTTGTAAGTACAGGACTAACCCGGTGGCAAAAAGGGTTGAATACAGAACATAATTTGTGTAGTCGCAAATTTTTGTCCAGTGGAAGGAGGAATTGTCATGAACAACCCTAACCGGCGGGGTGAGAGTGTGTGGGTGCGTTTGTTCTTTTGCGTTTCCGTTGCATAACACGGACCACGGTCTCTAACGAAAACATATCCTAGAACAAAATTAAAATACATTAAATTTCCTACAAGTCCTGTTCATTTTTTCTCTAGGACTAATAGCTCCCGCGAAGAGAGGGAGAGAATACTGATAATCCGTACGACGCGCATGCGTTGCAGTTTCGCAGTTGTTTTTGTGAGCCAAATTTGATGTAGTTTCCCGACTTGATACATCTCAAGTGTCCTATCGAGTTGTTGTTCCTGATTTTCTCTACACCACAGTGGTACGTCGTAAACAGTTATCGTTTACGGCCTGTTGAGGACGATGGTTTCCAACCCTGGCGCAGGTTTTCAGCGACGCTCAGCAACAGCTGCGGCGTCTCTGGTTAAGATGGCGAACTGATGGACCGCCGAAGTGTTGTGTCATGTTGATTTTATGATCCGGCAGCAAATCCGAGACGACTATCAAAGATTATTAAGCCAGAAAAGCATGTGAACTCTTAACTCTCATATGAACTGTATATCTTTTTAAATGACTAAATCGGTTTTTAACGGCACTCAAAAGCAGTTCACTGTGCGAAGTGTTCGTTGTACTTTTCCATAGGACTTAGTTGAGCTACTTTTGAGTGGCATTTTATTACTCACAATCCTTCTCCGCAGATGTTGGAACAGGGAGTGGCTCATATTGTAGGAGTGGTATTCTCCACTGTTAGCGGAAATCACGCATCATTGCATGTGCTCATTGCAGCTTGGTAATTGATGTATTGATATTACTAGTGCCATGACAAACTCACAAGTCCATTTTTCACATTCCACACTTGCTGCAGCACGTTTAGGTGGTAACACACACAGAGAGGATAATGGGTAACAAGTGAAAAATTTAGATAGTCAGGAACGTGTAGGTATAATAAGAAGTGTTGTCATGATGTCACCGACTGGAAGCTGATGTCTGCCGTGTTAGTAGTCCCAAACATTAGCTTTGGTGCAAGTGTTTCGATCAAACATGCCAGCTTGCATCATTTATAGGTGTACTAGTAGTTCCGATTATAGTCTAGAGTGTAAATAAATCACGTTTCATTCGTAAGTGTGCTCTTTCAGCAGATATTTTCTTGTATTTGCGTGATTTTCTGTTGTGCTGGTTACTTTCACTTTAATAGTTTTATTTCTGTAATTTGACTTTAAACATCCTATCAACATAACACGAAGAGCGCTCTTGGTTGAACACAGTAAGAAGGAAATACTGCCAACCATCAGACAGCAAAATATGGTCTCAGAATCTTCGGGAAGAAGGCTTAGACGAAATCTCAGTTTCGTTATTTCGTATTAAGGAAAACGCTGCAATACGAAAGCAGCCTTTTCACATAACATGCTTCGCTTATTGGTTATTCGAAATATGTAACAAAAAGAAAGTTACACTAACGAGGCCAAATGCGTCGTATTATTGAATGAAATATGCCTTTAAGATCAGAAAAATGTGTAAAAATGAAAGCATTGTAATATTTACTACTTAAAACAACTGTTGCGTGGACGTGACAGAAATTAAGAACAAGAAGCAATTGTAAACAGTAGTTTGCTAACGTGTGGAGTCTACTAACACGGTGGCGCCGGCTTCAAAGCAACGTAGAGCGTAGCTCTCCTTATTATACCTCCGTAGTCAGGAAACTGTTAACGAAAGCGTATTGACAGCTAGAGTTGCGCTCTACCAAAACTACGGTTCGTTAGTTTTCGTACACTACATAAATGACGTAATAAATGGTAGGATTCGTGGTAGTATTGGCAGCGAAGGGAACGTAAATGAATAAGTAAGAGAGAAACTGTGAGCCGATTACTTCTCTTCGTTTTCTTTCTTTCTGCCTTTCTTTTTTATTTTATTTATTTATTTTTTGCACATAATTAGGGCTACTCATCATTCAGCGTAAGTCCAATGTGTATTTTATGTGCTTAAGAATACAAACTGCATTTTATAAATAATAAAAATTAGTTGATCATATAATTATCATATATATATATATATATATATATATATATATATATATATATAAAAATTGAAAGATGCCAAAGTTGTTTATGAATAGAATTGAAAGATGCCAAAATTGTTTATGAATAACAGAAACATGTTCCATATAAGTTCAATGAAGTATTGGAACAGTGTTTGACATTTTTTTGTTTTGTGCTTCTTTTTTACCTTTTTGTTGCGGATATTGTGCTTCCTAGCGCTATATGATAAATCTGTATTGTTTTTCTTTATTTTTACTACAACATACTTCTATTTCACATTACAAATCAATTTTCAAATAAGACCTGAATTAAACATTGGTAATTTCAATTTTCTTATAAATACTCATTGCTTTTAAGTAACAGACAAGAGGGTAACTATGTAGAACAGAACTATTCTATAGGTTACCTGGCCCTTTATACAGTAAAGAAAACGATAACTAAGAGGTAACGCCCGATAGGTATGCACCACACCTAACATACAGGTAATGCAGGTACGACATCAAAAGACCAAATGTGCTAGAAAAACTACCGCAGTCTCCACTATCTTATGATTGTCTATAGTAGCCTACGGCTACTTTACAACTCTAAATACACTATATTATTTACTCGCAGCTACAAATGTAATAGTATATAATAGTATAGTAGAATCATTCAAAAAATCACTATGGCTGTATAACTGAAGTTCGCATAATCAGCAGGTTTTGACAGAATAAAAAATTCCGTAAAAATAAAGCCTCACAATTTTGATAGTTGTTTTGCGACATTACTGGCGAAGAACTCACCACTTGTGTAATGAATTGATCGTTAAAATTTACAGAAGAAATGATTGCTCTGATATTCAAGATCGATTCTCCATAAGCCATACGAAATCGACCTAACATGTTGTTAAATATGGTTTTGAAGATGCTTTCACGATTAGGCAACGACAGTGTAAAACCTTTATCAAAGAAATTGATTGGCCCACGTAAGGCTCCCAGAATAACAGACAAAAAGGTGTGCATCATTTTATCAGAGTACAGAGATATTTTCTGCCTCACATGAACATTACAAACACTATAATTATTTACAAAAAAATTCATGCAATGTCATGTAGATTGATATTAAAGGAAGATATAAACTAATAGACGCATCCTAACGAAGACATTCTGCTTAGACTACACCCTAGTGATGGATCGCAGTCACTCGCCAGGTCGCGAAATCTATCCGTAGATCACACGTGTGTGGGCCAACTACGCGTCGCAGTGATGGATCGCGGATCGCTCGTAGTACTCAAGGCAAGAAGAAAGGGATCAGGAAAATGAGCATATTTCTTTAAAGCCAAATAATGAATTGATCAACGATTGCCTCAGCTTCTCCACACTTCACGCCCGCTCCCTCCTGGACACGCAGCATCTACGTTTGTACTCAGATGACGAATCCCACTGACCTTTATAAAAATATTACCTCCCTTTACATTGGTCTCGAATCTGTCAGCCAATCACTTGAAGCTCGTGCTCCTTTCAGAAGATTTTCTGGCAGTTTCCATTTCCGCTCCGACGCCTCCAGTAGTGTAGGGGCCTCGAGGAACGCGTCGCCCAGGCCACCCTCTATCAGTGCTCGGCTCTGATTAACTCCCAGACACGCAGTACTACAGAGTACGTGGTGCTATCCAGTATCAACTAACGAAAGGACTGATAATCCGATTGTGCACCATACACAGTGGTCTAATGTAAACATAAATCAAAAACAATTGACAGAATATTTAATGCACGGTGGCAAAATCTTGCCGCCTTACACACTCACCTGCCCTTTCGCGCATGAAGAAGATGCGGTGACAATAACGGAACTAAAGAAGAAAAAAGCATCAGATCGAACGGGATCCGTTCAGAGGTATTCAAAAGGCTAGCACAACGAATTACCCTATACTTAACAACTAATAAACGACACTGTAAGACTAGGCAAGGCATCTACAGTTTGGAAAACCTCAATGCACTAATCATCAAAAAATCGATGGACAGAAATCCCTCAGTCCCAGAAACGTATAAGCCAATTTGCCTTATATATACAATGGCTCAGGTCCAGGAGAAGCTAGTGTGGTGATTATTAAAAGCTCATAGAGCTCTTCAGAGCCTCAGCCCACACCTTTCCGTATTTAGACAAGGAAAAGTTAATAGACAACACTGTTAATAAACCTCTAGAAACTATCACAACAACACAAGTATGCCATAGCCGTCATGATAGACATTGTAGGTGCTTTCGACAACCGTTGAAGGCCTACAATGTTTGCGAGGGTAAGACAAATATAGGTCCCTATACAACCATTTCTTAAACCATTGCAGGGACAGAGAAGCAGAATGGCAGGTGGGCAATCGGAAAGTAATCAGAAGAATTACCGAGGGTTGCACTTAGGGGTCGAGTTACGGTCCCATCTTCTGGGACATAATTATTGAACCGCTGTCGTACCTGTAGGATGGGGGTCTGAGGACAGATGGAGTTGTCGCATACGCAGATGATCTACTAGTAGTAGTCTCGGCAAACGACAGAGGCCAGCCAGAAGAGAAAGCCACTGGCACAGTAAACACAAACACAAAGTGGTGCACCACAAACATGGATAACAGAGGCCAAAACAACGCGCACATTACTGAAGGGTCGAGTGAGAAAGGATTCTTCGTTAAGAACTGGGAATAAAAGTATAAAAAAAAGCAATCGTAACACAATATCTGAAAGTATACGTCGATAAACGATTAAATTTTCATGAACGATAGAATTGCAGACAAAGCAGAAAAAATGGTACATAAATTGGCAATATCGAACTGAGGGAATACAGACTACTCTTACAACTTAGACAAACATATCGCTGTACACTTTTCGAATCCCTACTTTCCTTTGCAGCCAGTACATGGGCACATCGATTAACTCTCGTCACAAACAGAACGTCTGTCAGACGAGGGCAAAGGACTGTCCTGGTTCGACTGTCAGATGTGTTCGGCACCACATCGATGACAGCACTGTGCGTGGTGCTTGGAATACACCCGACTGATATCACTATCATATATCGGGCGGCAATGTGCTAGTTAAAGAAGGGTAGACTTCACCAGGTATGATTGATAACCGGTGCACCTATTAATAAAAATGTCAATTTAAGCTCTGGCGAATCGAGACTTGGTAAGGTGAATGGGATTTTAGTGATAAGTGACATTTACCCCGATATCTCGGAGCGGTTAAGAGTGAAACGTGCCGATCCTACCGACGCCATGGTGCATTTCTTAACCAGTTAAGATTTTATCCAACGTACTTAAACTGCACAAGTCTAAGTAAGACACCAAACTGCATTTGTCCGGAATTAGGAACCCCAGAACATACTGTCCTGTGCCGTGAAAATTACAGAAACACCAGACATACACAAAGTAACCCCTGAACGCCAGATATATGAAGTCATTAGGAACGTTTCTAATGGAAGTATCTTAATTAGCATACGAAATTTCTAAAACAACTTACAAGAGGCCATACATGGGGCAATTCAATATGCAGCAAAACGAGAGACTCCATATGGTGGGAGAAGAAGAGGAGGAAGAAGACATTTAAATGTTAACTGACTATGAACTCCAGACACTTTGACGTGAGATATATTACATGTAAGTACATTAGGCTAAATAAATATGTATCATTCTTACC
Source organism: Schistocerca nitens (assembly GCF_023898315.1). Lineage (NCBI taxonomy): Eukaryota > Metazoa > Arthropoda > Insecta > Orthoptera > Acrididae > Schistocerca > Schistocerca nitens. The sequence continues at coordinate 435,276,726 of NC_064614.1, forward strand.
GAAAGGTCACTCTGAAACTTCACATAAGCATAAGGTAGTATATTTAACAGGGCCAGAATATTGTTACCTAAGGCACTATCAGCCCGTACACAACCTTAGATCTATGCGTATTGTACCCAACAAGTTAGATTTAGCTTAACCAAATTACCAAACCAGTAAAATATAATCAAGTCTGATGTCTGGGGGTCAAAGGCTCAATGAAAAATGCCGTTGTATTGACTCGCAAACATTAAGATGGCAGCTCTAACGTATATCATTTAGATCATCTTGTCTTCTTTTCTCTTCTAAATTATCAAACAGTTTATATTTCCATTTCACGAAACTGTTATTTTATTTTAAATTGGTAGAAAGCTGTTTCAATAATAAAGAAACAAGAGCAAAAGAAATGGCCCGCTTGTGGACGCAGGCATTAGTGGTGGCCGGATTTGGCTTCTCCATGTTCGGCAGACAGTGGCTAACGCTGCTGCCAGTGGCACGCATATCTGTGGATTCCGCCAAAGACCGACATCGGCACAAGACGGCCTATCTTATCAAATCAGTACGCCACTATGTGCACGGTCACAATGAAGCCGATCTCACAGCCAGAACGTACAGTTTTCGGACGACAGCTGGTGAAATTCAAATCAGTTTGTTTTCTTTGGCCATTTCAGCTGACACGTGACGAAACATGGACAGTGAGAAACTGAAAAGTTTCTTTCAAGTAAGAAGAAGTTTGTACATCCTGACGGTGAATCTATGGACTGAAAACGCAGGTTTCTTGGAAACCACAATAATGTAAAAATCTTTATCTTACGTTTTAAGTGTAAATTATAACTTCAAAAAATAATTTGTTCAAGTGAGGATGGCGTATTGCTTAAAGTTGCTATAGTAGCTCTCTTTTTAGGTTGTGGTAGGCGGACAACAGTTGCCTACAAATTATTATTACTGCTTGCTGGCTTTTTTTGTGTCAGTACGGTGGTGATTCTGTTGCAGAAAGTAGTGCTTTATGTGTTCAGAGTATCTTTTCTAAACTTTTATGTTTGTCTGACACACGTATGCTGAATGACAATCATTGACGATTAAGTGACGTGTGTCTCCACACAGCAAAACGGAGTGTTTGTAATGTTGCTGTTCAATGTCATTACGTGTCATCTCGAGTACGTAAAGCCGAAGATCATACGTGAAACACTTTCGGATAACGAAAGCTAATTTCTGGTACTTGTAGAGGTGTATGCTGAACTCTATTAAAAAATCTGGCATTCATATTGAAGATGCAGGTCTGACTCGAGTAAAACTAGAAGTGACACTTCGATATTTGACATCTGCACATCACACCTTTCCAATATTTACGCTGTATCACATTCTGAAAAGTACATTTCAAAGTTTTTGTGTGATAATGTTAGATGCTATTTACGATTCTCTAAAGACTAATATAAAAGCTAACAATTTCACTCTGCGCCACAAATACTACGAAACACTGCATTGAAGTTATTTATAGCGAATTTTGGTGCTATCCTTTGAAACGTCCCATTAGAAGAATTACTGAATTACTGTGCTGATAAACCTCTTACGTTATTTGATTTTCAAACAGCTGAGCAGAACTGAACGTACTCAGACATATCGCTGTTTACTTATTCTGATCAACACTAAACTGATACACAATATTTTTAGCGCAACGCAATCTGACTTTCAATAATCTCTGCAAAAGAATGGCCCTGACTAACAATAACCTATACCTTTCATGAATCACTTACCTCAAAAAAATCTTCGTTACTCGAACTACTGCAATACAGCGAGCGCCAATACTGCCAGCTAAGTAAAAGATTCTAACTACTGAAGTCACTAACTACTGATAGGCATAGTTAGCAAATGAAAGATTTTGACAGAGAACAAACAATGTATTTATCTTAATAATATTCAAAAGTCATCATATAAATATATCAGTTCATGATATCCAATATTACAAATTTACTCTTTCTGATGGACACACGTCCAGATCGTCCGCTCTCAAATTCTGCCATCTCTCTCCCCACATCCACCACTGCTGGCGGCTCACCTCCAACTGCGCAACGCTACGCGCTGTTCACGTCCAACTGCTCAACACCACAATAGCGAATATTCCAACAATCCCAACCAGCCACAGACTGCACACAGCACAGTCACTGATTTTCATAAAGAGCGCTACGTGACGTTACCAATATAAAAAACTAAACAGCCTACTTACACCTTCTGACACTAATCGGCGGTGGGAGAAGGAAAGTGACGTGACATTTTTAACTTTTGCGGCTTCACGTTTTTCCCTTCATCTCATAAATTTGTAAAACTTGTCTGGCAATTTCAGTGACTGAGAACAGTTATTTCGACACAAATATAGCTCATTTACACGCAGTCGGCATCATTTTAATAGCGAAAGTCGCATTGCAGCACTCGTCCTCATCTCCAAAGACAGGGGTTTCATAGATAAAATTGTAGCCTAACCTCCTTGACACCGCCAAAAACTGCCGAAGGGGACCGGACGCACCGTGCCCAAGCTGTCGGCCGATGTGGGGCGACCTCTGGCGGCGGCGTCTGACGACCATTGTCGGTGCCAGTGTGAACGCATCCTGGGGCCAAAGACAGCCAACTGTGAGGTATTAGGCTGTGGGAAAGTGAACAATAAGAGGTCCTCCGCTTGTTCTGTCTTGGCAGGCGCAGATGTGAAGTGGCTGCGAAGTGCTTGGCTCACAATATTATGATCCTCCCTCGTGATGATCAGACGTGGTCGATCGACAACGTGAGGACGAGTAAGCCTCCCCTCACGTTTCCATGCGGTCCAACATCGGGCCACTGTCACATGCGAATGTCCCAAAAATCTGGGCATTGGACGATCAGCTGGCCAAATGGACACCCACACTGGGATCCCTTTCAAACTCCGGCAGGTGCTGATAAGGCGAATACGTGGCATCTATGTGTCCTTTCACAGTTATCACTCTACCACTGACGAACGTCCACGCCCCCTGTATACCTTACCATTCCTGGTAACAACACCAAACACGAACAACACTTACGGACTCTAGGGGCCGTTCTACCTATACGGAGAACTGCAACTGTAATCGTTTACATACCTGCCGAAGATAAGTCTGTGCCTAAAAATTACATCCGTCTTTCACCAACTGCGACATGGTCGCGTATACAAACAGTGATCCAATACTGTCAAATGTTTTTTATTCCAGTCTTTGATCACAATATGAATTCTTTAGACGATGACCGGTTTCAGTCCTTAATGACCATCCTCAGATCTAAGATACGTGATACATTGCCTGTAGCAACCTATATATTATCTGTTGACCGTAAATTCATCATAAAAAGGATCGGTCCTATTCTGTTCATATATTTCCTCTTAATAATTTTATATGGGTAACTGTATTCGTCTTTTAATGTATTACAATTGGTCTCTATATAGTTATCAATTTTAAAAGTCTGCTACATGTATTTCATATAATGTGTTTTTATCATATTATGATTTTTGCGTAAATGATGACTACATCTAAGCCCACAGTAGCGACATCTAGGGAGTATGTAGGCAAACAGATTTCTGGTACCTACTGTACTTCAGTAGCCAGTTGCAATAATGACTGTGTGGAAGATGTGGCCTATTCTACACCTTATTTTAGATCTATATGACGATACTGTGCTGATTATATTTATATGTTTGACGATGCCATTATCGCCTTATCACTTTAGGACATGGTGTAAAAAGGTACGTTTTACCGTATTTTCTGTACGTTTCCTTGGTGATACGTATTGCTGTATTATGTTGAAAGACACACTGCTCACTAGGTGTGATTGAAACCGGTCATCGTCTAAAGAATTTATATTGTGATCAAAGACTGGAATAAAAAACATTTGACATCCGTCTTTTTCTTCTTAGGCAGTGTATTGGAACGGAGGTCTTGATTCGTAAGTGTTCTGTCCGGATTACGGAGTAATCAAACGGGGGGAGAGGAGAACATTAGAAATTATACACGAACAATTATCTGAGACACGCCCGGGTTCCCGGGTTCGATTCCCGGCGGGGTCAGAGATTTTTTCTGCCTCGTGATGGCTGGGTGTTGTGTGCTGTCCTTAGGTTAGTTAGGTTTAAGTAGTTCTAAGTTCTAGGGGACTGATGACCATAGATGTTAAGTCCCATAGTGCTCAGAGCCATTTTTTATCTGAGAGATAGGAATTGGGTGGCTTTACTTGGGAGGTCCGGCAAAGAGTGATTATTCTGCAGGACTGGACAGTAGTACGAAGAATTACGCTACTGGCCATTAACATTGCTACACCACGAAGATGACGTGCTACAGACGCGAAATTCAACCGACAGGAAGAAGATGCTGTGATATGCAAATGATTAGCTTTTCAGAGCATTCACACAAGGTTGGCGCCGGTGGCGACACTTACAACGTGCTGACATGAATAAAGTTTCCAACCGATTTCTCATACACAAACAGCAGTTGACCGGCGTTGCCTGGTGAAACGTTGTTGTGATGCCTCGTGTAAGGAGGAGACATGCGTACCATCACGTTTCCGACTTTGGTAAAGGTCGGATTGTAACCCATCGCGATTGCGGTTTATCGTATCGCAACATTGCTGCTGGCGTTGGTCGAGATCCAATGACTGTTAGCAGAATATGTAATCGGTAGGTTCAGGAGGGTAATACGGAACGCCGTGCTGGATCCCAACGGCCTCGTATCACTAGCACTCGAGATGACAGGCATCTTATCCGCATGGCTGTGTACGGATCGTCCAGCCACGTGTCGATCCCTGAGTCAACAGATGGTGACGTTTGCAAGACAACAACCATCTACACGAACAGTTCGACGACGTTCGCAGCAGCAGGGACTATCAGCTAGGAGACCATGGCTGCGGTTACCCTTGACGCTGTATCACAGACAGGAGCGCCTGCATGGTGTACTCAACGACGAACCTGGGTGCACGAATGGCAAAACGTCATTTTTTCGGATGAATCCAGGCATCGAGATGGTCGCATCCGTGTTTGGCGACATCGCGGTGAGCGCACATTGCAAGCGTATATTCGCCATCGCCATACTGGCGTATCACCTAGCGTGATGGTATGGGGTGCCATTGGTTACACGCCTCGGTCACCTCTTGTTCGCATGGACGGCACTTTGAACAGTGGATGTTACATTTCAGATGTGTTACGACCCGTGGCTCTACCCTTCATTCGATCCCTGCGAAACCCTACATTTCCGCAGGATAATGCACGACCGCATGTTGCAGGTCCTGCACGGGCCTTTCTGGATACAGAAAATGTTCGACTGCTGCCCTGGCCAGCACATTCTCCAGATCTCTCACCAACTGAAAATGTCTGGTCAATGGTGGTCGAGTAACTGGCTCGTCACAATACGCCAGTAACTACTCTTGATGCCGAGCGGGATTAGCCGAGCGGTCTTCGGCGCTGCAGTCACGGACTGTGCGGCTGGTCCCGGCGGAGGTTCGAGTCCTCCCTCGGGCATGGGTGTGTGTGTTTGTCCTTAGAATAATTTAGGTTAAGTAGTGTGTAAGCTTAGGGACTGATGACCTTAGCAGTTAAGGCTTATAAGATTTCACACACATTTGAACATTTGAACACTACTCTTGATGAACTTTGGTATCGTGTTGAAGCTGCATGGGCAGCTGTACCTGTGCACGCCATCCAAGCTCTGTTTGACTCAATGTCCAGGCGTATCAAGGCCGTTATTACGACCAGAGGTGGTTGTTCTGGGTACTGATTTCTCAGGACCTATGCACCCAAATTGCGTGAAAATGCAATCACATATCAGTTCCAGTATAATATATTTGTCCAATGAATACCCGTTTATCATCTGCATTTCTCCTTGGTGTAGCAATTTTAATGGCCAGTAGTGTATTTTTATCACTGAGGTGGTGGAATCTTCTCGAATGCTTAAGAGGAGTTAATGGATACTGATGTACAGGGTGTATCAAAAAGAATCAATTGATTTGGCACTCTTGAGAAGCATTGCATATGTTAATGCGCTATTCAAAATGTTCCCACACTGTAACGAGCATGCCTTGAGTTACAGCTTCCCCAGCTGCTGTTATGCGATCTCTCAGTTCATTCATTTTGTTGGTAACGGAGGCACATACACAGAGTCTTTTATAAACCCCCACAAGAAACAATCACATACCGTCAGGTCCGGCGACGTTGGATGCCAGTAATGTTAGGCTGCACCATTTGGTCCATGCGACCGATCCACCGTTCAGTAATCCTTTGATTTAAATATTCCTGCACTTCCAGATTCCAATGTGGCGGTGCCCCATTCTGTAAGTAAATGAAGTCGTTCGAATTAGTTTCCAACTGTGGGAAAAGAAAGTTCTCATGTATATCGAGATATGTGCTTGGTGTAACAGTGTTCTCGGCAAAGAAAAATGGATCCTTCACCTTTTCCCGTGAAACTGCTCAAAATACATTAAACTTTGGAGAGTCCTCCTCATGTTGTACAACTTAATGTGGTTGTTCCTTAGCCCATACTCTCACATTATGATGGTTCAGCTTTCCGTTTAAATGGAATGTTGTCTCGTCACTAAATACTAGGGGTGGGAGAAAATTGTCGTGCTCCATGTTGCCAAGAACGAAATTACAGAACTCCACACGTTGTTGTTTGTCAGCTTCACGAAGAGCTTGCAGTAGCTGAATTTTGTATGGTTTCATGCGTAAACGTCGACGCAACACACACCAGACGGACATCGGGGGTATGTTGAGCTGTCCAGCTGCACGGTGAACGGATTTCTACGGACTCCTTGTGAAACTATGGCAGATGCGTTCGACGTTTGTGTCAGACACTCGGGGATGGCCCAGCGATTTGCCTTTAGACAAACAACCTGTTTCTCGGAATTGTTCATGCCATAGTCTAATGCTGTGTTGTAGGAGGTTCCACACTATATCTAGCACGAAGGTCACGCTGAACAGTTATTACTGACCCGCACTGTGGAAAACGTAGAATACAAAATGCTTTCTGTTGTCCCGATACCATTTTTACTAGAACTGAAGCACACTGCTGCTACCTACCGGGAACGATGTAAAACTCGAGAGTTTGCTCTTTCCAAAAGTACATTGTTGTTGAATGAATAATTTTGGATTACTTTTTGATTGGAGCTGGGAATGTGTGTACGGATGTGAGGTGCTGTGTAGGTAATAGTGAATTGCTTGCGTAAGTGATCATTTTCCGTAGCGGCACAGCCCGGTACAGTATTGTGCCCGAAGAGATTAGGAGATGTTGACATTGCGAGTGGAGTTGCTTTTCAGAAGACCTACAGTATGAGATGGATACTGTATCACCTAGGAGGCCGGGAGTAAACCAACAGCATAGCCGGAGTTCTACGGAGGAGCGGCTTTAAATATTAGGGGTCAAATGGTTCAAATGGCTCTGAGCACTATGGGGCGTAACTGCTGAGGCCATCAGTCCCCTAGAACTTAGAACTACTTAAACCTAACCAACCTAAGGACATCACACTCATCAATGCCCGAGGCAGGATTCGAACCTGCGACCGTAGCCGTCGCGCGGTTCTAGACTGTAGCGGCTAGAACCGCTCGGCCACTTCAGCCGGCTAAATATTTAGGCCAGCGTCAACAAAACAGATGGAAATTGAAAAGTAATAAGGATGAGTAACTCATAGGGGATGGTAGATTGATATAAATAAAGCAGTGCGAAGAACTCTGTTGTGTGTATTTTTCCTATATCTAGATTTTCACGAAATATGTTATTACTGCTACAGTGGCACTAGTAATGGTTAAGGTTTCAAACGTAAGTATAAGGATGCGGTAGTTTGGTGAGATTATTTTACTGAAGGAAAGAGAAATGGAGCGCCTCTACTCTAAGTCTATTTAAAAAAGTTACAGTTTAATATCTTCCAAGTTCTGGATAACATTACATGCAAGTTACAATCCATCACTTTTGCTAGGACTGAACACATCTTTTTCCGTGACAGCCGTGACACAGTTCATGCAACAGGCTCAAGGAACACAAAACAGTTCCCCTTGTGTCCGTGTGTAGCGCCGTAGTCGACTTTAGTTTTGTCTTTGGCCACTAGATGGCTCAACCTGCGTGTCCTTCCTCCCTTCTTCTACAGTGTAGAATCTACACCGTTTTGCGCGCTCACTTCTCGTATCCGAGTGTTACACACAACACAAGAAAGTTAATATATGAACTAAGAAGTACAAAGGCAGCGTCTTGTGTTTATTTTTTCTGTATCTAGATCACTAAAAAATATGTTATAACTGCTATTTAGAAAGTGCTTCAAGGGACTCGTAGTTTTCCAGTAGTTAAATTTAAACTATACCGGCAATGCTGCAAAACCGGGAAACAGGTTCGCGATGATCGACCAGTGCGACGGGGTCAGCTCACCGCTCCTCCGTTAACTACGTAAACAAGTGACGCAGTAGTCCGGCTGAATGGGGTCAGCGGCGTGCAGTGCTGCGCAGCACGCAGCACGCAAGGGCAGAGTTCGGCCGCCGCTACGGCAGCGCAAGTGTGTCTGCGTTGTCTGCCCGCATATTGCTCACCCAATACAGTTGGCGTCGGTCCGTCTAGGTCAAAAGAGAAGGCGAAAGAGCTCGTCTAGTGCGGATAACTCGTCACATTTAGAGATACTGATCGAACTGCCTGCATAGTAGCTTCCTCCCCCAAACCATAACCGTGGTTGACTTTACAATATCATAGGATACAGAAGATAACGTGTTGTTAGTAAAGAGGGTGAACTCTTCATTGTTCACTTCGAGGAAATGGCATAGAATGAAACAGTAGCAACATGATCTAAAAGAAAAAAAAAAACACTAGTTGTTACTATATGTCGTTCCACTATTTATTTACATCCATTACATGTGAGTGTACCGGTACTCGTAGATAAGGTTCAATGAATACAGGAAAAATAAAAACTGTTACACTAAAGTTTATTCGTAACCAAGGTCATCATTCGTGGCCATAGCGTAAAATGTGTTTGTATCTATCACGAATGTTCTCTACAATTACAGGAAGTCTGAAATAGCAGCGCGCACATATTCAGTTTTTCTGGTGGTACATGAAATGCAGAATCTTACTACTTCCAAAGCGTAAGCTTACGAGGCTTTTCGTTTCACTTCTGCTTCAGAACCATGCATGTCGTAACTTCTGTGGATGTAAAAAGCTCTTTTTATAGCATTTAATGTATTCGAACATTCTTCCTTTTTGAAGAAATATGACACAATCACAATGAAGGACACATAAATCGAATGTTTAAAATTTATAAAATTTAAAATAGTCTTTAATCGCGAACATGTTTCCCGGTTATTTAATAAGATGTTTCGTTGTATATGATGGTTATCAGATATTTCTAGAAATGACAAAAAGAATGTGCCTAACAATCAGCGAGTGCAGTGCACAAAAAAAAAAAAAAAAAAGAGATCAAAAATTTTCGCGGACGAAGGCTTTTAAATTTTACAAATTTCATATTCTCTTCCGCAAATTTATATCCTCTCAGTGATGATCTTGTGATACACTACTATCGAGCTAGTACAGTTTTCACGAAATCTTGCGTTAGATCAACTGTTCTAAAAGAGTACTTCTTACGATTTTTTTACAAGAAAAATTAAGAGTAGGCCTATCCTTGTAACAAACAGTGACGTGCCGTATTGCTTTTTCAATAACTACAATGCAGCGGCAGATAGGAATGGTCGAGCACCGCGACGTAATCTTCAGTTTCTTTGAATACATTGATACCGGTAAATGAGAAATGTTGTGGAGGACAAAACTTAGAATTTTTCTTGTTAAAGCAGTTGCCTGAAAGCACCACACCTCTTTTTTCCTTATAATCTGAATTTGACAAGTAAGAGTCAAACAACTTGTATTTTTACAAGAATCGAGGTCTGCAATGGTTTCGACGTGCAAATACATCGACATCTACTACGTCTACGTGATTACTCCGCAATTCACAGTAAAGTACCTGCCCCTTCGGGAATGCCGAAACCGTGGTGGATCACAGTCGTAAGTCTGAGAGCTGGAAGAGCTTACTTGTGATCAAACGCGATGGCTTAAATGTCTTCATCTTGTTAGTTGCTGGAAGGAGATTTTATGAAACCTTGAAGTTATAGCGTTTAGCTGCTCCTAATCTCTTCACTGCTTCCCATTATTGCTGGCTGATTGTTATTGTTTAGGTTTCTGTTGAAGTGTGGATTTTTTCGCATTACTTTCATGTATTTCTTCTGGTAAATGAATATCCGATATTAAAATTGGTGCTAAAAAACTTGGAAACGGATACAACTTCTGCTTGGTTTTTGTCCAACCACTGCATATGAAATTCATACAGAGCGTTGTCTGTACATTGTTTTGGCCAACCATTTCACGCAGAACATTCAGATTGTTTGTTTTGTAATTTAAATAGATTGTATGATAATGATGCCTATTGATTAAAGTAATGGTGAAATAAGTGTGACGATCTGTTTTCTGAACGAACTTCTACGCCAGTATCATAGTCTGAGAAAACAGAAAAAGCTTTACTGTCAGAGCCTACCTCCGTCATCCATTATACGACAGGTCTTTTTTTACGGGCTCATTCTAAGTGGTGGTACAGTTTTCTCAAGACATAGTACTACATCACAATGAGTTCGTGTAAATTTTCGGGATACTTAAGATCCATTTCTAAAATGCGCCCTTTGTGTGTATCGTCAGATATTTTCATTACGTCAAAGCCCTCCACAGGCATGCAGGCAAAATCAGACAGAGGTAGGCATTGCAACATTGTCCAGCTGTAATGTCTGTTAACATCCAGATACGGTATATAACACACTGCTGTGCAAAGCTGAAGGACAAGATAGTTAAAGTAACATAACATATTAACAACTCGGAGGAAATGAATGAAAGTGCTGGAGCATGTTGTCAGAGTTCTCTCGCTCGCGCAGAAAGCTGGACATCACATGGCGACATCAATGTGACCGTAGCCCCAAATGTGGCTGGCCCCGCAGCAGGAGGAAAGGAGGAGCGACAGTGTGATCCAAAGTGCGAGCAGCTACAGTCCACTGCGGTAATGTTCTTCATTAAAACATTGTCCGAAGAAAACATATCGATGTCTTGACAAGGGGAAGAACTGTCGCGAAATTGGAAGGATGACATATGACGAGTGTAGGCCAGAAGTTTGGTATTGCTCATGGCATTGCTTCACGTGAACGGGAGAATATGGATGACAGAGACTGCTGACCGAAGGAGAGGAGATCGTTGCCTTGGTCAACTACAGCAGCAGATGACAGCTACATTCTGCAGTAGTAAAGAAACACCCACGTCAAACAGCGGGTGCCATTGCAACCACATTTAACAGGTCTCCAGGTCACACTCCACGGCGTCACGGGGACTGCATGGGGGTGATCTCTGTCCAACGAGCAGTGCACTGTGTTCCGCCGACTCCCGCACATCTGCGGCACCGTTTGCGATGCTGCCAAAAACATAGTGAGGCACGTGCTCTTCTCGATGAGGGCAGATTCACTGTGAGTAGTGATTCTGGGAGAATCCTCATATGGCTACAGGTGGGAACACGTAATGCACCCAGCAATGCCGAACATGACCTTTTTTGTGGTCCAGGTGTTCTGGTGTGGGGAGGCATAATGTTGCATGGGCATACTGACCTTTGTGGTCACGGTACGCTGCTGCATTCGGCCCTGACTTCAGGTTTACGGATGCCAACGCATGCATGTCTAGAACAGCGCAAATGGAGGACCTCTTGGGAAAAGAGGATATTTGGCGAATGGACTGCCCTGCCCTAGCCCCGAGTTAAATCGCATCGAGCCCTTCTGTGGTGCGGTGGGTAGATATACTGCAGTACGTACATATGCTCTGTGCAGAATTATTTAATTTAGGGGCGACCAGACACTTCAACAATAACAACAAACAACAGGATTAGCGTTGCCACAACTTAGCAAATAGCCTCTAGTTCCCTAATGTTACATCAATGCGCGTTCCCAACTGGCCATGGTTGATTGGCTAATGGAGATAGGTGCCTTCAATAACTGCTTACACAAAATTACTAATTTATGTAATTTATTAGTAATAGTTCACCGCCAACAACAAGTATTAAAAGACTTCATAAGAAGCTGATTAAATAACTGTTCCTTTGGGTAATAAATACTCAACCAATAATAGTAACAAACAACATCACTTCCAAATAAAAACTTACAGAATCGTAATGGCAGAAAGGTACCTTTCAAACTTCAAAATTAATTTTCATTTAACACGCAGGTATAAAAACATATACAAAACTCACAGTTAGTAGATATAGTAAATTCCAGTCTTTATAACACGCTGAACTACAGCGCAGAACTGAATTTCAAATCTATCCAGTGAGTAATCCTGATAAAATTATGTTCACAAATAAGAAATATAATAACTTTATGACAACGCCCATCCGGCATTGGCCAGACTTTTACACACTCGTCAGTTCCTTTGAAAAGTGACAGTTACTGCTCAATCTCCACACAGTTAAGTAAACTAACACCGCAGAAGTCACTGAAGGTTAACACGCGTACAGTATTCCACTGCTTTCGTCTCCAATATCATGACATCCTCATTGTGGGCGAACATGCTACAGCACAGCGTGTTCACGTTGGGCCCACGCTGTCTTCTTTATCTGCCGTGGCAAAACACCCACAAACGACATCGGCCGCAGCTCGCCCTAATTGCGTCCACACAATTGCAGAGCCCACGGCTTGCCGTTCCGCAGCAGCGTCGAATTCCCAAGCGTCTCGGTTTCACCATCAGTCCATAACCACAGAGTGCCAAAATTATTAAATGCACAATTCGGACCATCCGGACCCCAACCAGCACTCTGCCGTGCTGTCCTCCTCGCTCTGTACTGTCTAATCCTCCACTCCTCGTCGCCAGAGTCACTCGCCGCCAACTCGGCGCCCCAGTATCTCTGGCGAAGCCAATATCGACCTTAACACTCGCGGCCGGAACACAATCGTGCCGAAAATCGGCACAGTTCCACCGAAGGTCCAGTAGTTGGAAATCACATTGGTGGAGGAATGTAACTCCCCACACGAGAAGTACTTACCAACCTTGTGCTCAGCATGGGAGCATGTTGCATGTCATGCATTTCCGTCCGAGGTGTACACACACCCTATTAAGAACCATGTCCCGCCTTTGTAATGTCCAGGGGGCATCATAAATCTCGGTGACTTCAGTATAATTATTTTCTTTCTTCGTCTCATTGCATTCATCCAGCTATCTTCTGTGCTATACTGCAGCGGTTCTTTCTGCATATGGTCCAAGTTTCATCGAGCTACGTTACTTAGCAGCGACAAATAGTGCGCAAGTTATTTCTATCCTTAAATTTTGCACACCAGTGTAATACACTTATCCTTGTTCTCGTCGTAGTCAGTAATGAATCTGTTGTTTGCAACTACTTGACCCTGTGAGCAGTGAACAATACCAAACCGCATGCCACCATCAATAAATTGTAATTCTTATACGTCCGTAATAAGTCGGAGTTTTACATTAGTAGTTTTTAGTAACGTGTCTCATGCAAAACCTAGACGGATCTAGAACGTATGTTGTAAGACGGAGTGTGCGGAAGTTTTCAAGCTCATCGACCGAATGCAATAGTTTGATATTCAGTTATAAGTTAGCATAGTCTCCCAACGTCTTGCATTCGAATTATCACTTTTGCACCCTCTTTCCTAACCTACTTAGATCGAGGCCATTTTGGAGGCACATTTTGTAGTGCTACACATGGTGCCTGTAATGTAAATTATAGACCTAATTTTATGGTGCCTGTTGTGTTTCACAATCTATCGAATTACAATGTACATTTTGCCTTTGCAAACGAGTCAAACAAACGACTAAAATAAATCGAGGCCATGTTTCGTGAGTGCAGCGAACATGGGAAAATATAAAACGTTCACTAATCTACCACAGTGAACTATTGTAGCGACCTAAAATTTCAGTTTATGGATTCCTTCAACTTTCTGACATGCTTTCTAGAGAAATGCGTCTTACATATAAAGTCTGAGCAGTTTAACTTGATCAGTTTTCAGGGTGGGCTATGGTGGCCAATTTACAGGGTGACTACCATTATACTCGATCATGGTGACTACCGTTACCCTGAATGCACGGCTTTATTCCGAATCACTCTCCCTCATTGCACTTCCATTACTTGTTTCTCTTAGGAAAGGGGTTGCTGTATTACCTCCTAATCAAGTTAACTGCCTATGACGTGTTTCAGTCATGCAGCTGAATTCATTATCTCCCGTCAGCAAGGTCACATTCGCTAGTAACTGATGCAAAGTCATCTAGAAAAACTGGAGCTACATCTGAGAGGTTCTGCATAGAAACGCTATAGGCACTCAACTTTTCTTAATATATCATTTGGGAAACAACCTGAACTGACGACATAAAAGTTTTCTGGGTTTGGTACCGCGTCATAATGTAAAAAACTACTGCTGCTGGAGAAAAACCAACGTTTCGGCCACGATTGCAGCGGCCTTCTTCTGGGTCTGCTTCCCACCCCACGCCACCCCAGAGTGTTTGGAGATGATCCCATCATTTACCGTCTAGTACTCAGATGATCAAAACCAATTACAAAGTGATTAGTTGTTACAGTTATTAGTGAGATGTCATATTCTTCTCAATTTCAGACCCTAATTCTCCTGTGTCTTGTGTTGGGTAAAGAAGAATCTCGACAGATTTTGTTGGTTGGTGTCTCGGGGAAATATCCACAAGAAACTGTCATTGCTGCAAAAAAGTTGAAGTGGGATCTGTGCTGGAAAAAGTATTTAAATCTATTCCTCAACCGCTACAGAAACTGAGAAAAACAGGAACAGTTACTCCGAAAGCAGAAGGAGTCAGACCAGTACGATGAAGATGAAGATGTGAAAGCCAAAGGAAATAATATATTTATGGTAACAGTAGGTGGAGATATTAGACGAGAAGAAGAAGAGGAGGATGATTACAATGAGGAATATGATGAAGGAGAAGAGGATGTTTACAATGATGACACAAGAGGAGGAGGAGGAGGAGGAGGAGGAGGAGATAATAATGATGACGATGACAACAATGATGAAGATAATGCTAATGAAGAAGGAGAGAATGATCACAATGAGGAATATGATGTTCACAAATGGAAGACTGTCCCCAATTAATCGCCAGCAGATAGCGGCTATGTCTACTGGAATAACCCAAATGAATTCGTAGTGCTGTTAGTTTTCTTGCTATATCTCAGATTTTTCTTGGCGTGATTGATTAATAGTGTTCTTCCAGGTGTTCTGCCGAGTTGTTGCCTCCAGTGTATGCACTATATTTAGATGAATGACCCAACCGTCTTCTCCAGGTGCTGAGAGTTTTTTTGTTACTTGTACTCGCTGCCTAGACTCCAAACAGACTAGTTGAAATCCAGTGAGAACACGTAACAGCAAAACTCGTAGCACCTGGAGAAGATGGCTGGTTCGTCCATCTCAATATTGTGTATACAATGGAAACAACAACTCGGAAGGACACCTATTAGCTTTCTCGCTAGGTAAGTGGCGGGCAATAATTCACATGGTAGTGAAATAATATCTACTGAAGGGAATCGATTATTACTTGAAGTTCACGATGGCAGTCAAATATCTGATGTATGTGCGCGAGTCTATGTGTCTGTGTGTGCAACTCAGAGGCAGATATCTTTGAACACAACGCCATTTTACGCAAACACAGTTGAAAATGATGCCAATTCAAGCGCAACTTATGTATTTTTTTTTCGAAAATACTATCTTCGAACATGGGGCCACTGTTATACAATTCAAGTGACTAATTGTCTCATTTAAATGCTATGCTGAGATTGACTGGAAAGGGGAGGAGGAGAGGGAAAAGGGGGGGGGGGATAGTACAATGCAACACGAGCTAGTTCAGCAGTCTTGGATTTTTCGAATCTTCCGCTGCAGCCTGGAACCGCGCGGCCGCTACGGTCGCAGGTTTGAATCCTGCCTCGGACATGGATGTGTGTGATGTCCTTAGGTTAGTTAGGTTTAATTAGTTCTAAGTTCTAGGGGACTGATGACCACAGCAGCTAAGTCCCATAGTGCTCAGAGCCATTTTCGAATCTTTTTTTTTTTTTTTTTTTTTTTTTAGCCGGCCGAAGTGGCCGTGCGGTTAAAGGCGCTGCAGTCTGGAACCGCAAGACCGCTACGGTCGCAGGTTCGAATCCTGCCTCGGGCATGGATGTTTGTGATGTCCTTAGGTTAGTTAGGTTTAACTAGTTCTAAGTTCTAGGGGACTAATGACCTCAGCAGTTGAGTCCCATAGTGCTCAGAGCCATTTGAACCATTTGAATCTTTTTTTAAATTTCTCACTTGCACACGAGGGTTGGAACTTTAATAGTGGCAATTATTTATTTACAGCTCGTACA
The DNA here is from genome assembly GCF_023898315.1 of Schistocerca nitens. Lineage (NCBI taxonomy): Eukaryota > Metazoa > Arthropoda > Insecta > Orthoptera > Acrididae > Schistocerca > Schistocerca nitens. The sequence goes on from NC_064614.1 coordinate 435,293,094, forward strand.
AAATAGACACGTGTTTCTAAGTTTTACTCACCTTCAAAGTAGTCACCAGCATTGTGTATAACCCGCTGGGAACGAATAGAAGTCGTACGATACTGTTAGCAGTGCCAGTTGTGTTGACAGTTCGGGCGGCGCGGTCTATTGCCCGACAAATCTGTAGCAGTTCTGAAGTGAATGCCGTGAAGTGTTTCCTTCAATTTAGAAATCGAGTTGAACTCACGAGGGCTTAAGTCGGGGGAGTGCAGTAGGTGGTATAGCACTTAGCAGCCCCATTAGTCAAACAAATCAGTAACAGCTTGCACTGTAGGTGCTTGAGCATTGTCCTGCAAAATGATGGTCAGGTCACACAGAAAGTGTCATCACTTCTGTCTCAAAGCTAGTCGTAGGTTGTGTTCCAAAAATGAACAGCATAGAGACCGAAATGATGACGCTTTCTGCAGGACCTGACCATCATTTTGCAGGACAAAGCTCAAGCACGTACACTTCAAGCTGTTACTGATTTGTTTGACTGATGTGGCTGCCAAGTGCTATACCATCTACTGCACTCCCCTGACTTAAGCCCGTGTAAGCTCAACTCGATTTCTAAACTGAAGGAAACACTTCACGGCATTCGCTTCAGAACAGCTACCAGTTCGTCGGGCAATAGACCGCGCCGCTCGAACTGTCAACACAACTGACACTCTTAAGAGTATTCTACGACTTCCACATCGCTGGCAACGGGCTATAAACAATGCTGGTGAAAACAATAAATAATACCTAATATGTAGTAAATGCGTACGTTAAGAGCTATCAGGCCATTTTCAGTAGATGAGATGTGTTTTACAGCATCGAAGGTGTAGAAGCGTCCATAAATCTTAAAGTATGCATATTAGAGCCCACGTTTACTAGACTTTTTTTTCTTGTTTTGGTCCAGACGACCACCTACCAAAGTTTGTTGGTGGAGTTCTCGTTCACCCAGTTTATCCTATGGGATATGACTTTTGATTCACCCTGCATACACACCAGACTTACAAGAAGTATCTCTTGTGTACAACTTAATGTGCGTTCCCTTAGTGAGGCTGTATTTAGTCCCACGTTCCATTTAGGCTGCGATTACAGCATGAATGAAGTACACTTTGCAAATCAGCTGGAGGCTTCTGTGTTTGATTTCGTTATGGTCACACTGCTGCAATTTTCACCGGACGTATAGTACACTGCTGGGCAGCGAGGCGGAATGCGCGAACATCAAACCGGCATGAAATGTACTACATGCTCCGATATGTAAATGACTAGCATTTGTGTGCAACCTCACAAAATAGATACGTGTGGCGCTATCTACATTACGCATGAATTGAAAGGGCACGCAGAGTGTTTCTCATTCAGAAATCGCATTTGACTATTGGTTGTTAGAAGAACCGTACCCTATAGACACTGCAGATTCCTGCCCTGCCATATTGTTGCTCACATTGTCCGGCATCTCAGCACTATCAAGCGCTATTGTCATCAATAGTTTCAGGAGGACCATTGTCAACAAAGACCCCACTAGACTAGTGCCAGAGAGGACAGACACGTTGTTCCTCATTCGTTCATGAACAAACTGGTACTTCAAGTACGTTTAACCAGTAAATGTGGGTATTTGGAACAAGACAATAGTTGCCACATGGAGAACGCGGCGGTCATTGTTATGGTTTGGCTTGACATGGCATGAGGGAGAGATGCACTGACGACGACAACACTCTACACGCGAGTGGCTCCACGCCGCCTCTTCAGACCAGTTCCAGTTCAGTGCAGAGAATCACGATAGACGTATCTACATGCAGAGTCTTCGAGGAGTACGAACGTTGCCGGATTAAATTGGTCATGAGGGGGTTCTTTGGGGAAGAAGACCAGACAGCGAGGTCATCGGTCTCATCGGATTAGGGAAGGACGGGGAAGGAAGTCGGCCGTGCCCTTTCAAAGGAACCATCCCGGCATTTGCCTGGAGCGATTTAGGGAAATCACGGAAAACCTAAATCAGGATGGCCGGACGTGGGATTGAACCGTCGTCCTCCCGAATGCGAGTCCAGTGTCTAACCACTGCGGCACCTCGCTCGGTAATTGGTCATGACTGTACGACCTAGCGCCTAGCATAATGGTATGGGGTGCCACTGGAAATACAACTCCATTACTTCTGCTTCACACAAACGGTAATTTGGAAAGTGGGCGTTACTTTTCTGACGTGTTAAGGCCGGTGGCATTCGAAGTCCCTGTGACATATTCTTCCGACAAGATAACACAAGATCGCAGGTTTCCGTGCTGTCTTGACATATTCGATACAGAGGGTGTTCATCTGTTGTCCTGGCCATCAAATTCTCCTCCTGATCTCTCATGCATTAAAACATCTGATCACGGGTTATGGCATCCACTGTGGTTGATGAGCACCGGCATAGAGTTTAAGCACCACGGAAAGACGCACCTGTATTTGTATATTTGTCATCTATGTTAAGTTTGAATCGACACCCAGCCAGATCAGATCCGTTGTTGCTACCAGAAGTAGTAGTTCTGGCTACAAAATTTTGCAATTCCGTACACCTCTCAAATTACCTAATTTAATTTTCTATTCTTCCTACTGTAGTTTGCTATCCTTCCTAGTGACGCAGTTTCAATGACCAGGAGTTTATTAAGAACAGCCTGACCACCTAGTGGAAATCCGAAGTTCATAATAAGTACCTGTTATGGCCCTGTTCTTTTACGGGCAGTTTCTGTCTCGCGCCTAAGGAACGCTCTCCTCTGAGAGGTCTGCCCAGAGACGTGTCCATTGTCCCTGAGCAGGGCCACGCTGCGCTATCTGCGGGCTGCCGGCACTCAGACAAGGCGTCGCCACACAAACAGGTCCGCAGACGCCAGGCAGCTGCCAGCTCCTCCACAGATCGATACTATCTGGCGCCAGAGAGATTAGTGCCTGCTTCTGGCAGAGCCGTGTCGTCATACAGGTCCTCGAAAGCGGTGTCGATCTGGAAGCAGTCGTAAGGGTTCCACTTACTTTTTTGGAAGTTATACATCGCAAGAATGGACATTTCACGTATCGTCTGGTGTCACGGCGGAGTTATAGGAGACCCACTTTAGCAAAGCAACGTATTGCGCAGGGATGACACAATGTTACAACAAAAGAAACTTCTGACAACAGCACACAAATCTAAAGCCTGTGAAGTCAACTAAGTACAGTTACGAATAACTTAAACTGCAACCGTCACCTAAATAACGTTGTGGGCAAAGCGAACCAAAACTGCGATCTATTGACAGAACACTTAGAAAAGTGACCAGGTCTACTAAAGAGACTGCGTACACTATGCTTGTCCGTCATTTTCTAGAGTACTTCTGCGCGGTATGGGATCCGCGTCAGATAAAATTGACGGAGGACACCAAAAAGTTGAAAAAAAGGTATCTCGGTCTGTACTGTCGCGAAACAAGGGAGAGAGTGCCACATATATGGTACGCGAATTGCCGTGACAGTCATGAAAACAAAGACGTTTTCCGTTGCGGCAGCAACTTTTCATGAAATTTCGATCACCAACTTGCTCCTGCAAAACTATAACATTAAGGATTAAGTCAGGATTCTGTGATTTGTACTTGTCGATACATAGAATTTCAAGTAATGTTAGTTTTCTGCGTTTGTCTGCTGTGTATGGAACATCACATTTAAAATCACAAGAATGATATTCATTTAGAGCGTCTTCACCAAAGCGACAATATTTCTTTTTCATTCTCCAACTCCTTTCATGTTCCGTCAATGTAAAAACTGTCGCTAATGTTGAGTAGACAATGTGTTTAGTCGTAAGTTATCTGAGGATTGCCTCAGAAGCCGAAACCCGGTTCACAGCGAACTATAGAATAAATAATATTGTGAAACATCAATAGTGTGTATCTCAGTTCTTACATTTTGTAATGCCTAAAGGAACAATAAATTATTTGGTAAGATAGGTGTTCGTTATTAACGCCCTATACAATAGCGCAAGCCATTACTGGAACTATAATCAGAAATGGCGTCAACGAGGCTGCTCGTTCTCTAAGCGCTATGGGATTAAACATCTGAGGTCATCAGTCCCCTAGACTTAGAACTACTTAAATCTAACTAACCTAAGGACATCACACACATCTATGCCCGAGGCAGGATTCGAACCTGCGACCGTAGTAGCAGCGCGGTTCCGGACTGAAGCCCCTAGAACCGCTCGGCCACAGCGGCCGGCGCCCGTTCTCAACGTATTTCTTTAACCAGTTCACCCAGTTTGTCATCAAAAAATGTTACACAAAGAAACTGAATTTCACCCGCCCGAAGCTGACACGGCTGTAGTAGCACATTTAAAAGCCAATATGTACACTATCTCGGATCTGACAAAGTGCCTGGTGGCTTCTGTACCGGGTTCTTCGGCCGACGTTTATTTGATGATTTTTCTGACATTTCGCCAGCACGAGTGGCTGTCGTTGTCAAAGCTTCACCCTTCATTTCTGGTGGTGGAGTCGAGTTCGAGGCCGCAGATGATATATACCTGTTGCGCCAACGTCGAAGGGCTTTCCGGTGGTCAGTTCCGGTGCGGTTCTCCACTTGCTACCTGTAACGATCGTTCGCTGCAGCACGGGAATTCATGATCCGTTCACCTTGAGGCTATCTTCTTTGTTGTTGAAGCTATTCTCATGTCTGTGTATTTCTGTAGCTTCTCTGAACAAGTGGGTGTGATAGCTCTTCTCTATAGCAAGAACTTCTTCCATGGCGAATTCTAATATGTGGTCGACCTCACACAGCGCTTGCTCTGCTACGACCGATTTCACCATCTGCCCCAATCTGCAATGTCCTTATGTTCGGTGATCCTGATGGTGATTGATGGTTCAGTCATTCCAACACAGATTTTTCCGTATGCACATGTGTATTCCAGACATTGCAAGTGGGTCCCTTTTCTCCTTTGCCGACCTGAGACTCTCTTTGATTTTCTTTGTTGGCTTATAAATAGTATTCCGGCCGCGGTGGTCTTGCGGTTCTAGGCGCGCAGTCCGGAACCGTGCGACTGCTGCGGTCGCGGGTTCGAATCCTGCCTCGGGCATGGATGTGTGTGATGTCCTTAGGTTAGTTAGGTTTAAGTAGTTCTAAGTTCTAGGGGACTGATGACCACAGCAGTTGAGTCCCATAGTGCTCAGAGCCATATAAATAGTATTTACGCCACGTTTGCGCAATATACGGCCGACTCTGTCGGTCACTCTGGGAATATATGGCGGAAAGGCCGTACCCGACATTTCTTTTTTCGATGTGTCACTTCGCCGGCTGTGACTCTGTGACACTTCTTATACAACGGGTAGAGTACGCATTGCTCCCCAGAACGCTTTTCAGGCGTTGCATTTCGCGTCTGAGGTGCTGCGGCCCACGTATTCGTCTTCCTCGCGTTACGAGCGTCTTAATCATTTTATTAATGACCCCTGTCACCGTAAATAGATTAAGTACTACGTGACTCTGTACACTGAATTATTACCCAAACGTCGTGTGACAAAGACCACTGTAGGCACTCGCAATAAAGACACGCATGTGTGAAGGAAATTGCGTTCGTGATGGTACGCTATTGAGAAAAGAGCCGACTCTGTTATTACTGACGTAAATTAACAATAATAGAGTGAACAAAATTCATACACCTTATGTGTGCGCATTATTCAAGGGACAACTTGTATAAGAGAGCATGAAGGAATAACTGTACCCTCGCGAATATACGAATTATTATGGAGAATTATGGACGCCGCAAGCTGCTGAATCATAAATACAGTATCTACTACAGTTATTAAATTTTTTCTCGCTATTAGGAGATGATCGAATAAATTGTCTCGTTAAATGCAGCGCGTTGTCCCCGTCCGCGGAGCATTCGTACAAGGCGGTCGTGCCTTGGATCTATAGCATACAAGTTCGTTGCGGAATGAAGTATAGTTTTGTAGCGAGGTGCATCCACAGCGGAAAGTGATGTCACTCGTTTATTTTATTACTTTTATAACAGAACCTCTTGAAACAGAAGACTGGTTGCTGGGCTAAAGAATTTTGATATTGATGACGACGACAACAAGGCCACATCATAATGAAGTGAAATGTCAACAAAAATTGGTATTCATATGCCCCATCAATCTTTTGTTAGTTTGAAAGTGAATAAGGTAATTACTAAATATGACTGTGATTTCTGTTATGTTCCCTGCACTGTCCGCAACTATTGAATGGGGGTCCCTGTCTGCCAACGAGCCGCCAGTCTGCACTGTTAGTTGGGTTGCAGAAGCCCAAGGCGTTATCGCCCAATCTCGGTGACCTCAGAGAAACTGCATGAAAGAAATCATCACTTACAACGTTGTTTATCTGACTTACAATGTGCTTCCCACGTCAGCTATTAATTTCCCTCTTGATTAACACCGTTTATCAGAAGCAACATCGCTTTTCGTCCTCAAAAGTGACAATTAATACTTAACAGGAGTTTCTTATGGCAAGAAGCATATTTGTTGCCCCAGGTACAATTATAAGGCAGTTTCAGATGGCTGCAGCAGTTGAGAAATAAATGAAACCTCTTAAAATCATTTCTAAAGTTCCACAGTACGGACTCCAAACAACCGAAACATTAATTTATATTTTAGTCTGAGGCAAGTTTCCCGAACTGCTCCACGGAACACTCGTGTTCCGCGGGAAGCGAAAAAGTGCTCCTCGAAAACTGTTAATACCATCGCGGTTTTTTTTTTTTCGATAATTTTCTTACTTTTTAAATTTTATTGTGAATTCAGTGTTATTAGTTATGATTTAAAATCAAACTAATCATTGAGTAAAACAAGCTTCTCTCATTTTTTAAAATTTTATTAAGTTTCTTAGCCTTCAAAATAAACAAGGTGTTCCGTCAAAGTAACAGGAATCTCTGTTCCGTCAGAGGAAACGTTTTGGCATCCCTGGTCTACAGTACCATTTCAGTAACCACAGAAGTTTCTAAACTTCCCTGTTCGCATGCCGTTTCATAGTTACACAGTGATTTCAGAAGTCGTATCGAGAACGCATATGTCACAGCTTCATTTGAATGACACTGAGATAGCCACTGAAACAAAGACCGAGACTCCTATACAAGCAGTATCATAATTAAAAGCGAAAACTGAAACAGGTGAGCGCAAGTGATGACAGAAGCAAACGCGTTTCAGAAAACATTGCTCCGAGAACAAGCCGTTTGTGATATTTGCGATTAGCTGGTTACGAGCTGCTAATGACTTGAGTTTGAAAGATTGCCGTAGTTAGTGCAAATGTATCTAAAGCGTAAACATTTCGATGAAGCCCACTTATAAGAGGGCTGAGTCTTCAGTCATGGCCTACTGAAACTTCTTTATTTAAATGAGAGTGTCTGTACTTAAATTGCAGAATGACTGAGAAAATGAAACTTCTACGTTATTTGATCCTGAAACAGCTGAGTGAAACTGAACATACTGAGCCTACTGCACTCCCCTGACTTAAGCCCTCCTGGGTTCAACTCGATTTCTAAACTGAAGGAAACACTTCACGGCATCGCTTCAAAACTGCAAAAAATTTGTCAGGCAATAGATCGCGCCGCTCGAACTGTCAACACAACCGGCACTGCTAAGAGGATCCTACGACTTCCACGTCGCTGGCAGCGGTATACACACTGCTGGTGACTACTTTGAAGGTCAGTAAAACTTTGAAACACGTATCTACTTTGTACGAGCTGTAAATAAATAGTTGCCATTATTGAAGTATCAACCCTCGTATATTTTTACATGCTCGCAAAGTCTTCGACTGTTTGCTTCAACTTGAGTCGGTTTTCTTTTACATGACCATTGTCTACCGCTGTACGGAATCCTCTGTTTTTATGATCTGAAAGTTTTTTTTTTTTAGTTTTTGTAGCCGGATGCCGTTCTTCGCGTCATCGTTGTCAGTTAACCTAAGTAAGTTGCTGAAGTCACGTGGGCTATCTCATTGTGAATCGCGTAAACTTTGTTCTGTAAGCTGTCATATTTTAACTATTTGTATGACATTTATTCTAAGGCAAAGAGTATGGAGCAGCCCAGCATTTGCCTAAACGCACATGGAAAGCCGCCTGAAAACCACACCCAGGTCAGCCCATGTAGTACACTAATGATCGTTACTTAGCTGCGTGAATTCTTCAGCTTCCTCTCTTGCAAGCTAGCGCACTGCGCCTTGATCTATGTGAGCAGGTGTTCCTTTGCAGGCTAATTTTCCGGATTAAAATATCCTAGTCACTGTCTGAGAAATAAGATAACCTTCTCTTCACGCACGCCATATTACTAAAAGAGCTAGACTTTTCTGCTTGTTTTTGGTATTCTTCTTTACCTTGCTGAAGAGATCGGTCTGTCTGTGGCCGGCAAGTGTAATAAATTTCCATCGGAGGTAAGTTCATGAACGAGCTTTTCTAGGTTATTTGCTGAGAAATCTTGAAACGAGATATAACATTAGTTTTGGCACAAATGCCACTTGATCCTAGACGTTCACATGTTATTACTCGAAGCCTGGGTCTGTGCGGCTCCACGGCGCTGTACCTCCGACAAACTGAGTGCTCGTGACTGGATGCTCTTAGCGTAACCCGAAACCTCGCGAGGGTCGCAATCTTCGAATTACGCGCAGCACCTTAAATTACTACAGCGGACCAGCAGGAAGAGTCTCCGACTGTGCGCTTCCAGTTGTTCCGTTGGCGAGAACGGTGCCTTCATTTTGTGGCACTCCAAGGGGAACGTTTACGTTGTGCGGTTGTATTAATAAGTAGGTAGCCTGCTACTATGTGGTCTTCTAGCCGTATTACCAAATAATCAGGAGTTTTTCAACTGAACAACAAATATTGGAAAGAACGGTACCCACAATAACGGTTGATATACAGGGTGTTCGGAAATTCCCGCTAAATACTTATAGGACTTGTAGATAGGAGTGAGTACATAATATTTTGAATAACAACTCATAGCCAGAAAAGTACCGTTTCCGTTTGACGATCCTGTTAGTTTAGATAACTCATCCGTAATCGCTTAAGGAACTGAATTAGGCGTGAAGATTCGAGAGAAAACATAACGAAACGTCCATTTACCACTTAAGTACATTTGTTTGTGTCAAGTCTTACACATTACGTGTTTACTTTATTTCAAAATAAAAAATAATCGCCTAATGTACGTTCAGGGTAGTTCTGATGCATTAGAGCAGTGCCTCGATGTGGCTACCACCCACTTTGTTACAAACATCATACCTACGAAGCATGCCGGCCGGTGTAGCCGAGCGGTTCTGGGCGCTTCAGTTTGGAACCGCGCGACCGCTACGGTCGCAGGTTCGAATTCCGCCTCGGACATGGATGTGTGTGATGTCCTTAGGTTAGTTAGGTTTAAGTAGTTCTAAGTTCTACGAGACTGATGACCTCAGATGTTAAGTCCCACCGTGCTCAGAGCCTTTCGAACCATTCTACGAAGCATGTTCTGGTACACACACTCCATACCACCTGGTGTCTCTTCAGTTTCTGGTGCAGCGGTCAGAACTCGTGCCAGCAATTCCTCTGTCTCTGCAGGAGTCACGTAAATTAAACTTTGGATACGATCCCACAAAATGTAGTCTGAGTTAAATCCGGCGATCGCGGCGGTCACGCTGCTCGGTCCATCTTTCACCATATCGTCTGCTGAGATATCTCCGAAACGCAAGTAAGAAGTGAGGTGGTGCACCATCATGCTGAAGCCACATTTCCTGACGGACATGCAGTGGCTCAGCTTCCAATACGTTTCGTAGGAAGATCAATTTTGCAGGACCAGTCAGCTTCAGTGGAAGGGGATATGGCCCAATCATATGACCATTCAGAATACCTACTGGTACGTGTTTCCCTATTCGTATCACACTTACCCACCATATCTTAGATACCATAAAAGAGGAAGCGGGATAGAATCATGGTTGGTAGTCACAATTTATTATTAAGACAGTTTATTGACATTACGCCTTTTAAGGAATTTAACAATTGCAATTTGTGGACGAGTCACTAGATAAGACTTTGCACATACAGTTAGAAACCCAGCGTACTCAATACTCAAATAAACAGTCCCTTAAGAGAAAGTTGTAAAAAACTTAAGGTGCCAGGCATTTATAGAAACCTGAAGCATAGCAGGTATCAATTACTTCACACAGCCACTTCATCAAACGCCTTAAAACCAGTTATTACATTAAGATGGCCACACTTAACATTCTTCACTAAAATACCCTTATAAGCTTACTGTTTCAGTCCGTTAAAGAGGCACTTGTTAAATTTCAATTACAAACTTAACGTTGGCGGGCACTAATAGACTACCCCTCACTTTATTTTCCCTTATTAAGAAAACAGAATTACTGACAAACTTCAGAAATATAAACTCCCATATAGGACTTCCCTCAAAATACATATAATGAAAACAATTACCAATAAAGGGTTACTTAATGACACTTCAGCACTCGTGCCAAGCTATGATCCAATTACACAACATGATAGAACCACTTACATAAAATAAACTACATCAGAAAACTGATCTTTAAAAATGAATTTTCACGTGCTCAGACGTGTTAATAAAAGACTGCTAGAAGGAGCTGCGCAAGGAATTGAGCAGATGCCACGGAATTTAAAGTTTAGCCAGTTGCGAGTCGCTAATATTTAAGGAAATAGGTTCGTATAAGAACAGATTACATACAATACGTATTTATATAGCTACCAGCTTAACCCGCCTTGGCGGAAGGAAGATAAATACTAAACTTCGGAAGGCGGTATGTGAACAACTCGCTCGAGGTAGTGGCCAGGTTCTTAAACACCGCCAGGCCTAGACCTCGGATGACATTTCACTCCCCCCCCCCCCCCCCCAAGACGCTGGCACAATCAAAGGTTTTTGCACGAATCACAAGGACATTCGAATAACTCTGAAACATAGAAACACTCGGCAGACTCTTTGACTCGATACATGGGTAAGCATGTAAAGGAACACGTTACACTACTGACGAATTCGAATCTTTGACCTTAAGCATTTTACACATGGACGACTGTATTAATAGAGTGAAGGCTTTGAAAACGACAACATAAAATCATTTGATTACAAGAAACACAGAGCACTAGTAAAACGTCTGAGAAAACTTTCAAATAACGGGCACCATTTAACTAGGCCGACTGAAATCTTCTGCACCATCTTAAAGTTCGACTATAAAAGTCTCGCCATAATAATAAAATATAATTGCCTATGAGTGTGTCTGTCAACAAAATCAATTACGACCACTTACTTCTTATCACATACACAATACGAGGGAGTGGGTTCCACAGCTTCACTTCAAATTTTGTTCCCAGCGAAGTCACAGAACTTGTATCTCCAATCCGCCCATGTCGCCAAAACTCCCGACCAATTTCACACCACAACATATAACGGTCATCACTCTCGTTCGGCAGCCGTTGACACTCGTCTCCCAGCGAATGTCACGAGATCTCAAGGGCTACTCGTCGAAGGCTAAAAACCCAATCCATTCGCCCGCCAACTCGGAAGACATGACACACGAAAAGCAAAGATAGCTTAGCTCAACCACAATCGATCTCAACTATACGTGACCAAAATAACACTGGCGCCAGCTCGCCACGGCTCACCTACCAACCTAGTACCTAATATCAAACCGGTGCCGAAATCCCTGAACATGCGTGAATGGTTCAAATGGCTCTGAGCACTATGGGACTTAACTGCTCAGGTCATCAGTCCCCTAGAACTTAGAACTACTTAAACCTAACTAACCTAAGGACATCACACACATCCATGCCCAAGGCAGGATTCGAACCTGCGACCGTAGCGGTCGCGCGGTTCCAGACTGTAGCGCCTAGAAGCGCTCGGCCACTCCGGCCGGCGAACATGCGTGACACGAGGGTTTTCGTCTGGGCACGCGTGGCTGTCTCGCGAACTCAGAACATAGTCCCTAGTGAACTTACATGCATCTGTGAACAGAACTCGACGTGGATAAAGGGGTGTGTCGATGCAGTGGTGCAGCAACCGTGAGCAGTAGGCAGCGAGTTGTGGAAATTCGGGTGGACCCATTGCGTGTCCCCGTGTAAGTTGTACGGATGTAATTGCTGTTTACGCAGAAAGTCCCAGATGCTATTGCGACTAAAACCCATTGCACGCGCAACTGTTTCAGTACTCGTTGACGGGTTCTCTTGCACGCGATGCACTACACCGTCTTCAAATTCGGGCTTGCGGCATTGCCGTGGAGCACCACAGTCCATCCTCCTCATGGTGAAAATATCTGTTTCTCGGAGCCGCTGCCTAATTTCGACAAAAAGTTTGAGCGACGGCGTCCTACGTTGCAGAAAACGTTCGTGATACAGCCGACTAGAAGCTCTACCGTTACCTCGAGCTCCGCCATACGCAAGGAGCACGTCTGCGTATTCCGAAAACGTGTAGCGAACCATCTTTACTGCATCGGAGACGCACAGGCATTGAATAGATCTCGCAGCAACACAGACGTTAAGTGACTTCAGGTGACCGTCTCACGTAGTAGACGTCGTCCTATCTACGCTGTTCCACACCAGGACAAGCAGCTCTGAGACTTTTCTCTTTCCCACAGCAGGCACATCTGAACTGAAACCGCCGTACAGTGGAACATTTTCGAACATGGGTTTCTATTCAAAACATTATGTACTCACAGCCCTATGCAAGTCCTAGAAGTTTGTAACGGGATTTTGCGAACACCCCGCTACTGACTGTTGGCTCGTGGAGCTCGGAGCAATCAGTCTGGGACTGCTGTCTTTATTATTTTCGCCTTCTCGAAATTTAATACAGTATTTGGTTAGATCTCTGATCACTAAAACCACAGAAGGTACAAGAGTTGAGACCAAATAGTATGTGAAAGTTTAATGTGGAGTAATCCCCAACGTTTCTCTCGAAAGCTTTGAGTGGACGCAGAAAATACGAATTAAAGGAAGTTTTGTTCATGGAGGGTGAATCAAAATTTGAGCATTCGGACGCTGCAGCGCAATACCTTGCATGCTAGCAATACTAACACGTCTGTAATTCACTTTCATCCCCACATATTTTCGGTGCAATATTACTTTAGAGAAAGGCAATTTAGCTACGCTGTAATTAGATGTTCGACAAGTATCCCGATTCAGTACTGTGTAGCTGTGCTCTCTAATTAACGCCGCGGTGAGAGCTTTGTTTACAACGCAGGACGCCGGGTCTAGTTGATACTTTAGGATTCCGTACCTCAGTTACTAACAACGAAACCCATAGAGCATAGTTTTGTCGTTCGTCTGTCTGTCTGTGTGTCCGACTATTCAGAACTCTTTTTCTCAGGAACGTTTGGATCTATCGTTAAAATTTTTGTCACGTACTAAGCTCTACCGCCCCTTGGCGGTGCAAAAAATTGAAGCTTCAAAATCAAGCAGGCAAAAGGTCGCAATCTCACTCATCGAAACCCATAACTAACAAGGAATCATGAAATTTGGCAAGAAGCAAGGTTTCACAGTAAAAATGAAGAAAAAATCGGAAAATTGTCAATTAGTAATTACATCAGAGAAAAAAAACTTTTTTAAATTTTTTTATCCGTCTGTCTGTCTGCCCATCTGTCTGTTAAGACGCCTTTTTCTCAGGAACGGGTAGATATATCAAGTTGATAGTTTTGTCACATACTGAGGTCTACAATCCCTTAGCGGTGAAAAACGTTAGACTTCTAAGTCAGTACAATAAAGAGATACGGCCATTTATGCCACATGTTTTTACATTCGTAAACTCGCTCATTAAAAACTATAGGGTACGCCCCGGAACCTTCAATCATGAAATTTGGCCAGGAGCAAGGTTCCACTGTGCAGGTAAAGGAAAAAATCCTAAAACTGTTAATTTGTAATTACTCTACTGTCCATTAAAATTGCTACACCAAGAAGAAATGCAGATTATAAACTGATATTCATTGGACAAATATATTATACTAGAACTGACATGTGATTACATTTTCACGCAATTTGGGTGCACCGATCCTGAGAAATAAGCACCCAGAACAACCACCTCTAGCCGTAATAACGGCCTTGATACGTCTGGGCATTGTGTCAAACAGAGCTTGGATGGCGTGTACAGGTACAGCTGCCCATGCAGCTTCAACACGATACCACACTTCATCAAGAGTAGTGACTGGCGTATTGTGATGAGCCAGTTGCTCGGCCACCATTGACCAGACGTTTTCAATTGGTGAGAGATCTGGAGAATGTGCTGGCCAGGGCAGCAGTCGAACATTTTTTGTATCCAGAAAGGCCCGTACAGAACCTGCAACATGCGGTCGTGCATTATCCTGCTGAAATGTAGGGATTCGCAGGGATCGAATGAAGGGTAGAGCCACGGGTCGTAACACATCTGAAATGTAACGTCCACTGTTCAAAGTGCCGTCAATGCGAACGAGAGGTGACCGAGGCGTGTAACCAATGGTACCTCATACTATCACGCCGGGTGATACGCCAGTATGGCGATGACGAAGACACGCTTCCAATGTGCGTTCACCGCGATGTCGCCTAACACGGATGCGTCCATCATGATGCTGTAAACAGAACCTGGATTCATCCGAAAAAGTGACGTTTTGCCATTCGTGCATCCAAGTTCGTCGTTGAGTACACCATCGCAGGCGCTCCTCTCTGTGATGCATCGTCAAGGGTAACCGCAGCCGTGGTCTCCGAGCTGATAGTCCATGCTGCTGCAAGCGTCGTCGAACTGTTCGTGCAGATGGTTGTTGTCTTGCAAACGTCCCCATCTGTTGACTCAGGGATCGAGACACGGCTGCACGATCCGTTACAGCCATGCGGATAAGATGGCTGTCATCTCGACTACTAGTGATACGAGGCCGTTGGGATCCAGCACGGCGTTCCGTATTACCCTCCTGAACCCACCGATTACATATTCTGTTAACAGTCATTGGATCTCGACCAACGCGAGCAGCAATGTCGCGATAGGATAAACCGCAATCGCGATAGGCTACAATCCGACCTTTATTAAAGTCGTAAACGTGATGGTACGCATTTCTCCTCCTTACACGAGGCTTCACAACAACGTTTCACCAGGCAACGCCGGTCAACTGCTGTTTGTGTATGAGAAATCGTTTGGAAACTTTCCTCAAGTTAGCACGTTGTAGGTGTCGCCACCGGCGCCAACCTTGTGTAAATGCTCTGAAAAGCTAATCATTTGCGTATCACAGCATCTTCTTTCTGTCTCTTAAATTTCGCGTTTGTAGCACATCTTCGTGGTCTACCAATTTTAGGGGTTAGTAGTGTATATTATTGTCTATTGTATATTATTGTCTATTGTTATCGGACCGTCTGTCCGTCTGTTGAGACTTCTTTTTCCCAGGAACGGGTAAACGTATGAACCTGAAATTTGTGCCACATACTATGGTCCCCTGGCAGTGTAAGAAATTTAAGCTTTTAAGTCATTGCAATAAAGAAATACGGCCATTTTGTCACATATTTAGAATCATGAAATTTGGGAAGAAGCAAATTTCGCAGTACAAGTAAAACGAAAAAAATCCGAAAATCGTTAAATTTTAATTATATCACACAATAATATCTCTTTATCCATAGAACTTACAGCCTATTATCATCCGTTAAAAGCATAATAGAATAATATTATTACATGCAAACATAAAATGTGAGTTGTAGTTATGTTTTAGTCAGACAATAAAAAATATTAAACCTTCTCTCTCACCCTGCACGCTTCTTTTTGTATGTCCAGGCTAACCTCAGCAATTACTGTCGAGATTCTGATACGGTTTTGGAATTCCCTGGACCAATATCTTTCCAGCATTGATATCGATAATGGGCAAAAATCGTGGAGATTCTCGATTCCGGAGGTGGGTGAACTATGTACACTGACGTTCAGGAATACCAGAACACCTTGAACGACTAGAGGTAGGGCATTCATATTCACAGGACATGTACATTAGTACGTTATGCAGAAATGATGATCATTTCAGTCATTTCGGTTCATTGCGTGACCTGTTGCATAGTAGGCACAGGGTCCGTCATAGGTCCTGACAACTTGTTCCATGCCTGATGACATCGACGCGTACGAGGTGCGAATGGCGTCCTGTAGTATAGCTATCCATGCTGCATTCACCTGGTTCCAACGTTCATCTGTGGTTGTCAGCATGATGCAACAGCGCTGCACCCGTCGTTCCACCATATCCCCATATCCCACACAATTCCGACTCGTGACAAGTCTGGTGATCTGGCGGGCCAGGGCAAAAGGCTTGACATCCTGTGACATCAGGAACGCACGTGTTCGTGCAGCAATATGTGGCCGTGGATTGCCTTGGCGAAAAATGGCGTCTAGGATGTTGTGAAAAAGGGTATGGCTACGGGTCGCAGGATGTGATTCACGTACATCACACTGGTCACAGTGCCCTGGACACGCACCATCTGTGATTTGTGATTGTATCCAGTAGCATCCCACACCACAAGGCCTCGAGTTGGCTCTGTATGTCTTGTGCGAATGCAGTCGCTGTGATGCCGCTCCCTCTCTCTGTGGCGAACCAATTTGCGGTCATCATTTTGAAACAAACAGAACCTAGATTTATCCAAAAACACGATCTGATGCCATTCCTGTCCCCAATAACCGGCCGGTGTGGCCGAGCGGCTCTAGGCTCTTCAGTCTGGAACCGCGCGACCGCTACGGTCGCAGGTTCGAATCCCGCCTCGGGCATAGATGTGTGTGATGTCCTTACGTTAGGTTTAAGTAGTTCTAAGTTCTAGGGGACTGATGACCTCAGAATTAAGTCCCATAGTGCTCAGAGCCATTTGAACCATTTTGTCCCCAATGACGTCGTTAAATACACGGTTGTCGTCTAACATGTTTCTGCACATTCGTCAAAGGTAAGCGGAGAAGTGAATGACGCGCATGTAACCCATGCTGCAATAAACGGCGACGTACTGTCAGCCCCGATAGTGTACGATGTGTTACTGTGTTCCACTGATGCGCCAGAGTCGAGGAGGACGCAGTCTTGTCCTGCAGTGTCGTTAGGATGAGGTGTCGATCTTCTCGGAGGTTGGTCTGGGTGGTGCGACCTGACCCATCTAGTCGTTTCCTGCGGCCTTCCATGAACCATTCTGCCGGCCTGGGTGGCCGAGCGGTTCTAGGCGCTACAGTCTGGAACCGCGCGACCGCTACGGTCGCAGGTTCGAATCCTGCTTCGGGCATGGATGTGTGTGACGTCCTTTGGTTAGTTAGGTTTAAGTAGTTCTAAGTTCTAGGGGACTGATGACCTCAGAAGTTAAGTCCCATAGTGCTCCGAGCCATTTGAACCATTTTTTGAACCATTCTGCACACACCCGTTGGACTGCCGAAACACTTGGTCCTACACGAACAGCAATTTCCCGGATGGATGCATCACATTCTCTTATGTCAATGATGCGCCCTCTTTCAGATACACTGATTTGACAGTACGGTTCACGCAGACGTCTGCGAGATCTCCCGCACGTCTGCTCAAGTCACAGTGATTGGCTTATAGCGACAACGAGAGCCGCAGGCACATTCTACCGGTGGTTGGTGTTGTGCCACGGTATCCATACTGACCTTGAACTCGCAGGCCGACATGGTTCAAATGCTAATCATGTCCTGTGAATATGACGTCCTATCTCTAGTCATTCAAAGTGTTCTGTATTCCTTCTGAACATGAGCATGTACTACAAGGTTGTACGGAACCTTCAGTGCGTGAATCCTACACACGTTTCGCTACGTTTCCCTTAATTTTGATCCATTCAATAATGCTACAGCATGCACTGTTTCTTAGACGACGCATATCTGCAACTAAACACTTTAACGTTCAACATGTCACGTACTGGTCAGACATGTCACAAATATTGACTAAAACAATAATCAGTGAAAAATGAATTACCTGTGATAGGACAAACTACAAAACTTATCGCTGTGGAGATGTTAAACATACATATTACATTCAGTAAGAGCGACAAGTTGTAACATCTCAAATACATTCTCGGAGACAGTATGTCTTCCGAAAAACCTGCGTAATCTTCGGAGCAGATACGCAAAGCGACTTCCCTACATCTTCAAATCTTCACGCTTCTTTGAACGCTGCGCAGCAAAGCTGCGTCCGCAGTTGCATGAGCAGCATAGAAATGGGCTACCAGTTCTTCCATACATAAACGTGCTCCTTCAAACGTCCCCATAGTAAGAAATCCAGGGGATTTTTGTCAGGTCATAAAGCACAACCTCCACTATCCATCCATTTCCCGAGAAAGGTTCTGCTCAAATAGCGTCGCGCAGTTCTTGCTAAGCAAGCAGTTGCAACATCATGTTGGAACCACTGCTTCAGAGAAAGATACCGTCTGCCAATACTCCGGCCCAAACGCTAATGCTAAAGCGGACCTGATATCGACAGTAGCGGAAGACGTGCGCGTTAACTTCACACTCATGGTAGTCGAAGTGCATATTGAAGATGTTCTCACGTATGAACGCAGCTTTATCAGACCACATTACAATTTTTGTTATGCCAACCTTTGGCCGGCCGCTGTGGCCGAGCGGCTCTAGGCGCTTCAGTCCGGAACCGCGCTACTGCTGCCGTCGCAGGTTCGAATCTTGCCTCGAGCATGGATGTGTGTGATGTCCTTAGGTTAGTTAGGTTTAAGTAGTTCTAAGTCTAGGTGACTGATGACCTCAGATGTTTAGTCCCATAGTGCTTAGAGCCATTTGAACCATGCAAACCTTGGCTTGTGTTGTTGTTGGAACCATTCACAAAACTGCATCCGTAAATAACTGTTCTGGCTACGTTAGTGTTGCGTTAATGGATATTGGTAGGGATGCAGCCGTTCATCGTGCAACACGTCGATGACCATGCGCTTTCGAGCCGTGCAGTTGCTTTCCTACCTCGCATGTACGTCGCCGAGCTTGGTGGTTTATAGCTTCTACAATGGCTCCTTCATTAGATGGATTATGGATAGTCCGCAGACGACCTTTATTCAATGATGGTGAAAGGAGAGGTCTCTCGAAGCTGAAGCTCCAGACGACGGAACTTATTTTTCTCTAAATGATGTTGGCCAGGATCCATAGCAAAATACTCACAAGAGCAACTCCAGCCCTGTTATCAGGAGCGCCAAGGCCAAAGGGATGTCTACGTATTTGGAGTTTGTGTGTCATACTACTGCCGACGCAGCATTAGGAGAAACACAAGAAAAAAGCACGATATGTGTACAGAAGAGTACTTTAACTGGGCGTTATTTTGCTCGCGACTATTCTGTCTCCGGAGAAGAATTTGTAAACATTTCACTCGTAGAAGTGGACTCTTGTCCCTAACGCGCAGCAACCCTCTCAAAAATTGTTTTTGGCGGCATATTTTAATGCGGCGTGGTGGAGATTACCTTCGAGTTCTTTAAACTGAACTTTAAGCACAAGCATATTTCATGATAAAGTCAACGGTGTATAGATTTTCAGAATACTTTGAGCGTGTTTTGGAGAAACATAATGATGACGATTAGCTAACGGTTCACAAAAGGTGTCGCTTAACACACGATGAACTCATCCATGACGTTAGCAAGCAATCGGCTATGCCTAATGACTTGTAAAAAAAAGAAAGAAAAACAAAATAAAGCTTTTGTTGTGAATTATTCCACTCAACATTGCCACTCGTGGAAAGAAAAAATGGAATATTGGGCTTTAACGTCCCGTCGACATCGAGGACATTAGAGACGAGCACAGATTCGGATTCTTCCAAGGGATGCGAGTCCAGTGTGCTAACCATTGCGACATCTCACTCACTTCTCGTGAAACACATAAGATTCCAACTATGTTGTTTCCCTAGCGGCATTACACAAGACTTTCCTACGTATCCAAATCTACATCTACACATCTACTCCGAAAGTCACCGTACGGTGCATGACGGAGTGTACCGTGTATCACTACTAACAATTTCCTTTCCTCTTCCGCTCGCAGACGGAGCGAAGAGAAAATGACCGTCTATATGCATCAGTACGAGTCCTAATTTTTCTTAACTTTGTGGTCCTTACGTGAAATGTACATTGGCGGCAGTAGAATCATTCAACAATCAGCCTCAAATGCTGGTTCTCTAAATTTTCTCAACAGCGCTACTCGAAAAGAACGTCGCCTTACTTCCAAGGATTCCCATTTGAGCTCATGAAGCATCTGCCTAATAGTATCGGTAACAACTCTAGCATCCCGCTTCCGAATTGCTTCAATGTCTTCCTTTAATACGATCTGATAGGGCTAAATGGCTCTGAGCACTATGGAACTTAACTTCTATGGTCATCAGTCCCCTAGAACTTAGAACTACTTAAACCTAACTAACCTAAGGACATCACACAACACCCAGCCATCACGAGGCAGAGAAAATCCCTGACCCCGCCGGGAATCGAACCCGGGAACCCGGGCGTGGGAAGCGAGAACGCTACCGCACGATCTGATAGGAATCCCAAACACTGGAGTAGTACTCAAGAATAGATCGCACTAGCGTCCTATAAGCGGTCTCCCTTACAGACGAGCAACACTTTTTTAAAATAAAAAAAAATCTTTATTTTTCAAATACTTGATCAATAATAACCCATCACCTAATACATTAGTGGATCCTAATTTATACTTATTACAATTATAATTACTGCAGCTTATCTAAGTTCTAGGAATATAGTGTTGTTCCTGTTTCCACTATGGGCATTACTTACTATGTCTTTGGGTTACCGGTGTTTTACTTATCTACTACTTATTGCTAATCTACTCTGCTTGCAGCGTTACAGGTGTGCCAGCGTTCATAAACCTACGTTATTGGCCGTTCCCACCGAGCTTATCCCAGTGGGCATGCCCCTGGCACCGGGCTGGCCCACAATATTTGAATCGCTGCAGTACTATGCTAATGGAATTATCCTATCTTATCCTACGTCCAACCTAATACTAAATCCTACAGTCATGCCCAGTGAGTGTCTGAATCAGTTAGAATGTGCACCCTCCCCCTAATCCTAGACGTGGCGGATCCCAGCCATGAAGCGTCTGGCCAAGTCCACGCCTCGGCGGAACAGGTGTACGGAGTCTAAATCAGGTATGATCTATTAAGTTTGTTCCTTAGGAATTCTTTTAAAACTTTGCTTGATATTTCATTCGCAAGTTTATTCAAGATTTGGAAATGGTCGTCTTGCCTGAGCAGGCGGTAAGTGTCGTAATTTGGTAGCTGCTGTCTTAATTATGCCGCTACATCGTCAAAGAGGTGGCACTCATACACCACATGGTCCGGGGTGGCCTGGTGTGGTCCCACAGTCACACGTTGGTGTAGCCCGCTTCCCAAACCGGCATAGATATGCCGGGTAGGGTCCATGTCCAGTAAG
Source organism: Schistocerca nitens (assembly GCF_023898315.1). Lineage (NCBI taxonomy): Eukaryota > Metazoa > Arthropoda > Insecta > Orthoptera > Acrididae > Schistocerca > Schistocerca nitens. Next base: position 435,314,405 of record NC_064614.1, read on the forward strand.
GAAGTGCAGCAGTCCTCTCGATGGCTTAAAAGTGTTGTAGCTGTAATCGCTCCATAATGTTGGGTAGCAATTCGTATGTTCTACGACCCGTTTCATCGTTGTCCCACTGTTCCTGCCATAGCTCCTCCCCTCTACGTTTAATTTCTGATTTTTTCCCCAAGTGAATCCCCATTAGTTCGATTATTTTGTCCCTCTTCTCCTTTTTTACCCAGTACCACCGCGCCTGTTCCCTAATCTTTATATCAAGAGAAGAAAGTCCCATTAATACTGATAATGCTCCCCCTGGAGTTGTCCTATATATCCCTACAGATGGTATTCTGCCTACTACCATCCTTACATACTAGTTCCATTTCATAACGCTCTACAGAGTTACGCCTAGATATTTAATAGGTGCGACTGTGTCAAATAGCACACTACTAACGCTATATTCGAACATTACGGCATTGTCTTTCCTCTGCATTAGAAAGTTGCCATTTATCACACAAACTAGAAATTTTACAACGACGATATCTTCTGTTACACGAGAGCATCATCAGCACACAGCTGCAGACTGCTGCTCACCATGTCCTTGGGCACGATGGTGACGCGCTTGGGGTGATGCAATCATCGATGTAGCCAATAATAATAATAATCATAATAACAGATGGAAAGCCGAAAGACATAATTAGTCGTTAATTGATGACAGTAAAAATTTAATTGGTAATGACCCTTGAAGTGGGTTGTGGGGAATATTGTTAAGAATGGTAGTTGGTACCACTCGATAGAACTAATGGAAGGAAGCTATCGAATGCTGGATTGGAATGCAGATAGTGAAGTAGTGCGAAACGATACGCTTAGACGATATGCGTACGTGATTCGTGTGGCTGTAGCAGAACTTGCTAGGATAAAAGTTGCAGAGGTAGGCCATGAAAGAGAGGTGTGGAGTCGGTTTTCTTTTTTGCTTTGGGTGGGGGGGGGCGGGGGGGGGGGGGGGGAGGGGGAGAAGCAATACTGACAGTGGAGCAGAATGCATCGAGGGGTGTAGTGTCTGGAATAGAACAGAGTAAACTTTTAAAAACAATCTTTAAAAAAGGAACAGTAAAAACGATTGTACTCTAATTTCTGTGTTAGCATTAAATAATTTCACGCATTTCGTGTAAGACCTTCAGTAGCTGCTGTGTGATGATTATGAAGGGATACCACGTAGCCTCAAGTTAGAAAATTAAAAAAATTACAACTAACCTCGAATGGAACTCTCTAACTCGAGTATATTTTAAGGCAAAAGTCTATCCAATGCACTAACTGCTTAGCACGGCTGCTCGGTATTGCATGAAGGTACTTGTCGCACATATGAGTACACTGTTATCAAATTGTCTCTCTCTGACATCCATTTCACACCGTAAATATTTGTGTTTTAAGGGACAATTTGGTGTCGGACAGGTAAGGAGATAAGAAAGTACTGTAGTTAATTCCCACTAGGCGGACCAAGAAGTGTATGAACTGAAACAGAAGACGAAACTTTGTAAACTTAGAACAGGTTACTATCGGCACTGGGTGTAGTATGTACGCAGAAATGATTATATTAAATCTGAATAAGAGGAAATAAAGGATAGCATGGTAGACTGAAAAGACGTCTGGTAAGCAGTTTTCTGTGAAAATCCCTGGTAACCTTAAGTAAAGTAACACTCAGTTGCGATGTCGGTCGCTACTTGTCCGGTCGCTGCTCAGCCGACTGCAAGCGCGTGCCAGGGGGCTAACAGCAAAGTGCTGCCCGTACAGCACCATCGAGCCGAAAACCGCAGTGCACCACAAGTTTTGACTTAGTTTGAAACTGAGCAAACATTGTGTCAAGCCATTACTTTCCAACATCGAGAGAAACCACATGTACATATTTCGAAACAGCTGATGAACAAAAAGTAAACACATCTTCTTGCTCAGTGAATACTGAAATATAGTCGTTTAAATCAAGAAAACGAAAATCTAAAAAACTCCTGTATAGTTTTTAGATATTCATACATATGAATTTCTTCCATACCAAATACCTTAACCTCGTTATGTATAAGCTCACCAAACAATATCTTACTCACTCCAGTGCACAAGAACAGATGAAGGATGGAAGGAAGACTAGGGTAAAAATCCCGTCAATATCGAAGTCATTAGAGACAGAGCACAAGTTCAGATTATGTCAAGGATGGGAAAGGACATGGGCCGTACCCTTTCAAAGGAACCATTGCGGCTTTCTCCTGGAGCGACGTAGGAGAATCACGGAAAACCTCTGTATCTGGATGGCCGCACGCAAATTTGAACAGTCGTTCACCCGAATGCGAGTCTAAGAATGGAACTTAGTGACAGTAGAAGGTTCAAATGGCTCTGAGCACTATGGGACTTAACTTCTGAGGTCATCAGTCCCCTACAACTTAGAACTACTTAAACCTAACTAACCTAAGGACATCACACTCATCCATGCCCCAGGCAGGATTCGAACCTGCGAGCGTAGCAGTCACGCGGTTCCAGACTGAAGCGCCTAGAACCGCTCGGTCACACCGGCCGGCAGTGATAGCAGAAATGAGTTTTCTGGTTGAATTAGCTTCATGACGAAAAACGTTCGCCGTCAAGTTATTGGATTGGAGCGTAAGTTAGTAGCGTTTTTCAAAATTTCATGAATATATACACATGACAGGAACTTTAGCCATCAATAACACATTGTAATTCACTATTGACAACAGTCTGCCAACGGTGGGGCAATTTTTAGATTCTGCGACTGTAGAAATCATGTGGTTTTGATGCGAAGAACTCTTCGAGTCATATTCGGAGCACATTTTCATCAGGAAAGGAAGTTCCTTTAAGGTTGTTCGATAGAGAGCAGAAATGGTGAAAATCTGAGGTCACAAGATCAGGTGAATAAGTTGGATGCAGAATGACTTCCTAACTCAACTCCTGTAAAGTGTTTTCTATCAGTGTAGTAGAATGCAGGCGGGCGCTATCGTGGAGTAGCATCACTTCACGCAGTCCTCCTGGTCTTTGCTCATGGACTGCCTCAGCAAGACGTCTCAGTTGTTGACAATAAATGTCAGCAGTTATGGCTGCACATCGGGGAAGCAATTCGTAGTACACCACACCGTCGCTATTCCACGAAATGCGTAACATTATGTTTTGTGGATACGCGCAGCTCTTTGTACGGGGAGTTGTTTGGGCCCACTCATCTCTTTCTTTTCCTCATGTTAGCACACATACACCATTTCTCGTCACCAGTAACGATACAGGGTAGAAAATTCGGTGTTGTTCTCTAGTCAAATGATGACGAACTAGAAGAGATGCACATATCGCCACCCGCTGATGTTTGTGATTTTGGCTTGGAGCATGCATTACTCATACACCCGATTTTTGAACCTTCCTCATTCCATGCAAATGTCGCACGATGGTGAAATGATCACTGTTCATCGCATTTGTCAGTTCTCGAGTACAGTGACGTGAATCATGGTGGATTAATTCATTTAAACGGTCTTTATTATACCCCGGAAGTCTTCCTGAACGTGGAGAGTAACTAATGTCAAAACTATCCTCTTTAAAACGGGAAAACCGTTTTCTTGCCGTGCTCTGTCCGATGTCCCTATACATAACGCAAATGTTTATGACAGCCTGCGATGCTGTCACCCCTCTATTGAATTTAAACAGAAGGTTATGTCGAAAATGTTCCGGTTTCTCCAGTCGGTACACTATTTTCTAGCGGTCACATCTCCACTCACTATCTCCAAATGGCACAATGACAATATGTAAAATCAAATAGCAAAACTGAACTACAAATAAAAAATGACAATCGATAAAGAAACACATAGCTGGTTTATTATTTGTTGCTGTTTTTGGTGGTAGCCTTTTGTCTTGATTAATTGTTCCTATTCCTCATGTTATTGCTTTACCTTACTATTTGAATTTTTTAACAATTACTGTTGTTGGTTTAGGCGCTGGCCGGCCGGGGTGGTCGAGCGTTTCTAGGCGCTTCAGTCTGGAACCGATCTACCGCAACGGTCGCAGGTTCGAATCCTGCCTCGGGCATGGATGTGCGTGATGTCCTTAGGTTAGTTAGGTTTCAGTAGTTCTAAGTTCTGGGGGACTGATGACCTTAGAAGTCAGTCCGCAGCTCGTGGTCGTGCGGTAGCGTTCTAGCTTCCCGCGCCCGGGTTCCCGGGTTCGATTCCCGGCGGGGTCAGGGATTTTCTCTGCGTCGTGATGACTGGGTGTTGTGTGCTGTCCTTAGGTTAGTTAGGTTTAAGTAGCTCTAAGTTCTAGGGGACTGATGACCATAGATGTTAAGTCCCATAGTGCTCAGAGCCATTTGAACCATTTTTGAACCTTAGAAGTTAAGTCCCATAGTGCTCAGAGCCATTTGAACCATTTTTTTAGGCGCTTATTTAGGTTATCTTATTTCTAAGTTAGATTTTTCTCATAATTTATTTCCTTTGAATATGCTGTTTCGTAGCGTTTTTGTTTTGCGTGTTAGTATTCCGGTTGCTACCGGAATACCAACATGCAAAACAAGAACGCTACAAACTTATGCGCCAGTCTACTTAATATACCGAGCGAAACTTCAAGTTAATGCAAACAAATAATTTTTCGTTTGTTCTGCGTTAGTACAACAACAATGATGTACAGTTAGACAACTTTTAGCGTCCCTCGGTAGTCTTGAGATTCTCGTCCCCCTCTCGCAGCAAACGACGCTGCCCGCAGCACCGGTGTCCTTGGAGTGTTGCCTAAGCCGAGGCGTCCTCTGCAGCCACTGTACAGTACACACTGAACCGCAGGACACGGGGCAGATCGGCAGCGGAAACACTTCACACCACTTTGGGGTGTACTTCAGTTAAAACACATTTGCCTCCGATATTTCAGCGAGTCGATTAGTGGGGCCAGCTGCTAGCCAATAGGACTTGTTTCCCGTGCGCCACGTGCTCGCTTTGTTGCTTGTTTTTTTAGGTATACGCAGAGCCTAGTCTAGCGTGCATAGCTGCACATCGGTTACTCTGCTCCCCGCCACTTCAGTCTGCCGACCACAAAGTCATTGTAATCGGTGAATAGCGGCTATAAGTTCCGTAAACCTACCGAGGCTTGCTCCGAGACTACAGAATTTCAGATTTACTCTTCTGCTTCCGTTTACACTCATCAGTTTATCTCTCCGACGGTTTCATTCTTTCATCTGATTTGCTTGTTCATTCTTCCGTTCCTTCGCTGCACTTTACTTCCTTAAGGTCGATTCTCACTAAACGCATACGGGACGAAAGTGAACGTCGTTGCTCAGCGGTGGTTGTGGTTCACTCTAGCTGAGACGTCAACGTGTCACTTCGCTTACCGCTGCACTGAACGCTAAAAGGGAGGGAATGTGATCCCATTCACGATAAGAAAAATCGGATTATAACAACAGATTTATAGAATTATCGAGGTTACGGGAGTTCGTTAATGGTCAAACAAAAATTCATAACAAATTTCTTGGCGAAGATCCAATGGTAAATTTTCCAACTCAAAACGAAAGGTGTCGTCCGAACATTTCAAAACATAGATCTTTTATTTCTTTTTTCTGCTCTTTAATTGTAAAATATAAACATAAAAACATGCCAGACTATATTTTGAAGGCAATGGCAATATACACACATCAAAAATGGTTTGCATCACCCCGGTTCCCACAACTCCTGAAGATAGACGTTCACTGTCGATATTGTATCACAGACACAGTCCCGTTGACTGTTCAGAGATGTCACTAAACCTGCCCAAAGATGTAAACAACCGTGCACGAGCAGCGCTTATTAGACGGAGGGGGTCCGACAGACGATCAGTTCCAGTCAATCCACCAGGAAGGAGGTACACGGCTCGGTTGTCTGTACTTCAACCGTGCCTAGACGGTCAATACCGCGGTTCGATCGCGTCCGCATTGTTATTTTGTGCCAGGAAGGGCTCTCAACAAGGGAAGTGTCCAGGCGACTCGGAGTGAAAGAAAGCAACGTTGTTCGGCCATGCATGACATGCCTCGCTCAGGCCACCCAAGGGCTACTACTGCAGTGGATGACCGCTACATACGGATTATGGCTCGGAGGAACCCTGACCACAGCAACGCCACCATGTTGAATAATGCTTTTCGTGCAGCTACAGGACGGTGTGTTACGACTCAAACTGTGCGCAACAGGCTGCATGATGCGCAACTTCACTCCCAATGTCCAAGGCGAGGTCCATCTTTGCAACCAAGACACCATGCAGCGCGGTTCAGATGGGCCAAACAACATGCCGAATAGACCGCTCAAGATTGGTGTAACGTTCTCTTCACCGATAAGTGTCGCATATGCCTTCAATCAGACAATCGTCGGAGACGTGTTTGGAGGCAACCCGGTCAGGCTGAACGCCTTAGACACACTGTCCAGAGTGTGCAGCAATGTGGAGTTTCTCTGCTGTTTTGGGGTGGCATTATCGGGGACGACGTATGTCGCTGGTGGTCATGGAAGGCGCCGTAACGGCTGTACTATACGTAAATGCCATCCTCCGACCGATAGTGCAACCATACCGGTAGCATAATGGCGAGGCATTCGTCTTCATAGACGACAATTCGCGCCCCATAGTGCGTATCTTGTGAATGACGTCCTTCAGGATAACTACATCGCTCGACTAGAGTGGCCAGCATGTTTTCCAGATTTGAACCCTATCGAACATGCCTGGGATGGATTTAAAAGGGCTGTTTATGGACGACGTGACCCACCAACCACTCTGAGGTATCTACGCCGAACCACCATTGAGGAGTGAGACAATCTGGACCAACAGTGCCTTGATGAACTTTTGGATAGTATGCTACGACGAATACAGGCATGCATCAATGCAAGAGGATGTGCTACTGGGTATTAGAGGTACAGGTGTGTACAGCAGTCAGGACCACCACCTTTGAAGGTCTCGCTGTATGGTGGTACAACATGCAGTGTGTGGTTTTAATGAGCAATAAAAAGGGCGGAAATGATGTTTATGTTGATCTCTGTTCCAATTTTCTGTGCAGGCTCCGGAACTCTCGGAACCGAGGTGATGCAATAATTTTTTTGATGTGTGTATAGCTTTCTACCTTTTCGCCTGGCCTTGTTTTCTTTCTAAGCGGAAAAGAACATTGAAAAAATCGTATTTTTTCAATAGAACTGACTTTTACCATTTAAAACGCGTTACCTCATTTGTGTACTGCGCAGTCAAATGAAACCAAATAAACTGTTTATTGGTTCAAATGGCTTGAGCACTATGGGACTTAACTGCTGAGGCCATCAGTGCCCTAGAACTTAGAACTACTTAAACCTAACTAACCTAAGGACATCACACACATCCACGCGCGAGGCAGGATTCTAACTTGCGACCGTAGCGGTCGCGTAGTTCCAGACTGAAGCGCCTAGAACCGCTCGGCCACTCCGGCCGGCAAACTGTTTCTTGGCCGGCCGAAGTGGCCGTGCGGTTAAAGGCGCTGCAGTCTGGAACCGCAGGACCGCTACGGTCGCAGGTTCGAATCCTGCCTCGGGCATGGATGTTTGTGATGTCCTTAGGTTAGTTAGGTTTAACTAGTTCTAAGTTCTAGGGGACTAATGACCTCAGAAGTTGAGTCCCATAGTGCTCAGAGCCATTTGAACCATGTGAAACTGTTTCTTACTTCAAAAGTAATCGCATAACTGTAACTACATCTATCCCACTGTGAGACAAGACGGTCACTGCCTTCGTGGAAAAATTTGAAACAAGACTGTTACTGCCCTCATAGAAAAACTTTTGCTGTTGCCTACGGAATCATGATTGTACCCAATCGTGTATCTCTTCGGCCGAAGCAAATCGACGGCCACGAATGTCTTTCTTCACGGCTGCCAAAACACGGAAATTGCAATGAGGAGAGATCGGTACTGTACTGTGGATGTGTAGGGGCTTCCCAGCGGAACTTCTGCAGCGTAGTCGAAACGTCAGGCACGCCAGCTCCGGGAAAGTCATGACGACCTTTTCTTTGGCGTCAAGGTCCCGCTGCTTATTGACTTTCCTGGAACTCGACTTCACAATTTCATGCACAGTGCTACGTGGAAAAGTTGCGCCTTGCCAAGGTGTGTCGACCAAGGGAATCATTCTGTTGCAGGAAATGTCGGCCCACATGTTGCCAGGGTTGTTTCGAATACGCTGCATAAGTTTCACTGGTAAACACTTACACATCTTCAATACAGTACCGATCTCTCCCCATGCGATTTCCATATTTCTGGAACTCTGAAGAAAGACATTTGTGGCTGGCGATTTGCTTCGGACGAAGAGGTGCTCCGCTGTGTACAATCATGGCTCCACAGGCAGCCATAAACATTTTTGAATGAATATATTGACCGTTTTGTCTCACACTGACATAAATGTATAAACAGTTACAGCGATTACTTTTGAAACAATAAACAGTTTAACTATTTTTTTCCTCCTGTCTAGTTTTCATTTCACTGCCCCTTATACTATGATTTATGCATGATGTTGAATTTTTCTTTGTCCGGGTGTTAGAGAATTGTGAAGTAATATGGAAGTAGTAGGGCTGCGTATATATGTCACTCACTATAATCACTAAACTTTTGTTCAATAACATGTAAAAAAATTGTATTACAATCAATGTTAAAAACTTGGAGGAGCACTGTGGTAAAATCCAATACCAAATGTCACAATAACACGAAACATTCAGTGACAGACTGATATACTCTCAATGAGTGCAGGAAACAAAACTATTACAATAAATTATTTAAAATTCAGAATCAGGTAACCAAGCTTAATGTTAAAACAAATAGCATAATAAAATTACACTATGGCAACAAACGAAATAAGTGCATAGCAGATTCAAAACAATCTTTCTGCATCAGGTCCAGAATACAATCTCACTATTATGGTGAGAACACATGCACGAAAGCTTGCTCTAAATAATGGTCCCCACGATCAGGCAAATGACACGGTGACAATAAATCAGAAATATAAGAAGGCGTAACGAATGTCGTGATAATTGAAAATTACGACGAGATGAGAAAACATTTTCAAATACTTCTCGAAATAGTTGTAGGGGCTTGTACTCAAAACGGGATGGTGGCTACAACGTTAACAAGAATAAGCGAGGTTCATGACTCAGTCATTGAAAAACGAACCAGCGCGGTAATTACAAGAACACCAGATAAAGGACACCCAATATATGACAAGGTTTCGCTTTAGTAAGACGAGTTTACATCGCCCGACATCAGGTAAAATAACATTCAGTTACTCCAAGAAGTATTCGACTAATATGTGAGTGGGGTCAGGGATTTTCTCTGCCTCGTGATGACTGGGTGTTGTGTGCTGTCCTTAGGTTAGTTAGGTTTAAGTAGTTCTAAGTTCTAGGGAACTGATGACCATAGATGTTAAGTCCCATAGTGCTCAGAGCCATTTGAACCATTTAATATGTGAGTTTATGTTTAAGGGTGAACAGACAGGGGAAACCGTCAGAATTAAGTACAGCAGTGACATGGACGTGTTAACTAATCAGTGAAGAGGAGAATACAGTAAAGAGACTCAGATTTCTATTTACTTCAAGATAGATAAACATTCAAAAGTGAAAATGGTCAAATTAGGATGTAAAATAAGTATTCGTCTGCAACACTGAAAATGACACTCTGAACATAGAATGATATGATTAGTACTTTATTAGGTCCTCCTTTCCTCCATCTCCTGCAGTTTCCTTGGCATGGGTTTCACCTGAGATTCTCTTGTTTGCTCTGTAATTTTAGGCCATTCCTCTAATAGAACGTCCTTTACATCTTTTCTATTTGATATCTGATGATTCCTCGTATTTTCACAGAGTACACTCCACAAATTCGCTATTAGATTAGTGTCTGGGGAATGTGACGGTGTCGGCATCCAGCTTGGAGTGTGGTACAGCAGCCACACCTTTGCATGTGGTGCATCACGTTTTAGACTTTTATCGTGTGTGACAATACAGTCCGCAGAAAGGTCCACATTCTCCACGCTGTGTTTTTTGGATGTTTATGTAAAGTGTGTGGTCCACAATTCCGTCATTAAACACAAAAGCTTCCACATCATTGATACTTATGCAGCCCAAGGCAAGTACTGAATCTACTACATGTTAAACTGATGCTGTTGTATTTTTCTCTTCAAGTTAACAATTGTTTTTTCCTCGAGTCTGTTACTCACCTATCAACTCTCATCAGTAAATATAGCCTTCTTTCAGAAATCAAACGTTACCCAGCTTTACAAAGAACATATCTTACATTTTGTGCTGTAGCTCACTTCCCTGTGTCAATTTTAATTGCAGCAGCAAATTGAGAAGAGCTATTGTTTTTCAATCTCGGACACAACTGCAGAAAGACCGCTTCGTGATTGGTTTTCGTGCGTTTTGTTCTGGTTAAACCTGTGTATAATAGTCTTCACCGTACTGGTTACGTTGCCAATGGTTTCTCCGATTTCTTGAAAAGATTTTCGTTTTCGGAACAACCTAACGCAATTTCTCTCACCTCTTTTTTCGACCTATATTACTAACAATTTCACTCAGTCGCTTTGAAAAGAGAAAGGGACCCATCCACTACAGTGGACGAAATACAATTGCATAAGGAAAACGATGGGAATGTGTGTCAGTGCGGCATCATACCTGGGATCTGGTTTACTACACTACTGGCCATTAAAATTGCTACACCAAGAAGAAATGCAGATGATAAACGTGTGTTCACTGGACAAATATATTATACTAGAACTGACATGTGATTACATTTTCACGCAATTTGGGTACATAGATCCTGAGAAATCAGTACCCAGTACCCTGGACGTAATAGCCGGCCGAAGTGGCCGTGCGGTTAAAGGCGCTGCAGTCTGGAACCGCAAGACCGCTACGGTCGCAGGTTCGAATCCTGCCTCGGGCATGGATGTTTGTGATGTCCTTAGGTTAGTTAGGTTTAACTAGTTCTAAGTTCTAGGGGACTAATGACCTCAGCAGTTGAGTCCCATAGTGCTCAGAGCCATTTTTTTGGACGTAATAACGGCCTTGATACGCCTGAGCATTGAGTCAAACAGAGCTTGGTTGGCGTGTACAGGTACAGCTGCCCATGCAGCTTCAACACAATACCACAGTTCATCAAGAGTAGTGACTGGCGTATTGTGACGAGCCAGTTGCTCGGCCACCATTGACCAGACGTTTTCAATTGGTGAGAGATCTGGAGAATGTGCTGGCCAGGGCAGCAGTCGAACATTTTCTGTATCCAGAAAGGCCCACACAGCACCTGCAACATGCGGTCGTGCATTATCCTGCTGAAATGTAGGGTTTCGCAGGGCTCGAATGAAGGGTAGAGCTACGGGTCGTAACACATCTGAAATGTAACGTCCACCGTTCAAAGTGCCGTCAATGCGAAACCGGGGTGACAGAGACGTGTAACCAATGGCACACCATACCATCACGCCGGGTGATACGCCAGTATGGCGATGACGAATACACGCTTCCAATGTGCGTTCACCGCGATGTCGCCAAACACGGATGCGTCCATCATGATGCTGTAAACAGAACCTGGATTCATCCGAAAAAATGACGTTTTGCTATTCGTGCACCCAGGTTTGTCGTTGAGTACACAATCGCAGGCGCTCCTCTCTATGATGCAGCGTCAAGGGTAATCGCAGCCATGGTCTCCGAGCTGATAGTCCACGCTGCTGCAAACGTCGTCGAACTGTTCGTGCAGATGGTTGTTGTCTTACAAACGGCCCCATCTGTTGACCCACGGATCGAGACGTGGCTGCACGATCTGTTACGGCCATGCGGATAAGATGCCTGTCATCTCTACTGCTAGTGATACGAGGCCGTTGGGATCCAGCGCGGCGTTCCGTATTACCCTCCTGAACCCACTGATTCCATATTCTGCTAACAGTCATTGGATCTCGACCAACGAGAGCAGCAATGTCGCGATACGATGAACTGAAATCGCTATAGGCTACAATCCGACCTTTATCAAAGTCGGAAACGTGATGGAACGCATTTCTCCTCCTTACACGAGGCATCACAACAACGTTTCACCAGGTAACGGCGGTCAACTGCTGTTTGTATATGAGAAATCTGTTGGAAACTTTCCTCATGTCAGCACGTTGTAGGTGTCGCCACCGGCACCAACGTGTGAATGCTCTGAAAAGCTAATCATTTGCATATCACAGCATCTTCTTCCTGTCGGTTAAATTTCGCGTCTGTAGCACGTCATCTTTGTGGTGTAGCAATTTCAATGGCCAGTAGTGTTCATAAATGGTTCAAATGGTTCTGAGCACTATGGGACTTAACATCTGTGATCATCAGTCCCTGTACATAAATGTTATTTGACATCACCTGGTACATGTTTTTAAATAATATGGATTCTTCACAAATTAAGCAACATATGAACCCAAATAGCGTTTTATTTCTAAATTTAAATATTAACCGATATAAGGAAATAGCTGTTGTTCGTTTCTTACCTATATTTTTGTGATTGAGCTGGTTATATTCTATGCGTCATGGTCGGATGAGTACTTTCGGGAGTCACTGCGACTCAGTGGTTCATTGAGTACTACTGCACAACTGCACTAACTGACTATAGTCACGTTTATAGAAACAGAACAAAGAAGCAATAGTAAATTATTACCGTAGCACAGACCAAAAGCCTATGTGCACAGGAATTACAGTGTGTGCTCTCTCTTACAAGCAAAATGCCCATCATATAGGGGAGATAGTTAAAATACCTTACACCAAAGCATTAGGGAAGCACTGTACGGCAACACACTCACACAGCTAGAGACGCGGCCTCCATTCGTGCCTTCCAGTAAAAGACAGGAACAGATTACTCCATAGCGAAAAGCACTGAGTGTTGAGTATTTCCACAATCCAACCTGTACACTCTTCTTATCAGCTGACAAAGACACCACGGCTAACCAGGAGTGCGGTCAAATCCATCCTGCTCGCTTGCTCGATGTTACTTCCGGGTTCCCGCCGCTATTATCGCTCTGCGGTCTGCCACGTTCCTCTCTCGTCTCCAGCTGGTCTCGCCGGGCCACACCAGCGACCTTATCGCAGTGTTGTCACTGACAGCGCCCTCAGAGTCACACAGTCAAGACCGCAACTCTGTTCACGCATCTTTTCATATTGCTGCGGCTGAGTGGAGCCTTGTGTCACCATAAAAATTTAAATAAGTTTTCACATTCATACGAGGTGTGATTGGAAAGTTTTAATAATGTATCTGCTACTGCTTACTGGTTTGGCGGGCAGGTACATGTAGGGTGGGGAGTGAGTCATTGCCTTGTCCTTGAACGCCCTCTGACAGGAAACACCGTTTCCTTTCTTCAGTTCGTTTGGCATCTGGTTGACTGCTGGTCTGTTAGGGCTTGTTGCCGGATTCTGTCTGTGTGAAAATGAGCGTAAAAACGGAGCAACGAGTTTGTGTGAAATTTTGTTTTAAAACCGGGAAATCAGCTTCTGAGACTTACAAACTATTAAAAACAGCTTTTGGAGATAATTGTATGAGCCAATCAAATTTTTTTATCTGGTTCAACAGACTTAAAAATGGCCGCGAATCATTTGAAGATGAACCACGGTCTGGCTGTCCTTCCACCTCAAAAACGAATGGAAATGTGAAAGTTCGCGACTGATCGTAGATTTACAATTAGGAAGATGGCTGATGAACTTAAAAATTGTTCAAATGGCTCTGAGCACTATGGGACTTAACTTCTGAGGTCATCAGTCCCCTAGAACTTACAACTACTGAAACCTAACTAACCTAAGGACATCACACACAATCATGCCCGAGACATGATTCGAACCTGCGACCGTAGCGGTCGCGCGGTTCCGCACTGAAGCGCCTAGAACCGCTCGGCGACAGCGGCCGGCTCAGTGCCTGCAGCCAGCCGTGGAAGGTTTGATGAAAACTACCTTCTGATTTAGCAGTCACTGTTTACGGAGTAATAGGACTATCAAGAGTGCCTGTAATTACCACTGTTATAATCACAATATCATATACCGACAATTATTTAGATTTTAATGAAATAGGTTTAGAACATCAAGTGTCACGCACTGAAATGCACCAAAGCCAAGTACCATTTCGGAACACGCTATTTATGCTACATTTATTATTGTGTTGCTATACTTCTGTTATGGTGCCACCCTCCAAAAGAAGTGTTTAATTAGCAAGCGTAAGTAACTGTAACAGGGAAACACTTTTCTATTACCGTGATGTTTGTGCTGAATTAGCTAGTACATTCACAACAATGAGTAAGTACACTGAACAAAAAATTGGTGATCTCAAAGAAACATGACGGAAAAATTTGGCAATTCATGGTAAGTTCTATGGGACCAAACAGCTGAGATCATCGGTCCCTAGGCTTACACATTACTTAATCTAACTTAAATTAACTTATGGTAAGGACAACACACACACCCATGTCCAAGGGAGGACTCGAACCTCCGACGGGGGCAGCCGCGCGAACCGCGGCAAGGGCTCGCCCCCCCCCCCCCCCCCCCCCAGACCACACGGCTACACCGCGCGGCATACCTGACGCTAATAGCATATAACAAGGCCTCTACTCTCGATAATGCCATTAATTTGGTGAGGAACAGAGCCGTCAAGTTCCTTCAAGTATGCCACATACAGCTGAAGCTACTCACTGGTTACAAGTGGCGACGTTGTTGATAGTTAACTTTCACACGCGATTCCACATAGCCCTAAACGTTTCCTATAGGATTAAGGTCGAGTGATTTAGTAGGCCAGTCGAGGTACGATATGGTGCCTATATGTTAATTAAACCACGAACGTATTTGTGCTGCCCCGCGGGCACGTGTATTACCATCTTGAAAGACGGAGTGTTCACAGCACACTCATCATGAAGCTGTAAAAGAATGAAGAACACTTGGTCACTGAAAATATTGAAATAAATACACTGCTTTTTGTTTTCGTTAGCCTGTGTGAGTGGCCACAAGTTCTTTTTACTTCATCCTCTGTGACTTGTTTACTTTTCAACCCACAGGTAACGTAGATAAAAACTGTATTTTTTTCCCCTCAACAGAGATGGCTTTTCACAGTTTACGTTGCTTTAATCCATTTGTACTGGTGGCAGTCAAAGGAAAACGAGATAGATAGTAAAACCTAAATTCAAAAGTAATCATCATAACTGTTAGTACAGTTATCCCACTGTGATAAAACACGGTCAGTGCCTTCATTGGAAAATGTTTGCGATTGCCTAAGGAACGGTGATCGGCCCACGCGTGCACCTCTTAGTCCGAAGCAAATCAACGGCCACGAATATCTTTCTTCAGGGCTCCGAAAATATGGAAATCGGTTGGGGACAGATCGGGATTCAACGGGGGACGCGACAGGACTTCGCAATTGGAGTTTTACGATGTAGTCGAAACAACAGGCACGCCAGCTCCAGGGAAGTCGCGGTGACCCATGGTGACATGTGACGGGCTTTATCTTGCTACAGAATGATGCCATCAATCAAAATTCCTGGACGTTTGGACTTAATGGCGCGCCTCAATTATCGCAAAGTATCCACGTACCGCAGCGCGTTTATTGTGGCGCCGTGTTTGAAAAGGTTTGCAGTGGGCTCTAGCAGTCAAAGAAATAGGTAGTCGTGACTTGGAGTGTTTGTTCTTTCAGTTAAGCTGCAGATTTCACTACGACATCCTTCGTACAGTCCTGATTCCTCCCCATTGGATTCCAATATTTTTGGAGTCCTTGTAGCTATCGATTTCCTTCGGACGAAGAGGCCCACGCTAGGGTACAACCGCAAATATTTTCCCATGAACGCATTGACCTTATTGTCTCACAGTGGGATAACTGTATCAACAATTATGACGAGTTCTTTTGAAATTAGAAACAGTTAATTCACTTGCTTCCATCTATCTAGTTTTCATTTTACTGTCCATTATGTTATTATGGTTTTTGCAGTAACATCCAGGAGCGGGTGGAAGGAAGGTGAGTCCATAGTTTGTTATTGTTTTCGAATGATTTTCAAAAGACGTTGTATCATCCGCATCTTCTTTAGGCATGGGGAAGTGGGAGGGGGAGTGAGAACAGATTAGACGGCAACATTACTCCACATTTTGTACTATTGTTGAGCATATAGGCCACTTTCGTCGTAGTTTCTCCACGTCCGCAGATACCGCTCCTGAGTTTCAAGGTGCAGCCAGTGCTTTTTGTTATTAAAATATCAGACACAATGAAAAATATAAAATGATGATAATTATTTGTTTACATCAGTGCTAGTACATGGCTTTCGCACAAATTCCAAGAAGTTGCATTTCAGAGAGATACATAATTATTAAAATGAAAATTTGAACAGTAAATGTGTAATGTAAATTAATTTAATAACTACACTGAGCAACACAATTAAAGGATCACTTTTTTGAAACGATGTAATTGTGTCCCGTTGCGAAATTGAAACTTGGCTCAAAGGTGCCTGCAGCCTTCCTCTGTAACGGTTGAAAACATGGCGCCCTGGCCGGCCGGAGTGGCCGTGCGGTTCTAGGCGCTTCAGTCTGGAACCGCGTGACCGCCACGCTCGCAGGTTCAAATCTTGCCTCGGGCATGGATGTGTGTGGTGTCCTTAGGTTAGTTAGGTTTAATTAGTTCTAAGTTCTAGGCGACTGATGACCTCAGAAGTTAAGTCGCATAGTGCTCAGAGCCATTTGAACCATTTGAACCATGGCGCCCTGTGACGTCACGCTCGGGCTCGGCCACGCTTCAAACAGCAAGGAACCGACACATGTGAAAAAACGCCAGAGATTAGAAGTTCATGTGAAATTTGAGATGGGTTAATGATGTCACAGTGGCACAAAATTTCACCACAATTCTGTCAAACGACACCATGTCCGTGTCACTCGATGCGAAGGTCATCACACCACCTCGTACCCACATTTCACGCCTTCTTTTGACACCTCTGTGATGGAGATCAGCACCGCGACACCCAACGTTGAGATTACGCTGTTTTCTTATGGTTGATCGTGACAAACATTTCAGACAAAAAAATGGTTCAAATGGCTCTGAGAACTATGGGACTTAACTTCTGAGGTCATCAGTCCCCTAGAACTTAGAACTACTTAAACCTAACTAACCTAAGGACATCACACACATCCATGCCCGAGGCAGGATTCGAACCTGCGACCGCAGCGGTCGCGCGGTTCCATACCGTACATTTCAGACACGCCGCCGCCCAGAAGCGATTCGGAAAGGCCCTAGGGGTTGGCGTAAAGGGTGTCAATGAAAGTAACCCTTCCCTACACATTTCACGATCGAAAACGACAGTTCGCAGAGTGATGATCAACAGGACGACTTTCTTGACAACTTTTGACACTGCTGACGCTCTGCGGCGACTCAACCCCACTGTAAGGCCATCGTGGGCCAGTAAGGACATTTACCATGATCACACCCATTTGGGATCCAGTGCGACTGCAAGTTTTGCTCTGCTGTAC
Source organism: Schistocerca nitens (assembly GCF_023898315.1). Taxonomy (NCBI): domain Eukaryota; kingdom Metazoa; phylum Arthropoda; class Insecta; order Orthoptera; family Acrididae; genus Schistocerca; species Schistocerca nitens. The sequence goes on from NC_064614.1 coordinate 435,331,833, forward strand.
AGGGTGGAACCAGCAGGACTACTCAGATCCATTTTACGAAATCTGAACGTGATCCAGAGCAGCAAACGGTGTTCATGCTTTTTCAGTCCTCGTGTTTTGCGTTCATGTGTTGATGCATCACGGAAGGGTGTGGCATTGATAAAGGCATAAATAAAATGGCAAAGCATATCCCTAAGACCGCCCGCCCGGTTGGCCGTGCGGTCTAACGCACGGCTTTCCGGGCGGGAAGGAGCGCCGGTCCCCGGCACGAAACCGCCCGGCGGATTTGTGTCGAGGTCCGGTGAGCCGGCCAGTCTGTGGATGGTTTTTAGGCGGTTTTCCATCTTCCTCGGTAAATGCGCGCTGGTTTCCCTTATTCCGCCTCAGCAACATTATGTCGGCGATTGCAGCGCAAACAAGTTCTCCACGTACGCGTAAACCACCATTACTCTACCACGCAAACATAGGGATCACACTTCTCTCGTGTGAGACGTTCCCTGGGGGGTCCACCGGGAGCCGAACCGCACAATAACCGTGGGTTCGGTGTGGGGCGGCGGAGGGGTGAAGTGGACTGCGGTAGTCGTCGTGGGGTTGTGGACCACTGCGGCTGCGACGGGGACGGCGCCTCTCCGTCGTTTCTAGGTCCCCGGTTAACACAACATAACACAACATCCCTTAGTCCACCCAGCTCGGTAACGCCTTCATTGTTACTCGTTCACCTTCGTTGAGCGCCTTAAATATGTACCTGTACAGACAGAACCCGTGACAAGAGTCCTAGGCATCTGCAGGCAGGCTACGCTGGCATCTTTGCGTCTTCTATTGGGCCATCCGGAATATGAGGGGTATCGATGGGGTTGCCTATCTGCAAGCGCCAAGCACTTCGTCACTTATTGTCTCTGTTCAGGCACATTTCATTAAGTGCTCAAGAGTTGGAAATGGGTGGCACCGAGGTCGCTGCCGAACTGAAGGGTCTTAGAAGGACCCTTTGCCGTTTTATTCACACATGTGCGAATATTGCAGTGCCCAGTGATCACACCACGGGAGGGCGCAAAACAGGAGCGCTGGAAAAGCATAAGCACACTTTGCTGCTTTTGATCACATTCAGTTTTCGCCGAATCGTTTCGAACGGTCCCTAGAGTTTCCACCCTGCTCACCACAGCAAAAACTGTAGTCGCTTGGATAGCGTGTACAGGTACAGCTGCCCATGCAGCTTCAACACAATACCACAGTTCATCAAGAGTAGTGACTGGCGTATTGTGACGAGCCAGTTGCTCGGCCACCATTGACCAGACGTTTTCAATTGGTGAGATATCTGGAGAATGTGCTGGCCAGGGCAGCAGTCGAACATTTTGTGTATCCAGAAAGGCCCGTAGAGGACCTGCAACGTGCGGTCGTGCATTATCCTGCTGAAATGTAGGGTTTCGCAGGGATCGAATGAAGGGTAGAGCCACGGGTCGTAACACATCTGAAATGTAACGTCCACTGTTCAAAGTGCCGTCAATGCGAACAAGAGGTGACCGAGACGTGTAACCAATGGCACACCATACCGTCACACCAGGTGATAGACCATATGGCGATGACGAATTCACGCTTCCAACGTACGTTCACCGCGATATCGCCAAACAGGCATGCGACCATCATGATGCTGTAAACAGAACCTGGATTCATCCGAAAAAATGACGTTTTGCCATTCGTGCACGCAGGTTCGTCGTTGAGCACACCATCGCAGGCGCTCCTGCGTGTGATGCAGCGTCAAGGTAACCTCAGCCATGGTCTCCGAGCTGATAGTCCATGCTGCTGCAAACTTCGTCGAACTGTTCGTGCAGATGGTTGTTGTCTTGCAAACGTCCCCATCTGTTGACTCAGGGATCGAGACGTGGCTACACGATCCGTTACAGCCATGCGGATAAGATGCCTGTCATCTCGACTGCTAGTGATACGAGGCCGTTGGGATCCAGCACGGCGTTCCGTATTATTCTCCTGAACCCACCGATTCCGTATTCTGCTAACAGTCATTGGATCTTGACCAACGCGAGTAGCAATGTCGCGATGCGATAAACCGTAATCCCGATAGGCTACAATCCGACCTTTATCAATGTCGTGATGGTACGCATTTGTTCTCGTTACACGAGGCGTCACAACAACGTTTCACCAGGCAACGTCGGTCAACTGCTGTTTGTGTATGAGAAATCGGTTGGAAACTTTCCTCATGTTAGCACGTTGTAGGTGTCGCCACCGGCGCCAACCTTCTTTGAATGTTCTGAAAAGCTTATTATTTGCATATCACAGCATCTTCTTCCTGTCGGTTAAATTTCGTGTCTGTAGCACGTCATCCTCATGGTGTAGCAATTTTAATGGCCAGTAGTGTACAACGGCGCATCCGGCAGGACTAGCTAGCATCTGCATTTATGTTGAAGCATGCATCTCTTGCCGTGTATCCACATTTTTGTTCAACCGCCTGTATATTATCGTTTCATTCATGTTGGATCTGGTGGTCTAATACTAAAACGGATGCCTGGAAACCGTAAGGTCGTCGGATTGACTACTGGTCGGGACACGGAAATTTTCGGTCCACCTGTGATCCCACCTAGACCTCTCAACGATGTGGAGAGTTACCAGGAACGACACATGGCTCCGATTACGTGTTATACTGTAGGTTCCCTTTCCCCAACTGGATAATGCGTAGTTTAGGGTTAGGAAACTCGCCGAAGTGGCGTCCAATGGAAAGACTTGCACCAGACCTCTGAGCAATGTGCAATTACTGTTGCATTGATTATGATGCATATGTTGCAAGAAGTTTTAGATTTGTTATCGAAATTTAATAAGGAGAAGTATAAGGACAGAAATAGTAAAGACTGAATTAACCAATAGGGCTGTTCGGAAAGTAACGTCCGACTGATCGCGAAATGGAAACCACAGTGACAATCCGATGAAGCTTTGCACAGATGTATTGACCGGTGTCTCTAGTATGCCCATCTATCGCATCACGTCGCTGTTTTCAGTTCTGGGCGCACGGTGGCACTGTATAGATGCCCAGAACAATAGCGTCTCTCAGCAAGTATAAGTGGCTGCGAGAGATTTTGCCTGATTTCATGCAGCCCACATAACGTAACGGTCGTGCATTTTCTTCTACATGACAATTGTCAGCCGCACACTGCATGGGCAATGAGGACGGTCCTGCTGGGGTTTTGATGGGAAGTGTTAGGTCACCCTCCATACAGACCGCACTTGGCTCCCTATGACTTTCACCTCTGCTGACATGACCCCCTGGCTGTGAAGACAACATTTTGGCACAGAAACAAGCTGTGGATCAGCCTCAGGCGTGGCAGGAAGCACAGGCGACTGCCTTCTACGACGAGGGTATTGGTAAGTTGGTACAATGTTACGACATATGTCTCAGTCGGGGCAGCGAATATGTAGAGAAGTAGCTGAAAGGTGTAACAAACTGTTGCAAGTAAAACATTTTTGACTTTCACTGTGGTTTCCATTTCGCGACCAATCTGACCATGTTTTTCGAATAGCCTTCGTATAACATAAAAAACCAGTTTATACAAGTGTTGAAAGAGTAGAGTAATAGAGATAATTTACAGGAGGTAAATTCGGCAGCAACGGACGTAAGAGAAAGGACGGGAGAGGTGGAGGGAAACGTGGGGAGGAAAGGAAACAGTAAAGAGAGGAGGAAAAGAAATTAATATGAGTGGAAAACGCGGAAAGAAAAACTAGAAGAAGAAATTAGCGTTTGCTTCACTGTTTGATGGAGAGAAATTATCGAGCACATTAACTTTTGTGAAAAAGTTATAACAGAAAGCAGGACAACAGGTTTTTTTGTTAAATACGTTACAGTGCCGAATTGTACATGTAGTGCGGGGAAGCTTGTTGCAGAGGCGGACAACAACTATTCCGTATGAGATTGAGAATGTTTTCGTTTTATAGATGGGTACAGGCAGGATAGTAAATAACTGTGTGTGTTGCTATTTTGATGTAGTGGCAGGTACCTGACGAGTCGGAGCTGCGCACAAAGAGAAGACGATAAAGCGCTCGTAGTGTATGGCAGTCACGTTGCGTGGCCGCAACGGTCATAACTGCGAGTGCGAGGCGCTGATACGGCCAAGTGGGCGGACGGTGGCGGACGTCTCGCGCTCAAGCGTTCACGGTGTGTTCATACAGTACCAGCGGCGTAACGGGGTCCGAGGCCGGGGATGCGCAGCTTTTTGTCAGAGTCGCAATAGTAGGCGGAGGTGGTATTTGCGTTATTATCGTTTACGAATAACAACAGAAGAACGTAAAATGGCTGCCTGTTGTAATAAAGATAGTTTTATCGAAATTACTTATACAGGATGTAACTGGTATAAGATGCAGATATTTTTATATGTCGTACCTTAATATATGCACACATGAATGTGTTGGCTGTTTTTTCTCTGCGTCGATCAGTCTGCCCTCAAACACTTCACGAACCTTACGACCTGGTGTTTTCTGCGAGGTCGTAACTGCACCAAGTGGATTACGCATGTCAGTATAGACTAACCAACACTACAACAGTTGACCTGTTGCCTAGGGGAAAATAGGCTTTAATGGCTTGCTGTTGCCACATGTTCTTGGGGGGAGTAACCAAACTAAAAACATACTATTCCTTCGAATGAAGTAAACACTGATATAATGTTGTTCAGCAAGCTGTCGTCAGTCACCAATAAAAATATATGCACTTACACCCGTTGCACCTTGTATAATTAAGAATTACAACATATAATGCTAATATTTAAGGAGATGGGACCTGGATAAACTGAAAGAACCAGAGGTTGTAGAGAGTTTCAGGGAGAGCATAAGGGAACAATTGACAGGAATGGGGGAAAGAAATACAGTAGAAGAAGAATGGGCAGCTCTGAGGGATGAAATAGTGAAGGCAGCAGACGATCAAGTAGGTAAAAAGACGAGGGCTAATAGAAATCCTTGGGTAACAGAAGAAATATTGAATTTAATTGATGAAAGGAGAAAATATAAAAATGCAGTAAATGAGGCAGGCAAAACGGAATACAAACGTCTCAAAAATGATATCGACAGGAAGTGCAAAATGGCTAAGCAGGGATGGCTAGAGGACAAATGTAAGGATGTAGAGGCTTCTCTCACTAGGGGTAAGATAGATACTGCCTACAGGAAAATTAAAGAGACCTTTGGAGAGAAGAGAACCACTTGTATGAATATCAAGAGCTCAGATGTACTTGAGGACAATATTATGGAAATGGAAGAGGATGTAGATGAAGACAAAATGGGAGATAAGATACTGCGTGAAGAGTTTGACAGAGCACTGAAAGACCTGAGTCGAAACAAGGCACCGGGAGTAGACAACATTCCATTAGAACTACTGACGGCCTTGGGAGACCCATTCATGACAAAACTCTACCATCTGGTGAGGAAGATGTATGAGACAGGCGAAATACCCTCAGACTTCAAGAAGAATATAATAATTCCAATCCCAAAGAAAGCAGGTGTTGACAGATGTGAAAATTACCGAACTATCAGTTTAATAAGCCACAGCTGCAAAATACTAACGCGAATTCTTTACAGACGAATGGAAAAACTGGTAGAAGCGGACCTCGAGGAAGGTCATTTTGGATTCCGTAGAAATGTTGGAACACGTGAGGCAATACTAACCTTACGACTTATCTTAGAAGAAAGATTAAGAAAAGGCAAACCTACGTTTCTAGCATTTGTAGACTTAGAGAAAGCTTTTGACAATGTTAACTGGAATACTCTCTTTCAAATTCTGAAGGTGGCAGGGGTAAAATATAGGGAGCGAAAGGCTATTGACAATTTGTACACAAACCAGATGGCAGTTATAAGAGTTAAGGGACATGAAAGGGAAGCAGTGATAGGGAAAGGAGTGAGACAGGGTTGTAGCCTCTCCCCGATGCTATTCAATCTGTATATTGAGCAAGCAGTAAAGGAAACAAAAGAAAAATTCGGAGTAGGTATTAAAATTCATGGAGAAGAAGTAAAAACTTTGAGGTTGGCCGATGACATTGTAATTCTGTCAGAGACAGCAAAGGACTTGGAAGAGCAGTTGAACGGAATGGACAGTGTCTTGAAAGGAGGATATAAGATGAACATCAACAAAAGCAAAACGAGGATAATGGAATGTAGTCAAATTAAATCAGGTGATGCTGAGGGAATTAGATTAGGAAATGAGACACTTAAAGTAGTAAAGGAGTTTTGCTATTTAGGGAGCAAAATAACTGATGATGGTCGAAGTAGAGAGGATATAAAATGTAGACTGGCAATGGCAAGGAAAGCGTTTCTCAAGAAGAGAAGTTTGTTAACATCGAGTATAGATTTAAGCGTCAGGAAGTCGTTTCTGAAAGTATTTGTATGGAGTGTAGCCATGTATGGAAGTGAAACATGGACGATAACTAGTTTGGACAAGAAGAGAATAGAAGCTTTCGAAATGTGGTGCTACAGAAGAATGCTGAAGATAAGGTGGGTAGATCACGTAACTAATGAGGAGGTATTGAATAGAATTGGGGAGAAGTTTGTGGCACACCTTGACTAGAAGAAGGGATCGGTTGGTAGGACATGTTTTGAGGCATCAAGGGATCACAAATTTAGCATTGGAGGGCACCGTGGAGGGTAAAAATCGTAGAGGGAGACCAAGAGATGAATACACTAAGTAGATTCAGAAGGATGTAGGTTGCAGTAGGTACTGGGAGATGAAGGAGCTTGCACAGGATAGAGTAGCATGGAGAGCTGCATCAAACCAGTCTCAGGACTGAAGACAACAACAACAACAACAACAATGCTAATATGTGTAGTAAAGGTAGAAAAGGGCTAGCAGAAAAATTCTTTTATATGAATTAAATCAAAAGAAGAGATTCTACGTCTGGTAAGTTAAAGTCAATAAACCGTATCTTTGCAGCCTTACATCCTTCTAATTTGTCTGTTAAAGGTTGTTTAATTCACTCCACTCCACTAAAAAATGGTTCAAATGGCTCTCAGCACTATGGGACTTAACATCTGAGGTCATCAGTCCCCTAGACGTAGAACTACTTAAACCTAACTAACCTAAGGACATCACACACATTCATGCCCGAGGCAGGATTCGAACCTGCGACCGTAGCGGTCGCGCGGTTCCAGACTGAAGCGCCTAGAACCCCTCGGCCACACTGGCAGGCTGCTCTACTAAAACGTTGCTCACTTGCCACTAAATGCGGAGGGGGAGAAACATACCGTCTTACTACCGAGCGGAATATTAGCAACTTTGTATTTCACTCCCAACGCGAAAAGGATCCTCACACGTGGGGAGGAATCCGTTTGAATTTGTTGTACTCACTGAGGAAGCTATCGCTTAAAATTATTTTACAGAGAAGGTATTCCTAGGTTACAGATTCTGCCGACAATTCTACACTTGCACATTTTTGGGCAAAAGCCTCATTCTTTGTTTTGAAGAGCTGACTCATAAAGAGTACCAATAAAACATATTCGTTCGTCTTGAACTTTTTCTTTAACGGAAAATAGTCTTAAGCTGTGGACTTAACAGTATTATAAGCGAAATAAAATGTCACAGCACAGTTTGTCAAATGTTGTTTTCGTCGTCGCCGGCGAATGCTGGTTTACAAATCACTTGTCAATGTGGACGGCACTCTTGGTGCTACGACATCTTCTGCGAAGGGTAAAAAGAACGAAACAAGAGGAGTAGGTAAAACTACTCAATTTGTTCTTATTAATGGACCTACTTTATTTTGTGGTGTGAGGTTAAATTTTTCCTTAATGAAAGTTTCTTCTTCTTCCAGTTTGGGTAACGGATGGATAACTGTTCGTTAGAGTACAGTTTACTTCCTACGCTTGCAGAGTGTGTTGCAGAACGTGAGTTAATAGCATTGCTCACGAAAGCTTTGAATGATGAGGCCTCATATTTTTGCGGAAACGATTCGGGAATCGTTATCAGTTTATTGAGATGATGCCGTTCGTCATGAGTGATTAGTGTTACATTATGTTTGTCAGCGAACAAGCATTGCAATTTTTTTCATTAAGTATTATAACACACAGAGTGTTACATTTCATCTACAGTTCCAGTGGGATTAATCTGACTTTCGCCTGTGGAGGAGTAGATTAATGTTTAACGTCCCGCCGACAAGTCATTGGAGACGGAGCACATACTCGGATTATGGAAGGAAATCGGCCGTGCCTTTTCAAAGGAACCATCCCTACATCTGCATGAAGCGACTTAGGTAAATGGTGGAAAACCTAAATCAAGATGGCCGGAGGCGTGTTTGAACCGACGTCCTCCCCAATGCGACTCCAGTGTGCTGTGCCACCTCGCTCGTTACCTCCTATGTTCGACTTCGACGTGCAATAAGCGCTCACAGGCCACAGGTGGCCTCAACAGCAGTGGCTTTCCGGGCCACGTGTGGCAGCTTTTCAGAAACGGCGAAGTCTGTAAACTGTTCGTGTGCCGTCGTGATTTGAAACTGATTCCGTATTTCTGGATTTCCGGAAGGTTTTTGACACTGTACCACACAAGCGGCTTGTAGTGAAAACGCGTGCTTATGGATTATCGTCTCAGTCATGTGACTGGATTCGTGATTTCCCCTCAGAGAGGTCACAGTTCGCAGTAACTGATGGAAAATCATCGAGTAAAACAGAAGTGATTTCTGGCGTTCCCCAAGGTAGTGTTATAGGGCCTTTGCTGTTCCCTATCTATATAAACGATTTGGGAGACAATCTGAGCACCCGTCTTAGGTTGTTTGCAAATGATACTTTCGTTTATTGACTAGTAAAGACATCAGAAGATCAAAACAAATAGCAAAAGATTTGGAAAAGATACCCGTAAGCTGTGAAAATTGTCAGTTGATTCTAAATAACGAAGAGTTTGAGGTCATGCTAAAAGGAATCCATTAAACTAGGGTTACACGATTAAAGGCCGTAAATTCAACTAAATACCTAGGAAATACAATTACGAACAGTATAAATTGGAAGGAACACACAGAAAATGTTGTGGGGAAGGCCAACCAAAGACTGCGTTTTATCGGCAGGACACTTAGGAAATGTAACGGACCTGCTAAGAAGACTGCCTACACTACGCTTTTCCGTCCTCTTTTAGAATACTGCTGCGCACTGTGTGATCCTTACCGGATAGGACTGACGGAGTACATTGAAACAGTTCAAAGAAGGGCAGCACATTTTGTATTATCGCGAAATACGAGAGAGAGTGTCACTGAAACAATACAGGATTTGGGGTGGACGTCATTAAAACAAAGGCGGTTTTTCGTTGCGGCGGAATCTTCTCACGAAATTTCAATCACCAACTTTCCGAATGCGAAAATATTTTGTTGACGCCGACCTACATAGGGAGAGACGGTCACCATAATAAAAGAAGGGAAATCAGAGCTCGCGCGGAAAGATATTGGTGATCGTTCTTTCCGAGTGCTATACGAGATTGGAATAATAGAGAACTGTGAAGGTGGTTCGATGAGTCCTCTGCCAGGCACGTAAATGTGATTTGCAGAGTATCCATGTAGATGTATCGTGCATGGCAAAATGGCGCTATCCAAAACTAGCACCAACGCAACTGGCCGGAAACTGTGGCCGAGCAGTTCTAGGCGCTTCAGTCTGGAACCAAGCGACCGCTACGGTCGCAGGTTCGAATCTTGCCTCGGGCATGGATGTGTGTGATGCCCTTAGGTTAGTTAGGTTTAAGTAGTTCTAAGTTCTAGGGGACTGATGACCTCAGAGTGCTCAGAGCCATTTGAACCATTTGAACCAACGCAACTGTGGTGCACCATGGGTCATAGATGTCAGTGCTGAACGCCAGCTGCGGATATGTGTACTGACGAATAGACGTGCAACAGTTGAGTAACTGACCGCCCAGAACAACCAAGGGGCTGCCAACTGTATCTCCTCAACAACCATTCAGCAAACGCTGGTGCGTATGGGCCTCCGCAGCAGACGCCTGGTTCATGCACCAATACTGACTGCTGTTCATTAGCGATGAAGTTAGGATTTGCATGCCAGTAGCGCGATTGGACGTTCATCAATTGGCGACAGGTCGCCTTTCATGGTGAGCTAAGTTTTATGCTTCATCGGACAGACAAACACCGTGCAGAAATTGTCGCAAGTGTCCAGTCGGAAGAGGGAGCGTTATGGTCTCCGACATGTTTTTGTCGCATTTCATGGGTGATACAGTCATACTGTAAGGCACAATGGATCAACACAAGTATGCATCTATCCTTGGGGACCATGTATACCCCAACATGCAATGTTTCCTTCCTCGGCACGACGGCGTCTACCAACAGGGTAATATGTCACACAACTCGCAGTGTACATGCGTGGTTCGAACGCCACCAGGATGATTTTACCGTACTCACGAGGGCACCAAATTTCCCGGAATGAAAACCAATCGAGAAACTGTGGGATGAGCTTCATCGGACTGTTGACGCCATGTATCCTCAACCGAGGAACCACGGGCACTGGCGGCAGCACTGGAGTCGGCAAGGCTTTTCATCGCTGTTGGTGCCACCCAGAACCTCAGTGACGCTCGTCCTGCAAGTTTCGCAGCAATGCACACTGCAAAAGGTGGTTATTTAGGCATTTAACAGGTGGTCACATTAATGTGACTGGGCCGTGTAGAAAGTTAGACAACGACAATGAGGGATCATAAACAACGCCCATAAAACCCTCTCTCTAAGCTATCGGAACCACAGGCCAAGTCGAAGGTGTAATTTATAAAACTATATCTACATCCATACTCTGCAGACTACATGGCAGAGGGTACGGACCATTGTACCAATTATTAGAGTCCTTTTTCGGTCCATTAACGGGATCGTTTAAAAACCTCTGTGCTTACTGCGATTAGTCTAATGCTGCTATCGCGGACTCTACGGTAGCGATACGTATGGAGATTTAATAAATCCCTAGATTCCTCACTAGTTCTTGAAACTCCTTAAGGAGCCTTTGGCGGGAGAGTTAGCATCTTTCTTCAAGCGTCTGCCATTTCACGTTTCTTCGGTAAATTCGTGACGCTGTCCCATGCGTCAAACAAACCTGTGACCATTCGTCGTGACTTCCTTTGTGCGCGTTCAGCATACCATGTTAATCCATTTCGATCGCATTTCACACGTTTGAGGAATATTCGACGATGAATCGCGAGAGTGTTTTGTAAGCAATCCCCTTTGTAGCATGATTTCATTTTCCCAGTATCTTACGAGTGAACCAATGTCAGCCGCTCGCCTTACCTAGGGCTGAGCTCATGTGATGATCCACTTCATGCGCCTTCAAATCTCTACACCTAGGTATTTATGTGAGGATTTGTATCAGTAAGGGTTGGGTTGTTTTGAGGGAGGAGACCAGGCAGCGAGGTCGTCGGTTTCATCGGATTAGGGAAGGACAGGGAAGGAAGTCGCCCGTGCCCTTTCAAAGGAACCAACCCGGCATTTGCCTGGAGTGATTTAGGGAAATCACAGAAAACCTAAATCAGGATGGCCGGACGCGGGATTGAACCGTCGTCCTCCCGAATGCGAGTCCAATGCGCGAACCACTGCGCCACCTCACTCGGTTCCAGTTGTGACTCATTAATATTGTAGTAATATGACACTAGCTTTGTTGTCGTTTTGTTAAGTGCACACTTTTATATTTGTGACTACTTAAAGCAAGTTGGCAAACTTTGGTCCACTTCGAAATCTTACCAAGATCTGATAATACTTCTGGCGCTGACGACCTCGCTGTTGACCGCTCTATAAATACCACCACCGATAATATTTTTTCAGATTTCTTCAGAGAGTCCTTCGGTAAAGATAAGTGTACGACCTAAGAAAAGTCTGAGATTACTATTAATATTGTCTGGTAGGTCATTAATATGCAATAAAGGTCGGAACACACTTCTCTGGGAGCACGTCTGAAGTTGCTGCTAAATCTGTCTGTGACTCTTCAAGATTACACGTGCGTCTTTCCTCTTGAACCACTCACAAATTTTCGTTGGTAGCACACGTGACCGTACTTTCGCCAGAAAGCGTAGATGTGACACCGAGTCAAATGGTTTTCGGAAGTCGACAAATACCGCATCTACCTGTGCTTATGCATGGCTTTCATGGTGCAGTGTGACAATACCGCGAGTTGGGTTACCCATGACTCATATTTTCGGAATCCACACTGATTGGCTTGGAGGTGATCATTTCCGTTCGAGATACGTCTTTACCTATGAAATTGGTATGAAATTGGAAGATGTCTGAAGATTCAAAAACAGGTGCATATCAAAGATACGGATGGAATTTTGTGGATTTCTTCTTCTGTCCTTCTTGTATACACATGTAACCTGCGCTTTCTTCTAGTTGGTATTTTCTTTTTGTTTGAAAGACCTACGGTTTATTATGGCCACAGTCATAAGTGTTATTCTTTCGGAGAAGCTCCGTTGCATCCCTAGTTATAAGCAGGATGGGAAAGAGACTTGTGTCCCTCCGCTCGCAACGGTTTCTCACGTTCCCCGTTGTTGGGCGGGGAGGGGGGGGGGGCTCTTGTTTTCTATTCTGATTCTGCTTGTAGGCTGTCGAATTTCGCTTGAAATTAATTAAACTATTGCCACTTGTCATCGGGCTCTTCTTGGCAGGAAACATTCGATCAGGCTCCACTCTTTGCAGTAAATCTTTAGGACTACAGAAGTTCATGTTTGTTAGTGTCAAATAAATTTTGCGCTATCAATTCGTTTATTTCAAATGCTTAAGGAGCTTTTCATTAGTAATACGTCGCCACACATAGAGGTAAACCACCACTCTACTACAAATACTAGAATGCAAGAGAGCGATAAAAGTTTCCGTAAGCAGCTTCATTTGCTTATAAAGAAGCTGAGTGGTAAATTCCTTAAAACCCTATATTAATATTTCAGCTGTTCCGTCTATGCCTTTATTGTAGAATCAAAAAGTTTGGCGTGTGGGGAGTTACAAGCTGTGAGAGTGGTTAACATGGCGGAGTGTTGTACTCAGCTAGCCGCAGCGCGTCGCCACCGGCGCGGAAGCGTCACTCAACCTGCGTGCAGGCAAATATTTGCCCGCCGGCCTGTTTCCACGCCTGTTTTCGGCACTTCGTCGCCATTTGTCTCGCGCCAGCGCGCCAGGCGACTGCGTCGCTGTTTTCTTGTTGTTCTGTGGTCGCTGCGCCCGCGCGTCACTGCACAACGTCTCACGCGGTTTCCGTGTCGCACTTGCAGAGACTGTGGATGGGCTTTGTTCATTTGTATTGGAAGATTTGCCTGGGGTTATATGCGCCGGGAAACAGTCCGTTTGTTGTCTAGTCTAAGCTGTATGAAAACACAGCTTCATTCTTACAATAAAGTACAAATAGGAAACAGTAACATAAGCTGGTAGCTGTTTTTACTTAAAACCCTTTTTCCATTTTAAAAGGCATACAAACCGACTCAATAATTTTCAACTATCGCGCAGTTGTTGAAACTGTTGATGTATTTCATGCTTCAAAAAAAATCTCTATCTAGCTACAACCACGCTGAGCGTAGAAATTTTAGCTCAGCAGTACATTCTGCTAAATTCTGCCAATCCCATCCACCTTTGCAACCGAAGACTAACTCCGTCTCACAGTGTGCTCCTGATCAGCCCCACTGGGAAAAGTCTAAACGAGTCAATATTGTGGACGTGGCCAGGCACGTCGTTTACCTTTCCCCAAATGTTGTGTCCAGACTGTATCGCACAGGTACTGTGAAATACGTTCGTGCCGCAGCTACTATTGATCCGTTATGCTCGGAGTAAGAATACACGGACCAATAACACTAAGGCGATAAAAGTCATGGGATACCTAATAATATCAGCGTAGTGCAGTCTCTCGGCATGACATGGACTCAACAAGTCGTTGGAAGTCCCCTGCGGAAATACTGAGCCGTGCTGCGTCTAATGCCGTCTATCATTGCAAAAGTTTTGTCGGTACAGTATTTTGTGCACGAACAGACCTCTCGATTGTGTTGGTTGTGGTCTTCAGTCCAGAGACTGGTTTCATGCAGCTCTCCATGCTACTCTACCCTGTGCAAGCTTCTTCATCTCCCAGTACCTACTGCAACCTACATCCTTCTGAATCTGTTTAGTGTATTCATCTCTTGGTCTCCCTCTACGATTTTTACCCTCCACGCTGTCCTCCAGTACTAAATTGGTGATCCCTTGATGCCTCAGAATATGCCCTACCAACCGGTCCCTTCTTCTAGTCAAGTTGTGCCACAAATTTCTCTTCTCCCCAATTCTATTCAATACTTCCTCATTAGTTATGTGATCTACCCATCTAATCTTCAGCATTCTTCTGTAGCACCACATTTCGAAAGCTTCTATTCTCTTCTTGTCCAAACTATTTAACGTCCATGTTTCACTTCCATAAATGGCTACACTCCATACAAACGCTTTGAGAAACAACTTCCTGACACTTAAATCTTTACTCGATGTTAACAAATTTCTCTTATTCAGAAACGCTTTCCTTGTCGTCGCCAGTCTACATTTTATATCCTCTCTACCTCGACCATCACCAGTTATTTTACTCCCCAAATAGCAAAACTCCTTTACTACTTTAAGCGTCTCATTTCCTAATCTAATTCCCTCAGTATCACCCGATTTAATTCGACTACATTCCATTATCCTCGTTTTGCTTTTGTTGATGTTCATCATATATCCTCCTTTCACGACACTGTCCATTCCGTTCAGCTGCTCTTGCAGATCCTTTGCTGTCTCTGACAGAATTACAATGTCATCGGCGAACCTCAACGTTTTTATTTCATCTCCATGGATTTTAATTCCTGACTTGGTGCATTGTCAGCCAAAAAATTCCATCGTTGTTTGGGAACATAAAGCCTATGAATGGCTGAAATTGATCTCCAAGTAGCGAACATTACCATTTTCAGTCAGTGGTCGGTTCAGTTGGACTAGAGGACCCAGTGCATTCCACGGAAACACAGACCACATCATTATGGAGCCACCACCAGCTTGCACAGTTCCTTGTAGACAACTTGGGACCATGCATTCACGGAGTGTGCTCTACACTCGAACCTAACCATCAGCTCTTACCAACTGAAATCAGGACTCACTTGACCAGGCCACCATTTTCCAGTCATCTAGGGTCCAACAGATACGGTCACGAGCCCAATTGAGGCGGTGCAGGCGATGTGGTGCTATTAGTAAAGGCACTCGCGTCGGTCATCTGCTGCCATGGCTCATCAATGCCAAATTTCGCCACCCGCAACTCCTAGCTGATACATTCCTTGTTCGTCCTACGTTTTCTGTTAGTACTGACGGCTCTATGCAAGCGGCGCTGCTCTCGGCCGTTAAGTGAAGGCCGTCGGCCAATGCATTGTTCGTGTAGACAGGTATTGCCAGAAATTTCATATTCTCGACGCACTCTTGACACTGTGGATCTCGGAATATTGAATTATCTAACGCTTTTCGAAATGGAATGTCGCTTTCATCTTGCTCCAACTACCATTCCGTGTTCAAACTATCTTAATTCATGTTGTGCGGCCATAATGACGTCGGAAACCTTCTCACAGTGAATAACCTGAGTACAAATGACAGCTTCGCCAATGCACTGCCCTTTTATAGTTTATGTACGCGATGCTATCGCTGTCACTACATGTGCATTTCGCTATCACGCGACTTTTGTCACCCCAGTTGTAAAGTAACATCGATGATGTCCGCCCTCATATTGATGAGGTGACTGTAATATATGACTTCAATATGGGTATCCTACTATACAATTCTAAGGACATGGAGAGGAAGCAGAAGTCGAGAAAGGAGTGAGAGATCACAATCAGTCTTTAAATTTAGAAACCAAGCCAGAGTTTCAAAACTAAATTAAAATTCAGAGAAAAGAAATAAAAACTTTGAGGTTTCCCAAAGACGCAATTTTTACAAAGACTGCACAGGACGAGGAAGACCAATTAAAAGGAATATATGATTTTAAAAGAAGTTGTATGATGTCTATCAACAAAAGTAAAGCAAGATGGTTGGTTGGTTGCTTTGGGGGAGGGGAAAAGTAAAAGAAGAGTAATGAACGTAAGGAATGTCGTCGAATTAAAATATCGTCAACAACAGGGACCGTAGACGAGTGTCACGCCGTGGTAGTGTCAGCTGGTTTCTAAACGGACAGGAGTTGCTGCATTCAGTGATTGTAAGTCCAATTTAGCCGGTTTCCGAACGAAAATTTTCAAGAGAACTGTAGAGTTGCATACCTCGCAAAGCCACATAAAGCTGCACGTCCTGAATGGGCCAAACACACGGATATCAAAGATTAGCTCACAAAAGGTGTGTAGGATGGTGCAACAAGTCGCGGTTTTGCCCCTTCTCATGTGAAGCAAGTCATCGAGCGCACCAACGATGCAGTTAGACGTCTAACCGCTAGTGTGTTAGTGGCTAATTCAGATCAGCATTGTTGCAGTCTTTTTTTGGGATGTTTTCATTCTAGGACTTGGGCCTGCTCATACATTAATCAGGATCGAGACACATTGTCAGTGGCCATTCGTTTAAATCAGTGGTGAAAGTTGAAAATTTGTATTCGATTGGTATTCGAACCTGGATCTCCTGCGCCATCTGGACACAGTGGTCATCGCAATTGCATGGACTACCCCACCAAGCCTCCTGGCAGACCCAAATCCTCAACTTATCCTCACACTGCTAATGTAGCACCCCTTGCAGCAACTCCTCGTTACTCGCGGCATCTCGCTGATTCCTGTAAGAATTCGAGCTTGGTGTGCCTCTGCACTAAAATTGTCCAACGTCGCCTGAATTACATATGTGGCGCCGCGAAATTCGTTATCTCTGTGAGATCTGATCCTCAACGAGTGGCTTCAGTTGGGTATGTCATATATATGAAGAAATTTTTGATATCTTTTCGTCACCGAGTTGGGGCCATTATCTGGGCTAGAGAAGGTGTTACATATTACCGTGATGTCCCCTGGGGTGACTGATTTTTCGCCCAGGGCGCTTAAGTGTGAAGAAAAATACGCAAGTGTTAAAAACCCTGCAGAAAGAAAAGTAGTACACATTACCTATGCAACGTGCTGTAATTATTTCGGTAATGGAGAGAATAACAGACAACATGAATTGTACGTTAGCACAGACTGGAACTGCAATTGTAGAGTTTCTCTGCAATGGCAACACTGCCACGACGGTCTCGCAGACAGCAAGGCGCGGCGGGCAGTCGCCGCACTGCTAAAATGTCTCACTCAGTGAGCTCAATACTGTCCAGCGCAGTGGTCTCACTATACATCCGCAGTTCACGCTTATTCAGCATTACCAGTCGAAAGTAAGATTCTCGCTGTACTAGAACGTGTTACAGTTCAGAACCCGACTTCCGCTGCGTCGAGAAACATGGAGAAAAGTTGCCAACGACTTCAAAAATAAGTGGAATCTCACACTGTTGTGGAGCAATAGAAAACAAACGTTAACTATAGTAAAATCAGCTAAGTCCAATGCATCTTTTTATAACTACAAAAATTATTTTTCGTGTAGCCTTTTCCATGCAGCTTCACTTGCATACATATTCTGTGTGTCAACCTCTTCCTCCCCCTGTCTCTCAGCCCACGTCATTCCCCCTCCTCTGTCTATCTATTTCCTCCTCCCTAATCTCTCTGTTATCCCATACCCTCCTCCCCAACACTTTCTCACCTCCTCTATCCCCTCTCTCCAACAATATCATTCTCCCCCTCCCCCTGCCCAATCTTACTTTTCCACCTGCCCACCACCCTCCGCCTGTACCCTGCATCTCGTCCTCCCCTCTCTCTGCCCATCTCATCCTCCTCCTCCCTTGCTGTCGTTCCCCTCTCACTGTACATCTCCTCCTCTCCCTCTCTCCAGCCGTCACCTCCTCCCTCTCTCTGTCTCCTCCTCCTACTTTTGTTGTCAACTTCATCCTCCCCCATCCTCTGTCCATATCCTCCCCCTCCCTTTGTCCATCTCCTTCCTCTCTCTCTGCTCAGCCCCGCCTACTCACTGCAGCCTACATGTCAGGGGTTATAAATCGTTTTATGCTCGTATCTTCACTCCTATGGAATCTAGGAGGTTCTACCCCTGCTGTGCTGATTCTCATATTGCAAGCAGTATGTGTATCTAATACGTTTGAAATCCATTGGTGTAGAAGGAGATGCTGGACATACACACATACTTACATACAAACACCCTGTTTTGTACATATAAGCACTGCTCTGATGGTAACATTTGATATGATTTGATACAAGCTCAATATGTCTATTTAGTGATGGTAATATATTAGCAAATAGTCTGTTAGGGACAAAAATTAGAAATGGATCAGCTGAAACACCCACACCAGCAAGTCTGATGGCGAAGAATAAAGTGGCAGTCAAAAGCATGACATTGTGGATGCTCTTTTCCTCTCGAGTATATACCAGGTTGCACGCATTCTCAAGTAGACATTCTGAGCCAGCCACCCTTGTACAGTCGCAACAAATGTTAACTGACGAAAAGGTGCATTGCAGTGTGTTCTGCACCATGTCATTCGCAATGGCTATGGATCCGTTCAGGGCGAACTCGAATTCCACCAACAAAATTTCGAAGGTTGTTTAGGGGTACTTTCTGAGAGTTTTGGTATAAGAAACCCATAGAGCCTCATTACAAAAATTATAACGCAATTATTTATTTGTTGTGCAACCTGCCTTTATTTGGTGAAAATACCTTCTCAAAAGTGAAAAAGCCTGTAATATGCAATCACCAAAACGTACAGTACAAAACACGGAATAATGCAGCCATCCCCAGACAGATGCAAAAGTAATGTTGTGGTTGCCGTCGTTGCAGCATTCGCTCTGCATAGCTCATTTCCTTTCAGTGAATCCATACACGGCGTGTATATCGACCAACTTTTCGTCAGTAAATCTATCCATATAGTCTTGTATCTATGATGTTGCACTACTAACACTGCCAGATAAACGAAGCTGATACAGAACTGAATGGTATTGAATGCAAACTTGAAGGAGAAGGGGAAGGTGGGCATTAGTGTTGTCAGCTGCAAGGATCGTAGATGACTCGAACAAGTTCGTTTCTAAACAAGACAGACAACGCATGTCGTCGATTTAGATCTGTCGTGGCCATATTTTCAGGGCAATGAAGATTCACAGATAAATGGGATAAGAAATCATACTAAATGAAATTACTCTGTAACGTACCATGGTTCGACTCTACCGAAATCGTCAAAAAATGCACCTGAAGAACCTAAATTTCGGATTTCGAGTTCACCGTGAGTAATCATAAGGAATAAAGGCTTTCACGTCACATCGGCTGCTAGGTGATCAGAGATGGAGTGGAACCTCTAATAGGGCAAAGATGCTTTAAATCGAATTCTAAGTGCATTCTCTGGACACCAAATCAAGTAACAAGTAAAACGCCCAACCCGCTGTGGTAATCCAAAAGTAGCACGACCTCGCTCGATGATTCCACTTAAACAATTATGCCTGTTGATGATACGAATACATACACTTCAGCGGGCTGTGTCATGCTCTTCAATATTGTTTTGAGTGTACTATGTAGCATCTTATAAAATATATGATGTGAAAGAAAATCAAAACGCACATGTTTAACATCTAGAAGGCGAAAGGCATTCGAAACTGACGGATGTCTCATATGTTAACAACAAAGATTCGACACTAAGGCGAAACTAGTACTCGTCATATCACGTACAGCGATATAAAGTAAGCAACGTGTTGTATATGCCAATAATTCTCTTTAGTATCCTCAGTTGCACGTAACGCGGGCTCTGTGACCATCGGAAACGCCTCCTCGCCCTAAGGTCCAAGATGAGTGCGACGTTATCTATTGTGAAAAACGAACGAAAACATACACGAATACGCAACGTGTAAGCATGAAACTCCACCACCGTATATATTGCTCGAAATATGAGGCGCCCTAGCATCCGAGGTTTCTTAGCTGTGCGAGCAGCAGTGTAAGCGCTAATCACTCATCCAAACCGGACACCGGAGTGTTTGCCTCTAGGATACGAGCTGCTAGCGAGACTCAGCCGCAGCAGGCAGATAACGCTACGACGACGAGGCACTATCTCAAAAGCCTTGGCCTGACCCCTGAGGCCACACAGTGGGAAATCTGTCCTCTGCAAATGTGTCCGCATTAGTCCAGAGTTGTCAATGTCCTACTCTGAACATAGAGAAAAAAGGTACTGTAACCCATGGCTTACACCCTGAATAACATAGCTGCATCATACTTGGATAGATTTCTCTTCTGAATCACGAGACGAACAAGACGCAAGGCAATTAATGTGACCCCTAGTCACACAAAATACTTCTAAAAATGTCACATATTCCTACCAGAAGTAGTACTGGGCAAAACTAGCAGAAAAGTTCCTGTAATTTTAACTCCGGAAAGTAGTATCTGTTTAGACATGAGCCAATCTCTCTTTTCCATTCCCATCTGTCTGTTACGTGGAAGCAGTTCTCTATGAGGTTATCACACACTCTGACACATCCCTCAGCCCTCATTCACAGTGAATCGCGCACTCTTTCAAATACACCCAACTCCACTTGGGTTGCGTCAAATGCATAGGTCACTTGCTCCTGCACCTTGTCGATGGCTTGGGCTTTATATGGTCTAATCGCCAGCAATCTACTGGATGCGGGTCTAGTGAACGGGGACCTCCTCGACCAATCCACCACCCGTGAAACGTCGTGGAGAGTCACTGTCAGAGTGGCCTGTTGTGCGTAAGCCACAGTCTTTGTCCTTCTGCAAGAGTGAAGTTACCCAGCAGTGCTTTTACTTCATTGCGTAGAAATCTGTGAAGCACAGCACTGCGTACTTACTTCGTGACAGTCTAAACATAACGTGTAGTGAAGAACTCACGCAACCAGCAGCAGTACGCAGCATCTTTTCATTTCTATTACCGTTCAAAAGACGAAACGTAACCTGTCTCGCACTTGGTCTTCTGCTGTGGAAAGCCATCTGCGCTCTACACTAACATCAGGAATATGACAACACAATTCTCCACCTGAAGCTGATGGTAATGTGGCGAACCATTGTAATGTGTATGGGGAAACAAAAAAGTGACTGGCACAGTGAAATGCAACCTTGCGGTTTACTAGGAAACTGACACACTCGTCGATGTAAGGTGTCGTCCGTGTAAATCACAACCATCACAGCACCATTATTAAACTCATGCAGCAGGTTAAATGCTACGAAAATGTTACTGCCTGTAATGGATTCTCGTGGAGTGTGGTTATTGCTAATACCTACAGTGCCGTTTCGCAATCTGCAGTAACCTGCTAACTGAGACCTGCTTTACAATGCACAGACAAGAATGTCATCCACCGCTACTTTCGCTTCTGTGGCCCGCCGCTAAAGAAATGCATTCACGTCATCGCACAGAGTACCTGAAACAACATCAACAAGAGACCAGGAAAAGTGCATACGTCGCCAACGGGCACCCAACGTGGAATGAAGAACTCTGCATTTGATAAAACTATCTTTAATCCTGGTAAACTCAACATACATAACATCTGGTAATTGCACTTGGGCACTCGCTCATCACTGTAGTAATAATGAAATGGGGACTTGACAGGTCACGAATCATTCATACTGTGGAAAATTTTAACACAACATAAATTGCAGCAAATGACACCCTCTCACCAAGTGTTGGGTAAAACTTCAAAAGTTAATCAGAGGCAAAATATGGTGCATCTGTAGGCTGCGAGTCCCCATGAAGAAGTTGTTGTTGTGGTCTTCAGTCAAAAGACTGGTTTGATGCAGCTCTCTATGCTACTCCATCCTTTGCAAGCCTCCTCATCTCCGAGTAACTACTGCAACCTACATTCTGCTTAATCTGCTTATTGTATTCATCTCTTGGTCTCGCTCTACGACTTTTACCTCCCCCCACACTTCCCTCCAGTTCTAAACTGGTGATCCCTTGAGCTTCAGAATGTGTCCTACCAACCGACCTCTTCTTCTAGTCAAGTTGTGCCACAAATTCCTCTTCTCCCCAATTCTATTCAATACCTCCTCATTAGTTACGAGATCTACCCATCTAATCTTCAGCATTTATCTGTAGCACCACATTTCGAAAGCTTCTATTCTCTTCTTGTCCAAACTATTTATCGTCCATGTTTCACATCCACACATGGCTACACTCCATACAAATACTTTCAGAAACGACTACCTGACACTTAAATCTACACTCCTGGAAATTGAAATAAGAACACCGTGAATTCATTGTCCCAGGAAGGGGAAACTTTATTGACACATTCCTGGGGTCAGATACATCACATGATCACACTGACAGAACCACAGGCACATAGACACAGGCAACAGAGCATGCACAATGTCGGCACTAGTACAGTGTATATCCACCTTTCGCAGCAATGCAGGCTGCTATTCTCCCATGGAGACGATCGTAGAGATGCTGGATGTAGTCCTGTGGAACGGCTTGCCATGCCATTTCCACCTGGCGCCTCAGTTGGACCAGCGTTCGTGCTGGACGTGCAGATCGCGTGAGACTACGCTTCATCCAGTCCCAAACATGCTCAACGGGGGACAGATCCGGAGATCTTGCTGGCCAGGGTAGTTGACTTACACCTTCTAGAGCACGTTGGGTGGCACGGGATACATGCGGACGTGCATTGTCCTGTTGGAACAGCAAGTTCCCTTGCCGGTCTAGGAATGGTAGAACGATGGGTTCGATGACGGTTTGGATGTACCGTGCACTATTCAGTGTCCCCTCGACGATCACCAGTGGTGTACGGCCAGTGTAGGAGATCGCTCCCTACACCATGATGCCGGGTGTTGGCCCTGTGTGCCTCGGTCGTATGCAGTCCTGATTGTGGCGCTCACCTGCACGGCGCCAAACACGCATACGACCATCATTGGCACCAAGGCAGAAGCGACTCTCATCGCTGAAGACGACACGTCTCCATTCGTCCCTCCATTCACGCCTGTCGCGACACCACTGGAGGCGGGCTGCACGATGTTGGGGCGTGAGCGGAAGACGGCCTAACGGTGTGCGGGACCGTAGCCCAGCTTCATGGAGACGGTTGCGAATGGTCCTCGCCGATACCCCAGGAGCAACAGTGTCCCTAATTTGCTGGGAAGAGGCGGTGCGGTCCCCTACGGCACTGCGTAGGATCCTACGGTCTTGGCGTGCATCCGTGCGTCGCTGCGGTCCGGTCCCAGGTCGACGGGCACGTGCACCTTCCGCCGACCACTGGCGACAACATCGATGTACTGTGGAGACCTCACGCCCCACGTGTTGAGCAATTCGGCGGTACGTCCACCCGGCCTCCCGCATGCCCACTATACGCCCTCGCTCAAAGTCCGTCAACTGCACATACGGTTCACGTCCACGCTGTCGCGGCTTGCTACCAGTCTTAAAGACTGCGATGGAGCTCCGTATGCCACGGCAAACTGGCTGACACTGACGGCGGCGGTGCACAAATGCTGCGCAGCTTGCGCCATTCGACGGCCAACACCGCGGTTACTGGTGTGTCCGCTGTGCCGTGCGTGTGATCATTGCTTGTACAGCCCTCTCGCAGTGTCCGGAGCAAGTATGGTGGGTCTGACACACCGGTGTCAATGTGTTCTTTTTTCCATTTCCAGGAGTGTATATTCGATGTTAACAAATTTCTCTTCTTGATAAACGCTTTCGTTGCCAGTCTACATTTTATATCCTCTCTACTTCGAACATGCTTAGTTATTTTGCTGTCCAAACAGTAATACTCATCTACTATTTTAAGTTTCTCATTTCCTAATCTAATTCCCTCAGCATACCTGATTTAATTCGAATACATTCCATTATCTTCGTTTTGCTTTTGTTGATGTTCATCTTATACCCTCCTTTTACGACACTGTCCATTCCGTTCAACTGTTCTTCCAAGTCCTTTGTTGTCTCTGACAGAATTACAATGTCATCGGCAAACCTCAAGGTTTTCATTTCTTCTCCCTGGATTTTAATTCCTACTCGAAATTTTTCTTTGTTTACCTTTACTGCTTCTCAATGTACAGATTGAATAACATCACGGATAGGCCACAATCCTGTCTCTCTCCATTGCTTGCCTTTAGTGCTCCTCGACTCTTATAACTCTTTTCCCGTTTTCTGTACAAATTGTAAATAGCCTTTCGCTCACTGTATTTTGCACCTGCCACTTTCAGAATTTGAAAGAGAGTATTCCAGTCAACATTGGCAAAGCTTTCTCTAAGTCTACAAGTGCTATAAACGTACGTTTGTCTTTCCTTAACCTAGCTTCTAAGATAAGCCGTGGAGTCAGTATTGCCTCGCGTGTTCCTGATCTTCCCCGAGGTCGGCTTCTATCAGTTTTTGCTTTCGTCTGTAAAGAATTCGTGTTAGTATTTTGCAACCCTGACTCATTAAACTTATAGTTCGGTAATTTTCACACCTGTCAGCACCTGATTTCTTTGCAGTCGGGATTATTATATTCTTCTTGAAGTCTGAGGATATATCTTGCTCACCAGATGGAAGAGTTTGGTCATCGCTGACTCTCCCAAGGCTATCAGTACTAACAGAATGTTGTCTACTCCCGGGGCCTTGTTTCTACTTAGAGCTTTCAGTACATCGTCCTTGTATAGACCCTCTATATCTCTACCTTTCGGCTTTCCCTTCTTTGATTAGGACTGGTTTATCATCTGAGTTCTTGGTATTCATACAGGTGGTTCTCTTTTCTCCAAAGGTCACTTTAATTTTTCTGTAGGCGGCATCTATCTTACCCGTAGAGATGTCTGTTTCTACATCCTTATATTTGCCCTCAGCCATTCCCGCTTAGCCGTTTTGCACTTCCTGTCGATCTCCTTTTCGCCAGCTTCATTTACTCCATTTTTATATTTTCTCCTTTCATCAATTAAATTCAAAATCTCTAGTGTTAGCCAAGGATTTTTACTAGCCCTCCTCTTTTTACTTACTTGATCGTCTGCTGCCATCACTATTTCATCTCTCAAGGCTACCGATTTTTCTTCTGCTGTATTCATTACCCCTGTTCTTCTTAATTGTTCCCTAATGCTCCCTATGAAACTCTCTACAACCTCTACTTCTTTCGGATTATCCTGGTCCCATCTCCTTAAATTCCTACCTTTCTTCAGTTTCTTCAGTTTTAATCTACCGTTCATAAGCAATAAAGTTTGGTCGGAGTCCACATCAGCCCCTGCGAATGTCTTACAATTTAAAACCTGGTTTCAAAATCTCTGTCTTACCATTATACAACTCCTTTCAGTAAAGATTTCCTGACACTTAAATCTATACTCGATGTTAACAAATTTCTTCAGAAAAGCTTTCTTTGCCATCACCAGACTAGATTTTATATCCTCTACTTCGACCATCCTCATCATGAAGAAGTATTTCAGCGTAATCATTCTAACAGCTCGCACAGCCAACTAGGGGCCAGCATCTACCCAGACGTCATTCCCGATGTGTCCGCCGCCGGTAGCTGCGTGGTCAGACCGACGCAGTGTCACTCATACGGACGCGGGTTCGATTCCCGGCTGTGTCGGAGATTTTCTCCGCTCAGGGACTGGGTGTTGTGTTGTCCTAACCATAATCGTTTCATCCCCATCGACGCGCAAGTCGCCGAAGTGTCGTCAAATCGAAAGACTTGCACCCGGCGAACGGTCTCCCCGACGGGAGGCCCTAGTCACACACCATTTACATTTACGTTTATATTCCCGGTTTTACCCGTCATAAACTGTCTTACGACATATTGGCTTTGATGACTGAATAACAGTCCCAGATGATGTGGATCGAGACTGGCTTTTTTTCCTAGCTCCCTTGACTGATTAATTGCCACTGGCTGCGGGTAGAAAATTTCCTCGACTCGCGAGCCAGTGCGTGCTGATATTGTGAGCTGGTTATTCACATCATTATGAGAGTGATCACAGCACCCGACATTAGCTTGGTATCTGCCTTGCTTATTTCCTGTGCCGCTACACGCCTGAGACAGGGAACCAGGCACCACCAAATGTACAGACTACAAGAACCACTGCCTAGCCTATACCGCAACTGATCTATGCGCAGAACACTAACACATTGTTGTTAAGCCGTTTCAGCTGGAAAAGGCACCACATTCGCCAAAAAGAGCGTTGTATAAGTGTGAGGGGAATGCATTTGTGTGTCACATTTTCTAGCGTACATACTATTGTTACGGCAACATAGAGTTAAAGGTTCGCCTCGGTTATCGAGCGCTGGTCTCAAGTAAGACACTTGATACTGAAGCCAGTATAAGTTTCACCAAAAACGTCCAGTAACTGTCATCATATCCGTCGATAAATGGTGGGATATCCCGCAGGAGAATCCAACGTACAATTAAAAAGCTAAGTAACACACACAAGTAAGCCTCGGTTTGTGTCAGAGGTAGTGGAGGCAGAACGAAGTGACTGATGCCCGCAGCGTTCTGCCCACGGCATACGGTGGATGATGTTTCACGCCTTTCAGCACGCTTTCTGAACCCGCTGACTTAAGCTGCAAACCTGATCACCGGAGATACAGGACCACATTTCTAAGCCAGCGAAAGACAGTGTGATGGGATGTGTGCGGCCCAGTGGCAGCTAGAAGGTTTCTAGCCTTTCTCTCGCTAGTAGTTGTATCACAAAAAATTAATAGAACAATTAAACTGTGTTGGGTGTAGCGCAGTAAGTATGGACATCAGTGAGACGCGAAAGAACAAGCCGCGCTCGTGATCGCCCCCATAAGCTGAAATCCTGACAACCAGTGATTTCAACAAATATATGAGTGGAGGCAGATGGGGGGGGGGGGGTCTAAGCAGCCCAACAGGAACTTCATGACACGCCGTGGATGACAACTGTCCCATAGACTTCAACCGGGTCAAGACGCGTCATCGCTGATGTGCTGGTGCGCTTCTCTGGTGGAACGTAATGCTTTCTCCACGGTGTGACAGTGGCGCAGACGGACACCAAGTGCAGTTGTTTATATGAAAAACTCGGACATCAAATAATTTTTTTAAATTTTTCGTTATTTGTTAATTATGTTATGTAGCTTATATTTCTTTTCAATAAAAATTCCTTGGACATGACATTAATTATTAATATTTCCCCTGTGTAAGAACGTTAATTAGAACCAAAAAGGAGTAATAAAACACGGTTCCACTCACTCTTCATAAAAAAATTTTCACTACTCGAAGAGTAACCTTAAGGGATGTAGCCTGTAGCTGGTCACGTAGTAGATGAAAAAGAGAAGCAAGTTTCACAACAGCTTCTCTATACTACAGTAATAAATTTTAACAAAATACGCTATGATGTTGTATTAATCATCGACACAGGCTTCCTTCTCTTTGTATTTAAAGTATCTCCCAAGAAACTGTGTGTGCATAAAAGATGCAATGCAGGAAAAGGTTTCTGTCTTTTCGTTTTTTTCTTCGGGAACACCAGACAATTCCTGTTGTGCATCACACATTAATGCAACGATAAATATTTGTATTTATATTAAAAATGAAGAAATTCCTGCAGCTGTATTTAAGGTGTCGACTTTATTTTGGCAACTAGTTTCAACGTTATAACAACGTCATCTTCAGGCCCATACACTTGTTGACGAGCCGGCCGGAGTGGCCGAACGGTTCTAGGCGCTTCAGTCTGGAACCGCACGACCGCTACGGTCGCAGGTTCGAATTCTGCCTCGGGCATGGATGTGTGTGCTGTCCTTAGGTTAGATAGGTTTAAGTAGCTCTAAGTTCTAGGGGACTGATGACCTCAGATGTTAAGCCCAATAGTGCTCAGAGCCATTTGAACCATTTTTGAACTTGTTGACGTCAATTGCATGCGTATCAGCCGCACTCAGTTGACGTCAACAAGTGTATGGGCCTGAAGACGACGTTGTTACAACGTTGAAACTAGTTGCCAAAATAAAATCGACACATTAAATACAACTGGAGGAACATCTTCATTTTTAATATAAATTTATACCAGCTGAAGTCCCACTGTCCTCCATTTCAACTATGGATGTACGAAGATAAACATTTGTACATCGTAAGAATGGAGCTTCTTTTTTTATTGTATTATCCATTGCCGTTTTATCAGGGATATGGAGTCCCCGAACCGAAGTACTGAAGACATGGCTCGTAAGGTATTAATTTAGGCTACGTTCTCAAATGCCTGCCTCGTCAGCGGGAAAGCGGAATACAGATTTCCTCTGTGAACTCAAGAAAGTGACGTAAGAGCATCAGACACGAAAGTCTGATGTTGACTACTGAGATAATGTGCAGTCTGTTTCCTGTCACATTTGCACAGCCACGACAGCATATCTTCTTGCCGGGAAATAAAGTTGAGACCTCTTTTTCTTCGGCAATCTGACATATAGCATTGTCAAATACAATACCGCACTGTATGGCAGATTTGATGTATGTAGTTTCTACAAATACCAAACATAATTTTCACTGTTCATACAAGGTTTTTGTAACGAAATAGTGAGCCCTTTCCATTCTGTACACAAGCATTTGAATCTGAGATCACTTTCACGAACGGTTTTTATTTATACGTTTTTCCTTTCTAGTTATCTCAGTGTATACGAGAAGCGTGTGTGTGTGTGTGTGTGTGTGTGTGTGTGTGTGTGTGTGTGTGTGTGTGTGTGCAACCTCATCATCGTATAGTGACCTATACTTCGTTGTAGCATGTTAGGAAACTTTAGGCTCTTTCTTTATTTCACTTAGGTGAAGGGTATGAGGGTCAGTTTATGGTCCGTAATCTTATCATCAGCATCGTTATGTTATATCCAGTTCTCATTAATCAGTGTCTGCGCCAGGGTCGATGTTTCGTGCTACCGATATGTTGTAGATGCATAACTGTCCCGCGGGTGTGTTCGCTCTTGCGGTGAAGTGCTACAGAATGCTCAGGATTGCCTCTTTCATCATCTCCATCTGGGCGATTGGCTGTAGCTTCGTTATTCGGGAGTGTCCCTCGTAAGATCCATAAGTTCCATAAGATCTACACGCGCTTGTCGTGTAGGCGCGTTTTGCTGGGTAAGCCTCAGGCGGAACTTCCGTAGAGGTACAAGAAACAGCTGCGCCACGGACAATAGTTACCAGTCGCAGAACGTCACATGATTTCCTCACTGCCTTGTCTTTGGCAACCTACATGGCTAATTCCAGTATTTGACAACAGTAAAGATATTTCAAGGTTTCTGGTGTGGTTTGAATACAGCATTTCAAACTTTACCCATACCGGCGCCATTGCACACAACTCCAGGCACCAGCAGAGTACACAAAAGTATGTTTTTGAGCTAATGCCATAGTTACTGAAGATCGTATTACTGCCATGTAAAGCTGCGAAGCGTTGGAAAACCTGCAGTTGCTTAGTGACGATACCATCGCTTAATAAAAAGTAGAAAAGTACAGGGGAAAGACACAAGGGAATGAAAGCCAACTAATATGGTGATAGGTCTCCGTTGCCATCTTGCCTGAATAATGCAGGGGTCACTGTGAACAAATCCTGCGTGGTAGTGAGTGGGACCTTTATCATTCCTGAGAAAGGGACTTTTCCATTTTCTTGACAGGTAATGGAGAACAGACCTTAGATATTATCGCCACTCGAAATGGACTCATAGACTTCGGCAGCTATCTTTAGCTGTGCCCACGGCGGCCACTGAAAACCAAGATTAACAACAGATAGTACTTTATGGTGCTTCAGGGCTGGGAAAAGACAGTATCCTCTACACAGAGATACGTCATTTGCGCGGATCAGGGTAATTGCAGACCCTTTGGGGACATCAGATATTTACGGTGGTTGCTACTTCTACATCCACATCCACATGCATATCCCGCAACCCACAGTACTGTGCGTAATAGGCGGCACGCTGTAGCACTATTACAGGGTGTTTCAAAAATGACCGGTATATTTGAAACGGCAATACAAACTAAACGAGCAGCGATAGAAATACACCGTTTGTTGCAATATGCTTGGGACAACAGTACATTTTCAGGCAGACAAACTTTCGAAATTACAGTAGTTACAATTTTCAACAACAGATGGCGCTGCGGTCTGGGAAACTCTATAGTACGATATTTTCCACACATCCACCATGCGTAGCAATAATATGGCGTAGTCTCTGAATGAAATTACCCGAAACCTTTGACAACGTGTCTGGCGGAATGGCTTCACATGCAGATGAGATGTACTGCTTCAGCTGTTCAATTGTTTCTGGATTCTGGCGGTACACCTGGTCTTTCAAGTGTCCCCACAGAAAGAAGTCACAGGGGTTCATGTCTGGCGAATAGGGAGGCCAATCCACGCCGCCTCCTGTATGTTTCGGATAGCCCAAAGCAATCACACGATCATCGAAATATTCATTCAGGAAATTAAAGACGTCGGCCGTGCGATGTGGCCGGGCACCATCTTGCATAAACCACGAGGTGTTCGCAGTGTCGTCTAAGGCAGTTTGTATCGCCACAAATTCACGAAGAATGTCCAGATAGCGCGATGCAGTAATCGTTTCGGATCTGAAAAATGGGCCAATGATTCCTTTGGAAGAAATGGCGGCCCAGACCAGTACATTTTGAGGATGCAGGGACGATGGGACTGCAACATGGGGCTTTTCGGTTCCCCATATGCGCCAGTTCTGTTTATTGACGAAGCCGTCCAGGTAAAAATAAGCTTCGTCAGTAAACCAAATGCTGCCCACATGCATATCGCCGTCATCAATCTTGTGCACTATATCGTTAGCGAATGTCTCTCGTGCAGCAATGGTAGCGGCGCTGAGGGGTTGCCGCGTTTGAATTTTGTATGGATAGAGGTGTAAACTCTGGCGCATGAGACGATACGTGGACGTTGGCGTCATTTGGACCGCAGCTGCAACACGGCGAACGGAAACCCGAGGCCGCTGTTGGATCACCTGCTGCACTAGCTGCGCGTTGCCCTCTGTGGTTGCCGTACGCGGTCGCCCTACCTTTCCAGCACGTTCATCCGTCACGTTCCCAGTCCGTTGAAATTTTTCAATCAGATCCTTTATTGTATCGCTTTTCGGTCCTTTGGTTACATTAAACCTCCGTTGAAAACTTCGTCTTGTTGCAACAACACTGTGTTCTAGGCGGTGGAATTCCAACACCAGAAAAATCCTCTGTTCTAAGGAATTAACCATGTTGTCTACAGCACACTTGCACGTTGTGAACAGCACACGCTTACAGCAGAAAGACGACGTACAGAATGGCGCACCCACAGACTGCGTTGTCTTCTATATCTTTCACATCACGTGCAGCGCCATCTGTTGTTGAAAATTGTAACTACCGTAATTTCGAAAGTGTGTCCGCCTGAAAATGTACTGTTGTCCCAAGCATATTGCAACAAACGGTGTATTTCTATCGCTGCTCGTTTAGTTTTTATTGCCGTTTCAAATATACCGGTCATTTTTGAAACACCCTGTATATAGTCGTTTCCTTCCCTGTTCCACTCGGAGACAGAGCGAGCGAAAAACGATTGTCTGTATGCCTCCGTATGAGTCCTAATTTGTCGTTTCTTACTTTAGAAATGTATGTTGGCAGCAGAAGGATAGTCCTGCAATCAGTTTCAAATGCCGATTTCTCAATAGTGTTCCTCGAAAAGAATGTCGCTTTCCCTCTACGGAATCCCGTTTGAGCTCGCGGAGCACCTCCATAACACCTGCGTGTTGTGGGAACCTACCAGTAACAAATCTAGCTTCGAACTGCTTCGATTTCCTATCTTTAATACGACATGATACGGGTCCCAACCACACGAGCAATACTCAAGAATAGGTGGCGTCAGCGTCCTATAAGCGGTCTCCTTTACAGATGAACCACATTTTCCTAAAATTCTCTCAATGAACCGAAGTCGATCATTCACTTTCCCTACCACAGTCCTCACGTGCTAGTTCAATTTCATATATCTTTGCAACGCTACGCGAAGATATTTAAACGAAGTGACATAACTAATGCTGTACTCGAACATTAAATATTTGTTTTTTCGTGCTGATCGGCGTTAACTTACTTTTTTTACGTTTAGAGCCAGCTGCCCTTCATCACACCAGTTAGATATTTTGTCTAAGTCACCTTGTATCATCCTGCAGTCAGTCATCTTCGACACCTTCCCGTACACCACAGCATAATCGGCAATACAACCGTGGATTGCTCCCCACCCTCTCCGTCAGATCATTTATGTATATAGAAAATAATAGCGGTCCTATCACACGTCCGTGGTGCGCTCTTGACGATACCCTTGTCTATGATGAACACCCGCCGTAGAGGACAACATACTGGGTTCTATTACTTAAGAAGTCTTCGAGTCACCCACATGTCTGGGGATCTATTCCATACGCGCGTACCTTCGTTAACAGTCTGCAGTGGGTTCAAATGCCTCTAAGCACTATGGGACTTAACTTCTGAGGTCATCAGTTACCTAGACTTAGAACTACTTAAAGCTAACTAACCTAAGGACATCACACACGTCCATGCCCGAGGCAGGATTCGAACCTGCGACCGTAGCAGCAGCGCGGTTCCGAACTGAAGCGCTTAGAACCGCTCGGCCACAGCGGCCGGCAGTCTGCAGTGGGGTCAACTGCTTTTCAAAAATCTAGGAATATGGAATCTGCCTGTCGTTCATAGTTCGGAGTATATCACGTGAGAAAATGGCAAGCTCAGTTTCGCATAAGCGGTACTTTTTAAAACCGTGCCGATTCGCGGACACAAGCTTTTCGGTCCCTAGGAAATTTATTGTATTCGAAGTCAGAGCATGTTCTAGATTTCTCAGCCTATTACAGGGTTTGCCCACCTTGCAACGCTACAGCTTTGCACTCAACTGAGATACTTATCGTTTTGTTTATGCAGTTCCCGCGGTTTTCCTAAATTATTTAAAGCTCACCCCAGGATGGCTCCATTTCTTGTCATTGTCCAGTTGAATGTGTCTAGATACCACGTTGCTGATGGAGGTTAACTGGTGATTAGTGTGGCTCTGTGGCCCGGTGCAAGTCTTTCTATTGGACACCACTTTGGGGACTTGCGTCTCCCTAACCTACCCCAGTAATCGTACCGAGAATAGAGGACCTGCGATTTAACATGGAATCCTAACTCCCCGAAACATTCACGGCAACGTTTCCTTTTCGAGCCACGCCAAACTC
This sequence comes from Schistocerca nitens, assembly GCF_023898315.1. Lineage (NCBI taxonomy): Eukaryota > Metazoa > Arthropoda > Insecta > Orthoptera > Acrididae > Schistocerca > Schistocerca nitens. The sequence continues at coordinate 435,364,851 of NC_064614.1, forward strand.
GACTGTAGTTAGTGTTAAGAAATGAATGAATAGTATAGCACTTGGTTTTCATATTATGGAATAACTTCCTTATAAGAACTTGTAAAGAATACAGTAGTGTACATTAACGGTAAAACGAACGAGTCTGTGCAGTTTTTTAATAGACTAGCCTTCCGTTCAATGTGATGGAGGTTCTAATCCTCATCCGGCCGGTGATTCAGGTTTTCTGTGATTTTGTTATACGACTTCAGGCAAATGCCGTGATGTCTGCCACTGTAAGGGCAATGATAAGTAACTGTCCCCTATTTATCCACGTAGCCCTTGTAGGTACGTGAAAGTCTGTATTTATGAATTACGTTTTATCGTTCTTAAACTGTAGCGCCGTAACAAGACCAGAATATTTGTAAAAGTTATCCCCGAATGAATGAAACTACTGCTGCTAATCTCTAATCTTCCTGTCTTCCTTTCTTCTTGTTTAATGCTCTCCTCTGTCTCTCAGAAAGTTTCATTTCCCTACTACCTCGATCTCTGGAACCAATCGCATTCCATTAGCTCTGTATGTTACAACCACGCTACATTCAGTAGCTCTATATAGATGTAGGAACTTTACAATTATTTTGGGTAGACAACCATCGACAGTTTGCTCTCGTTGACAGTATCTAGCGTCCGGCTTGACAGGTGGTCAGTACAACACCGCAACTATATATTACAGAAATTTTATTCATATAATGCAGATTTTCACCTTTTTGGTGATGTTTTACGGATGTCAGACAGTGGTCCAAGACATAATTATTTCTCCGGCCAGTTGTAGCATAGTAATGATACGTGCATGATTAAACGATGTCATCAGAGAAGAGAACTTGGTGGTTCCCTGGTGCCAGTGCATGTTCTGGTACTGCCGATTAATCCGTGTTGCCCAGTTGACAATTTCTCCTGTGTTCACTAAGGCGTGTGTTAATTCTTCCTTTTGTAGCTCCTGAGAACTCTTAATCGCATATACGAGGTATTTTATGTACTTCGGCTGCGGCACGCGGTGGGAGTAGATCCTTTGCAGTGTTGAAATATTTGCTCATCTTTCTAGTCTGTTTAAACAATGTATCAATACCGTATCTTCTGATTCCTCTGCTGAAGCCATCTGTGACCGATTTTACTCACAGTAGGAAAGTTTTTTCTTTAAATGTTAAAAATGTCGAGACGCCGTCAGCTGTAATTTCATCTCCAATTTATTGGTTGCCGTTTTCAGCGTTACAATACGTCGCCATCTGGAATATACGGTCTGATGAAACCGGTGGCCATTAAATTGGAGATGAAATTGCAGCTGATGGTGTTCTTGACACTTTCGATATACATATAGGTTGTTGTTTCACCAGCAGACCATGAATGGATGCACATTAGTTCCCTTCAGACGGTTCTTTTTCTGGTTCTCGTTATGGCCTCTGATGACGTCTCCAGCATCCGAAGAAAAAAAATGGTTCAAATGGCTCTGAGCACTATGGGACTTAACTTCTGAGGTCATCAGTCCCCTAGAAAGAACTACTTAAACCTAACTAACCTAAGGACATCACACACATCCATGCCCGAGGCAGGATTAGAACCTGCGACCGTAGCGGTCGCGCGGTTCCAGACTGTAGCGCCTAGTACCGCTCGGCCACCTCGGCCGGCTATCCGAAGAACCGATTTCATAAATAGAGGGAACAGAAGGCGGATAGCTAGCAGGTAAGTCGGAAGGCAAGCCCCATATACTTCAGTGGCACCGAAAACTATTGGCACATACACATTTTCGCATCTAATACCAAATGTATAAACACTAGGTACATTATATGTATACCATTAAATCTGACTCAATAAAGGAAATAATGTGTATATTAAAATATTTTTCCAACATAACAGAAACACACCTAATCAACAAAATGCAGGTTTTCTGCTGCTCAAAAAAGTATTGGCACGCGGCACGATGTTTGTTACTGTGCTCGACAGACAGCGCCGTGCGTACCGGATTTGTGCAATCGGTGTTGACAAACAGTTCAGTCGCTTGGCTGACGCCCAGTGTAAAGGGCGTTCATTTGCCACGATGAGTCCGTGTTGTTCCGCAATAAGGCGGTTTTATTGCATTTCCTGAGTAAAAACTACCTTTAGATTGGTAAATAACTTTCTGTTAATTATACAAAAGTGCGTGAAATTCTCAAGAAGTTTCGAGAAACTGGTACAACACACAATAAACGCTGATTCTGACGTCCAAAAGTTCTTTTATGTAGGGAGCGTCGAATGACAGTTCGTCTTTCACAAAAAGAGTCCTTTAAACGCGCAATAACGTTTGTACCGAACATCCAGTCAATATCCTACAAACAGATCAGTGCTAAAACTATTAGGAATGATTTAAACGCAGCTGATATTCATGGCTGATCTCCCAGGGAGACGCCATTTGTTTCGGAAGTTAACCGAAGAAGCTTATGTGAATGACTAGATTGAATTTTGGAATACTGTGCTGTTTTCTGACGAATCTAAGTTTAATTTGTTTGGATCTCACCCAAAGCGAAAAGTGTAGCGCAAACCAAACACAGAGCAAAAATCACAACATGTCCTACCTACTGTAAGACATGGGGGCGGAAGCATAATTGTTCGGGGCTTCTAGTTTTGGTGACTTGGCATTTACTGTTTGTGTCATTGAGCATCATAAATATATCGCTGTGTTGCGAGGCCATTTACGCAACAATGCTCAGAAACTAGGTCTTGATGGCGTCTTTTACTTTCAACAGGACAACGACCATAAACACACGGGAGAATCGGGTTTTTTATATAATGCTCCAAGAAGGGTTTTCACACCACCACAGGACCCTGATCTTAACGCACAATTGGATACAAAAGTTTGAAAACGTAGTTCTGCAGAGAAGTGGGAATTTCAAACGGTCGTAGATCTCACAAGATATTACTCCCAACTTGGTTGACTCCATCCCAAGATGTCTACAGGCTGTGAGCAGCGCCAACGATATGCACACAGGATACTAGAATTGAGTTACTTGAAGTAAAGAGACTTGAATTCATTTTTGTGTAGGGGTTTCAATACTTTACTGATGAGTACAGCAACTGATTTCCTTTTGTAACTAATATTTTAGTTGTGAGAAAATAATTACACTACAATCTCTTAGGCAACGTGGCCTTCCACGGACTGCTAACACCACATGGCCAGTTATCAATGAGGCGGAGGTGCAAACATTACATGGGATTTTAAGTTTCACTTCGCTGGTTTTCATGCAGCTGGTGTCTACCGGATCTTATAGTTTATCCTCCAGGGTGTTATCCAGTGAGCTATTTTTCAGATTTCTCGCATTCTCGACGGTTTGATTCGATAGTAGAGTATTAGGGTAGCATGGAGAGTTGCATCAAACCAGTATCTGGACTGAAGATCGCAACAACAACAGTAGAGTATTATTTTCTGGGTGATATTTGGCTCAAATGGCTCTGAGCACTATGCGACTTAACTTCTGAGGTCATCAGTTGCCTAGAACTTGGAACTAATTAAACCTAACTAACCTAAGGACATCACACACATCCATGCCCGAGGCAGGATTCGAACCTGCGACCGGAGCGGTCGCTCGGCTCCAGACTGTAGCGCCTAGAACCGCACGGCCACTCCGGCCGGCCCCGGGTGATATTTACCATGTACTTATAGGACTTTCCCTAGATGCTAGTTAATTTTTTGGCAGTTTATCCCCGTTCAAAACAGTGTCCCATTCATTACTGGTTTTTCTCCCGCTTTTCCCTAGGCCCGACTCATTCAGCAGTCACGCTTTGTTCATTTTGACAAGCATCTTTGGATTACTCAGTTGTATTCTGACGACCCACGGTTGTGGCTTGACTCTTAAACTGGATAACTCCCCGAAAGCTGGGACTCCGTAATTGTCCATCTACACTCTGAGTATCTAACGATTATGAGTACTCCTTTTTCTCTCAAATGACAACACTTTGTTTCTGTAATATACCATTTCAGAATTTCACACAGTGATTTGTTTTCTTGGCTGACAAGCCTGAAGATGCGTCTGTACTGGCGTGAAACTGGTAGTAACGAATAGAGCACCTTCATTCAGCTATGTGGATTTTGGAAATATAATTTTTGTCTTTTTAATTGTTGTAATTTGTATGATAATGTGAACTGTTATTGAGTATTGAGAGTTGTTACTGTTATACTAGAAGAACCTTATGTTTACTACTGCACGTTTAAATAAACATAACAGCGTTTTGGCATCACCTTTTTTTTTTGTAATGTACAGGGTATTTCAAAAATGACCGGTATATTTGAAACGGCAATAAAAACTAAACGAGCAGCGATAGAAATACACCGTTTGTTGCAATATGCTTGGGACAACAGTACATTTTCAGGCAGACAAACTTTCGAAATTACAGTAGTTACAATTTTCAACAACAGATGGCGCTGCGGTCTGGGAAACTCTATAGTACGATATTTTCCACATATCCACCATGCGTAGCAATAATATGGCGTAGTCTCTGAATGAAATTACCCGAAACCTTTGACAACGTGTCTGGCGGAATGGCTTCACATGCAGATGAGATGTACTGCTTCAGCTGTTCAATTGTTTCTGGATTCTGGCGGTACACCTGGTCTTTCAAAGAGTCCCCACAGAAAGAAGTCACAGGGGTTCATGTCTGGCGAATAGGGAGGCCAATCCACGCCGCCTCCTGTATGTTTCGGATAGCCCAAAGCAATCACACGATCATCGAAATATTCATTCAGGAAATTAAAGACGTCGGCCGTGCGATGTGGCCGGGCACCATCTTGCATAAACCACGAGGTGTTCGCAGTGTCGTCTAAGGCAGTTTGTACCGCCACAAATTCACGAAGAATGTCCAGATAACGTGATGCAGTAATCGTTTCGGATCTGAAAAATGGGCCAATGATCCCTTTGGAAGAAATGGCGGTCCAGACCAGTACTTTTTGAGGATGCAGGGACGATGGGACTGCAACATGGGGCTTTTCGGTTCCCCATATGCGCCAGTTCTGTTAATTGACGAAGCCGTCCAGGTAAAAATAAGCTTCGTCAGTAAACCAAATGCTGCCCACATGCATATCGCCGTCATCAATCCTGTGCACTATATCGTTAGCGAATGTCTCTCGTGCAGCAATGGTAGCGGCGCTGAGGGGTTGCCGCGTTTGAATTTTGTATGGATAGAGGTGTAAACTCTGGCGCATGAGACGATACGTGGACGTTGGCGTCATTTGGACCGCAGCTGCAACACGGCGAACGGAAACCCGAGGCCGCTGTTGGGTCACCTGCTGCACTAGCTGCGCGTTGACCTCTGTGATTGCCGTACGCGGTCGCCCTACCTTTCCAGCACGTTCATCCGTCACGTTCCCAGTCCGTTGAAATTTTGCAAACATATCCTTTATTGTATCGCTTTTCGGTCCTTTGGTTACATTAAACCTCCGTTGAAAACTTCGTCTTGTTGCAACAACACTGTGTTCTAGGCGGTGGAATTCCAACACCAGAAAAATCCTCTGTTCTAAGGAATAAACCATGTTGTCTACAACACACTTGCATGTTGTGAACAGCACACGCTTACAGCAGAAAGACGACGTACAGAACGGCGCACCCACAGACTGCGTTGTCTTCTATATCTTTCACATCACGTGCAGCGCCATCTGTTGTTGAAAATTGTAACTACTGTAATTTCGAAAGTTTGTCCGCCTGCAAATGTACTGTTGTCCCAAGCATATTGCAACAAACGGTGTATTTCTATCGCTGCTCGTTTAGTTTTTATTGCCGTTTCAAATATACCGGTCATTTTTGAAACACCCTGTACATAGAAAGGTGGGTGAGCCGATACTTTGCGGTGCTACTGTGGATGTCTACATTAGGATGTACGCCCCCTGCAACACAAGTGAGTAGCGTCAGCAGCTGGTGGCCGCTACTGGGAAGTAAGGCGAGTCGCGCGATTAGCGAAGCAGTCCCGGGAGGCCGTGTGATAGGTGTCGCGTCGGGCGAAGCCACGCCACGCACACGGCGCGCTGACTCAGTTGCCGGGTCCCGGTCGCCAGAAATAGCCAGCAGCCAGCCCGCCGGGCAAACAGAACGACAACCGCCAACCGCGCCCTCTGCACGTCACAGGCCGCATCTCACCACATCACTGCTCGCCTGCGCACTGTGTTCGAGGAGTCTCCGATCCCCTAGGTCGAAACAGTGTACGGTATGCAGGAGTACACACGCGTGTGCAGGCGTTGCACAAATACATCTACATCCATACTCCGCAATCCACCTGACGGTGTGTGGCGGAGGGTACCTTGAGTACCTCTATCGGTTCTCCCTTCTATTCCAGTCTCGTATTGTTCGTGGAAAGAAGGATTGTCGGTATGCTTCTGTGTGGGCTCTAATCTCTCTGATTTTATCCTCATGGTCTCTTAGCGAGATATACGTAGGAGGGAGCAATATACTGCTTGACTCTTCGGTGAAGGTATGTTCTCGAAACTTTAACAAAAGCCCGTACCGAGCTACTGAGCGTCTCTCCTGCAGAGTCTTCCACTGGAGTTTATCTATAATCTACGTAACGCTTTCGCGATTACTAAATGATCCTGTAACGAAGCGCGCTACTCTCCGTTGGATCTTCTCTATCTCTTATCAACCCTGTCTGGTACGGATCCCACACTGCTGAGCAGTATTCAAACACTAGGCGAACAAGCGTACTGTAACCTACTTCCTTTGTTTCCGGATTGCATTTCCTTAGGATTCTTCCAATCAATCTCAGTCTGGCATCTGCTTTACCGACGATCAACTTTATATGATCATTCCATTTTAAATCACTCCTAATGCGTACTCCCAGATAATTTATGGAATTAACTGCTTCCAGTTGCTGACCTGCTATTTGTAGCTAAATGATAAGGGATCTATCTTTCTATGTATTCGCAGCACATTACACTTGTCTACATTGAGATTCAATTGCTATTCCCTGCACCATGCGTCAATTCGCTGCAGATCCTGCTGCATTTCAGTACAATTTTCCATTGTTACAACCTCTCGATATACCACAGCATTACCCGCAAAAAGCCTCATTGAACTTCCGATGTCATCCACAAGGTGAATAGCAACGGTCCTACGACACTCCCCTGCGGCACACGTGAAATCACTCTTACTTCGGAAGACTTCTCTCCATTGAGAATGACATGCTGCGTTCTGTTATCTAGGAACTCCTCAATCCAGTCACACAATTGGTCCGATAGTCCATACAGGGTGTCCCATTTATCTGATGGCCGCCTGTGCGACACAATACATGAGGGCAGCGAGCAATCCATTGCCTGGCGATCAGATGCCGTGTCGCCCGTCTATTGCTGCGGTACGACATGACTACGTTTAAAATATAAACAAAAAAGAAATTTGTACTCGCTTACATCATGCAAGGAGATGCTGGAACTGCCTGCCATTATTTTCCACGCATTTCTGACATCTACTCAAGATGTAATTCTCTTTGAGATATTGAATTAATTGATTCACGGATATTATCCTTGTGTTCCTCTATCGTGTGAGGATTTGTTGTGTACTCTTCGTCCTTCAGTGCACCCCACAAATAAAAATCACTCGGAGTTAAATCAGGACTTCTAGCGGGCTCTTTCATCGAACACATCGTGAATTGTGTGCAAAGAAACTTGGGCCGTATGAACCCTTGCCGAATCCTGTTGTAAAACTGCGAGACTTCTCTTTCACTGGCCGGCCGCTGGTGGCCGAGCGGTTCTGGCGCTACAGTCTGGAACCGCGCGACCGCTACGGTCGCAGGTTCGAATCCTGCCTCGGGCATGGATGTGTGTGTTGTCCTTAGGTTAGTTAGGTTTAAGTAGTTCTAAGTTCAACAGTAGTTCTAAGTTCAACAGTAGTTGAGTCCCATAGTGCTCAGAGCCGTTTGAACCATTTTTTTTTTTTTGTCTTTCACTCCGTTCATTAAAAAGACGGTCGCAAAATGTTTTGCACGTTATAACAATACCTCCACTAACAGTCAATTAGTTCGTCCGCAGCTCGTGGTCGTGCGGTAACATTCTCGCTTCCCACGCCCGGGTTCGTGTCAAAAGTATGCACAGTAGTACTACCAGTTTTTTTATTAACTTTTCTTCCATTATTTGTACTATACTGACTAGGAAACAAGCATTACTTAGTGGAAAGTGCCAACTACTCATTATTATTATTATATATATTTTTAAATGGTTTCCTTTACTTTGTGCCTACAAAATTCTATCGATTACTCACACTCTCCTTTCTGCTTCTCTTATGTAATGTGACAAAATTTTCTCTCTTCTTCAATTTAGGTATATTCTTTAGTATATGTAAAAAAGTTTCTTCCACTTCTGCTCCACCTATCATGGTGACGTTTCCCTCATACTGTCCCACTTAATAGTGTAACTAGAGGAAGAGATCAAACCAGAATACACAATGTGCCTGTGGCATCACAAGTGCATCACATACAGAAACATAAACTCAAAATCAATGCCTCGATTCCAAATATAAACTGTTATGCCTGTCCTGCAATGTCTACCCCCTCAAAAAAAAAAAAAGACGACAAATGGCCATGTAAAAGGGTTTAAGGAACAACAATAAGGGAAAAACGAAAAAGGAAAATATAAAAACGAAAACATATAAAATGACAGTAATATTAATCAACACTAGGAATATAATAGGTTAATAGAATAAAATGTCTTTTTTTAATGTATCGTTGTTAATATATTTAAATAAATATATATGGTTACAAAAAAAAAGGTTCGATTCCCGGCGGGGTCAGGGATTTTCTCCGCTTCGTGATGACTGGGTGTTGTGTGATGTCGTTAGGTTTAAGTAGTTCTCAGTTCTAGGGGACTGATGACCGTAGATGTTAAGTCCCATAGTGATCAGAGCCATTTTTTGAACAGTCAATTAGTTCAAAATTTATCACGTCATGCACTCAAAGTGTGATCTTTTTATTGAGCAACCTAAAGGGCTATAACATGGCAGGTATTGCTACATCAATTGATTACAGTCAATGAAGAAAATTAACAATAATATCACTTATCTTGTATTTGCAATCCAACGACGATCTCGCTCTGGCTTTGGCTCGTAATTAAAACTGTTGTCCAGGTAGCAGGACTGTCGCTGTTGGTGCGAAAGGCACTCGGATGTTAACTACGCCGACTTGAAGAAAACATTTTTCACTGTCCACAACTCAGACTCATCTTTTCATTTCCAGCAAAAAGTCAAGACTGTTATATTCAACACAAAAACTTGACTACTCTGTACGCTCCCGCGCCAAAAATCACAAGCCAGCCTCAAAGATAACAATAAGTACAAAGATATTCACACTAGACATTATATCGATTTCAACTTCTCAAAATATCGACGTACCTACATATAAAAATGAAACCAAATTTGAATTGAGTGACAAATATGACACATTACGTAGAAAAATATTCATTAATCTACTGTATCGAAACATTGGGTTGGTGGGTGTAATGGTTTAGCAAATAAAGAACTATTACAACATATCTTTAACTTGTAACTATGTCATTAAAAAATTGGGCCTATTATTCTGTCACCACTAACTGCGCGCCACACCCGGATTTTCTCATCATAAAGGGGTTCCTCATGAAGCTCAAATGCTGAAAGTTTTGGGAATTAACATGCCCCCGTAAATGGAACAAAGCCTCGTCTGAAAATAAATGGGTGAGGTAAGGATCCATATCAGCGCCACGCACGTGTTTTAAAACCCATTTACCAAACTTAACCCTGTGCGCAGGATCATCAGGTCGAAGTTCTTGTACCACTGATACTTTACTGGGCCTTAGCCTAAGCAGCTTAGCACCTCTTTGTGCAGAGGTGCACGATATTTGTGTTTGCTGGGAAAGAGGTCTAACAGACTTTTTCGGGGAATTTTTCGGGTGGTATGCAATGTCATCGAGATGAGCTTATGTGAGCACTACACGTCGTATTTAACGCTGCTTGTCTTGAACACTTCCCGGTTCACGAAATGTATTCACTAATCTGTGATCTGCGTCACGACTCGGAACTCGAACACCCGGAAACTTCTTTCCAAACAATCTCCGAATAGTACGAGCGGACAAAAAAAAAAGGGGGGGGGGGGCGGCACGTGCGGTCCCCACGGAACCCATTCGACCGGCAGACGCGGCTTTCGTGTCAGGCCTGCAATACCTCGGGCAGGCGGTCATCAGATAAATGGGACGCCGTGAGAAATGCAAGCACGAACATATATATATATATATATATATATATATATATATATATATATATATATATATATATAGATGCTAGCCAAGCCTCCAGGTTGCGCTGGTGTGTTTGACCACGAACGACACCTACGCAATGTCTTCGACACTAGAGATGGGCAAACTGAAACACCTAACTGTTTCGAAACAAATGAAACAGTGCAATGTAATGTTTCGAAACGTTGTTTCGAAACAGTGAAACAGTTTGTGTCTTATAATTGTATAGGCCGTCACATTATATAATCTTGAGTGTCTACTGTATAAATATTGTCATAAAAACACAAATGAGGTGCGAGACCGCCAATCATATCGCAGAAAGTGTGAAACTTTCACTTACGCGTCTTTGCAGTTTCATATTTCGTGTAGCAGCAAATGCACTGCTTTCGTGTAATGTGACTTTCATATTTTCCAATCGGCCGAGGTCAGACTTAATATGTTTGACATAACAGATTTTGCCAAACTCGTTTCCCTGTATTCTAGTGCATAATTTTGATAGGTTTTATGAGTGATAATCTGTATGTGCTCTTGAAAAGGCATATCATGAGATATAATTTATTGAGATAACATCCTGGAAGCGAGGCACTGAATTAACATTTATGAGTATGCCACTCACACTTTTACTACCCGCAGATAAATTTTCCATTGTTTGTCACACAGAGCAGGATGCAAAGTGACTGATGCACACAGATCAAAAAATTACCGTAACAGACTGGAGGATATAGCGCAATGGTCAAGTATGGCAGTTTCTCATAAAAACATTCACAAGTTAGCTGGATGCATCTCATAGTAAGTACACTTGATAGAATAGGAAAACATTTCAAGGTAACTGAAATGCAGAGATTCGTATGTTTCTTTGAAGTATAAAATCCAGACGAAAATTTAAAGCAGTTCCTACAGTGTAATGCCTTTGTGATACCTGTATCGTGGCAAATCTGCCTCTACATCACTTATAGTTCTTGCTAAAGAAGTTTGTTTGAGGTACAGGTACATGGAGTTCCCTCAAGTAGTCACAGCAAGCAGATGTATTACCATTTTATTATATACTTGCCCAGGAAATCAGAGATGAAATTACGTTGTTGTAGAAATGCAATTTTTATCACAGTATCTGAACGCCAAAAACAAAAGTATCGTACAATTGTTGATTTTCCTGAGAATTTTTTATCATACACAAGTATCAAGATGCCTATAGTGTAATAACCAAACACAGCACATTTACAAAAATATACACACAAACATATACATACACATATCAGATAATTATTCTCAAACACATAAATGAATAAATAACATACTAAAAAAAATTAAACTCACTGAATGGTGAGCAAAAACGTGTCTTCTGTGTGCAACAAATTTGAGAAAAATGTTTAGTGGACTAAACAAAATACAATCAAATATAAATTCAGTGCACTCTGTCCAGAGAAGAACAAAATCAATTGAAATTTTCCTGTTTCATTTCTGAGTAGATCTGCTGTGACTATTCTAAGTTGTAGTTTAGAAATATCATTTTTGATACTTTTTCGCTTGAAAGACGGGATCGTCTGTCTGTTATTGTTTGCCCCTGCTTTGAAAATATGCGCTCACATGGAACAGAGGTGGCCATAATACAAAGACGTCGTTTCATTATTTCAAACAGTGTAGGAAACAACACATGATTTTCTTTCCACCACAGCAATGGATCTTGTGATCTGTGTATCAGTGGCATCTTCATATATTTATCAAGCTCGACTATACTTGCAGCACGTGGATTGTCTACACTTTGGATCAAGCCACCTACAGCTTGGTCAAAATCTTGCCAAATGTTGCCACTGCTAGAAGTGAATGTGCTCACCTCAACTGGTTTGGCTGGTGGCGGATTTGCTGAAGAACACCGAGTGGGTTTCTGTCGTATTGCACAGCACTTGTTAATTATGGCATCTTTTGTTTCTTTTAATCGATGCCCAGTTTTTGGAAAACCATGCTCCCTGAAGCGAGGATCCAGTAATGTTGCCACACAAGCAATTGCTTTATCTGCAAACTTTTGAACGAGGCGGGTATAGATTCCGTCCTCAAGTTTAGCAATTACTGTATTAATGGCTTCATTGCTGTGATCTGAGTTTTTTAGTCTCAGACAATGACTTTGTAAACCTTTGCTTAATAAGACAACTTTTGACAAGGTTACATTTCTTTCACTGCTAATTTCTGTTGTGACTTGTTCAAAAGGAGATATTATTTCACAAGATTTTTCAATAACTAACCAGTCTTCATTGGACAGTTTTGTTTGTGAATCCACACTGAGGATGGCAAGGGTGCTTTGCAAAGGCTCTTTGATTTTCAAAAGCCTGTCAAACATTTCATATGTGGAATTCCATCTCGTAGGGCAATCTTGTTTCGGTGTTAAAATAGGAACGCCCATTTGCTTCTGAATATTGTGTAATTTCTCAAGTGCTTGAGGACTTCTTTTGAAAAATTCCACTATTGACTTCACCTTTGCCCTTGTGTCTGTAATTGGTTCAAGGCTTTCTTGCACGATTAAATTCAGTGTATGTGCAAAACAAGGTACATGCCACCATTTGCACATCATCACTGCCTTCACCATATTAGGTGCGTTATCTGTAGTGCAAGCTACAATTTTATTGGTGATACCCCAAGTTGAAGTTACATTTTGTAATTCATTGGAAATGTTTTCTGCTGTATGCTTGTCATGGAATTTAAAACTAGATAACAAATATTACTTCAGATTGCAGTTTTCATCAATGAAGTGAGCAGACACTGCAATATAATTCTCATTTTTCACAGATGTCCATCCATCAGTTGTAATGCAGATGTAGGATGCAGCTTGCACTGCAGATCTTACTCGCACTAGTGTGCTGTCGAACACTTGAGAGAGTAAACTGTGGGAGAGTGTTTTTCTACTTGGTGGTACATAGTTTTCATTTAATAAATAAGTCATTTTTCTAAACTCTACACTCTCAACTACATTAAATGGAAGGTATTCTTTAACAACAAGTCTTAAAATCTGTTCGTCTATTTTGGCTCGTTTGGATGAAGGCACTGGTCTTGATGCAAATCCAGTAATCTTTGTTTGTTTACCACACCTACCCAGAACTGAACTGGTGGAAGTGCTGGGTATTTCTTGCACAGATTGTTCATCTTGACGCACAGGCACTGGAATGGCAGATTCCTGAACAGTTGCTGTGGAAACTGAACTGGTTTCGTCACTGCCCAGATTCATAAAGACTGATTTCGAACGAGTTACACTTAATTAACTGTTGGATGCTTATGTCGCAAGTGTCTGTTTAAGCAAGGAGTTGAACTACTTTTAAACGACAACACTGCCGAGCACAAGTTAATTTTCTCAGGATTTATCTTCATAAAATAATCCCACACCGGACTTCGTAACGCCATAGCTGAAGACAGAAGAACTAACACGAACTGTACTGGAGGCGGGAAAAAATTGCAGAAACAATGGATACGCTACTGGGATTCCCACATTTCGTTAGTATGGATAATATATGCCCGGCCTGCTAATATCCATACACACAAAAGAAATCATTGTGGAGAATAGGCACATTGACTATAGACTCACAAATAAAGCCACATAATTCGAATAAATGACAAAATATAAGAGAAAAAAATTTTTGTCCCTTAAGGTGTTTCGAATCATTACTATAAATCCACCATGCTTCTCAGCCCTTCCCGTTCACCATTACATCATCAATGATCCGTAAATCATATTGCTTTTCAAGTGCATCCAATTTACGTATGTGTCTAAAAATTGCCACTCTACGCCTTTTCTAATTCAAAATGTTGTAGGTTTACTTGAGTTTTTTAATATGATTACTGTACGTCAACAGATAAGCATATGTTATAGGAGATATGTAATTTAACTGAATGTTTTTCACACTTTTATTATTTTGAATGCCAATAGTGTGCTTTATTTTATTGTTTGTTAGTGTTTATAAAGTATATATTACGCCATTTCGGAATAGAGCAATCAATTAGAAACGAAGCTTTATTTTCGGAAATCTTAAGCTTCACGCTGTTGTGTGTCAAAAGGATTTCGACACTCTTGAAAGAGTTCGATGAAGTAGTATATTAAACGTATTTCCGTATCTGTGCCGGGCCCGAATCTCGTCCGAGACAAAGCGAAATGAAACATCACTGTTTCGATACAGTTAGCCCGTTCCAAGCACAAGTGGACTGAAACAGCGTTATTTTGAAACCGATACAGTTTCTGTGGCTGGCTCGAGATCGAATCAGGTCCCGTTATCCGACACAGAGCGGAATGAAACACCACTGTTTCGAAACAGTGAAACATAGCCGTTTCGAAACAATGAAACAGTTCCACGTATCGATACACTGTTCCGAAACATAGAAACAGTAGCCAAGTCTATTCGACACATTACAAGCGTCAGTCGTGAACGTGGTCGTGTGTCTGGGAGTCCGTTATGTCGGAGCTAAGACCGAGGTGGCGCAGTGGTTAGCACACTGGATTCACAATCGGAAGGATCAGCTTCCGGCCATACAGATTTAGGTTTTCCGTGATTTCCCTAAAACGCTCCAGGAAACTGCAGGGGTGATTCCTTTAAAGGGCATGGTCGATTTCCTTCCCCATCCTTGACACAATCCGAGCTTGTGCTCCGTGTGTAATGATTTCGATGTCGGCGGGGTGTTAAACCCAATATTTCTTCCTCCGGAGCTAAGGCCCGTATTAGATTGCCAAAATCTTTTGAAAGTTTTTTTTGTGTAGAAGCTAGGATCATGCTCCAACTTTTATGAAAGATATACATTGTCAAAGATTATATAAAAGGTCTCATTTAAAGGATATTTGACAAATGGTGGATGCTTTCGTAACCAAGGTAGCCGAAGTATTTGGTATTTCAACGGGCACCATACATGGATATCGTGAAAAGGTCATCCGCTACGTCACAACGCGGACTAAAGAGCTTATTGAGTGATCACAACATCCTCTTTGTTCGCTTGCTTATTTACAACTGGCTCCATTGCACACTATTTGTAATGGAACATGTACGAATGTGTGTGGTGTGTGTATGTGTGTGTGTGTAGTAGTAGTAGTAGTATTAGAAGTAGAATGTTTGTGTTGTATGGCGATGATGATGATGATGATGAGAGAGGAGAGAGGGTGAAACCCGGTGCCGGCACATAGCCCGCTCTTCGTGAACAGCACCAAGGGGGCTGCCAAGCTTAACGTTCCCATCCGATGGACGGATCCCCATCACATGCCCTCACTTCATCAGACAGTGCGCAGAGGTCTGGTATTTAAACCAGGACGTTGGTGCAAAGTCTGGTGATCAGGAACTTCACGTCACCACCTCTGCTCCCCTCACCGGCCAAATATTGGCAGGGAAATTTTTTTCTGCCACCAGGGTTCGAAGCAGATTACCCTCGGGTTGAGCGCCACCACACAAGCGTGCTTTAGCGACATCGGTCACGGAGGCGGGTATACACAGTCATTGAAGAGGATTGTGATGAAAAATAAGGGGACGACAGCTGCAAAAGTCACTGCAAAACTGAATACAGCACTCACGAACCCTCTCAACACCAAAACAACACGAAACAGTTGCATTACTCGTTGAACGCCCCTCATAGTATGGACCGAAATAAGAAAAAAAGTCTAATAATCATGGGCTCTAAAATGCTTACCTTAAGTGCTATGGGCACTTGTTCCGCAGCAAAAATGTGTTTCACAGTAGGGGAGATGAACAAGTACTCATCATTCAGTCTTGAAATTTCTGCACCACTCTCTTACAGCCATGAGCCCAACCTTACACACAGGACACAACTGACGCTGAATCTCGTCGGCACTTACTCGTTCTGCTTCAGAATAACACTAGCTAATTCAGTCTCTTGCTGCTTACGCATTGATGAACCCAGCAAAGAGAGAACTTGCACAACGTGATCTTCAAGGTTTCGTTTTCCAACCTCTCAAGAACAGTGATGCTACAACCTTTTTCTCTTATTTCTAATAGCCTATCGGAAGTTAATTTATGAATAGCCCCTGTACATATAGTGCAGCATCTTAGTAGTTGCGCTTTGAAAGGCTTCCCCAACGCTTTGGTACAGTTCTCCACTAGTCCTATACTGACAATGATCCACATGGGATTTTATTATTTCTCATAATAAGTTGTTCGGCGTGGTACGGTCTGGGCTGTAGATGGTTTTGGACAATACCCAATCCAGTGACATCGAAACTGTTCATCAAGAACTTCCGCATTTGAACAGTAAAATATCCTGCAACCACACGTAATCGGTGGTTCCCTTGTCGTCAAACTGAGGTGTTAACCACGATTGCAGTATGTGCAAATAAGAAGTTTCATTCACGTACCATTCTAAAAAGATATGGTCCGAACATGTATCGTGATGGTATCACGGCGTACGAATATATTGTAATGTGTGGTAGGTTACTATCCAGATCTTGCACGTAATTGAGAATTTATTTAGAGCAGAACACCACATTTCTCCTGTGTGAACTGCGACATATCACACATTCATGACACAGCATTTGGGACTTTTACCAATACAGACCGGCACACTGCAGCTCGCTTGGTCATTGATTGTTGATCGCCATACCTGAAGTTCAGCCGATCGTTTGCAGTTGATTACACTGGAAACTGCTCAGCTGATGGGGGCACTAGTTTGGTTTCCCATACGTCCTAAGCCTACCTTGTGTCACATTCGTAAGTGGCTGTTGTAATATCCACACCTATATTTTACTCAAAATAATATTCACGACAGCACTGTATGTGGAATGTGACTGAACTTTGATCCTATTCTGGAAAGGACTTTATCGTTAATAAAGTAATAAATAATTATTGCCAATGACATAACTTAATATTTTGTAAAAAATTGTATCTCAGACAATACCCATATAAAAAGATAATGAAAATCTTAATCTTTTGTTATCTACGATTTTGTAGAAAAATTAGAAAAATTCTTCTTCTTCTTGTTCGAACTATTGTACTCATAGGATGTGATTGATGTCTCGTTACACAGATGTCCGTAAAAAACTGTACTAAATATTGTTATGTTGCTAACCGATGTTTGAACATACAGTTTATGTGTTACTGAAATGAATCTTCTTTGTTTAGAGTTTAATTTCACTGTAATTCTCGTCCTATATAAATGTTAAGCTTTCTGCTAAGCTACCAAAGAGCGCAGCCAAGAGCGAAGTTTATTGGTAAATGGCGAATATTAATGTGTCTTGTAAGATTCAGAAATATTTTCAAATGTTAATGCATATATTGAAGGTGAGAAAAGATTTAATATATATTATTTATAACGAGTAAGACACAGCTTGAAGCTGAATCGATACGTGATTATCTTATGTTAGCCGCCATCTTAGTGAAATATCGCAGTGACAGTTTTAAATTGATTTTCCATACAGACTTAAATGTCGTTGGTTAAAATTGCAATAATAACTGTGTACTAGTGGCTGGGTACACACTCTGAGGTAATAAATTCCAGCTAGACTCTGAATACATCTAACGTTTATGAATGCAAACAGCATCTTACGTAATATAAATTCTTATCTGCTCATGTAAGAAGCCTGGTAATTTCGTAACAACTTTTATGAAATATTTTGACAGACAATACATTAGTGTTATGTATGCGTGGTATTGTGTGACAAAAGTGTTCATTTTGCTTAAAGAAAAGTGTTACCACCTCGAGATAACAGTAGTGTTAATTTTGATAAATGATCTGCAATTAGCAAAGACACTCTTAAATAAGAGGAATCAAATTACTAGAAATCATTAATCCTTTTTAGTTCAGATTACTTATCATACATTTAGCTTGTTTGTTGGTTGGCTTAGTGACATTTACACTTCTTGAAAAACAACATTGCTACACCGAGACTCGAACTCGGGACCATTGCCTTTCGCGGGCAAGTGCGAAAGGCAAAGGTCCCGAGTTCGAGTCTCGGTCGGGCACACAGTTTTAATCTGCCAGGAAGTTTCATATCAGCGCACACTCCGCTGCAGAGTGAAAATCTCATTCTGGGAACATTGCTACACGTACCCAGGTGGAGATTTCTGTAACAAAATAAAGTTCATTAGCCGGGGAAAGCAGTGATGAAATAAAACCTCATGTTCATTAATAATAAGTAACTAATTTTATTGTAATCTTGCTGAACTTACAGAACACAACACTCTCACAACTACAGCATACGTCATATTGGCAGTCTGCAGTCCTAAACGTGCGACTGCATAAAGAGATAAGGCACAGACGTCAGTTGAAGACCGTCCGCCATCTCGGGGAGACTTAAAAGACAGCTTCTCCGTTAAAGCCTGTATTAAACCTACCCTGTTAGCGTTAATCCTTTGAAGTGACAGTCAGTTCTGCGTATGTACTTTGAAACTTTATGCTTTCGTGGAAGAAGGCTCGTCTTCAGTCAGTTGAATTTATTTATTTTTTTATTTTTTTTACGCGTGTTCTCACTTTTCGCATGGTGTGCATCCCGGAAATACAGCCGAGCGTTTAATTCCCGTTTTAAATGAAATCAAAGATCGGCATTTCATTACCAACACACTACCAAAACTCAGTAATATGGAGGAGGTACACTTCCCTTTTTTGGCATAAGGAGGCCTCCCTATAATCTAACCTCCTTGATAAGACCAAATAACGGCCATTAACACCAGTCGTTACTTTCAACTGTCCCCCACTGAATGTTTGGATGTCTTATCTGTGATTAGCAGACTGCTGTCCCACCCTGTGAATTAACGTGAAACGTTTCATCTTCCAACTCTGAGGACACCGATTGCTTTACTACTCTCAAACAAGCAGTTTTGATAGCATTCACGGATGATGGAATCCGATATTCGTGTGGCTGCTTCACGAATGGATCTCTCTAGGTATTGCAATTTTTGTGTTAACCCATACAGGTTTGAAAACTGACTACAGATTCCTGTTACTGCTCTGTGAAGTCTTTTGGAGACGAACAAATATTTTCAATACCTCCCAACTTATTGACCTGCGCGAACATGGACGGAAATGTTTGTTTAAACTTCTCCACAAAGTCTATAGAATCACTGCAGCCGCACGTAAATAATTTCATCCCTTTGAACGCATGTGACCTATTGATCGGAATTGGCTTGAAGCAGCCTCTAGTAGTAGCCACGAGAGGTTCGGAGAAAGTTATAAGGTTTCCGGCGATAACCTTGCGCACGAATGGGAAAATTAGTAACCAGCACGAACTGATGTCAACCAATACCTGTGATATCACACAGTCCTGTCTTCCTGTGCTGGAGGTATAACAGGCGTACTCTGTGACTCTGCGGTGAAGGCTGTCCCCACAAATTACGCGCCAAGTACCTCTTCAGTTGTGTTCTACTCTCACGTGTCTCAGCGACTGTTACGGAGAGTTTTTGTAGTTTATCATAATGACGAAGTCATCCTGGTCGACCTTTTCTCTGTGTGTGGTAGACAGTAGTACCAGCTGCATCCACATGCGTGGCAGTAAATGTCGAAATTAACGGCGCTCATATCGTCGCTGCGGTCTGTTTTATTTCTTCATTCGTTTAGCTTCATCTGATTAGGGCTACCTTTCCCTCTCTTACATAGCACCTGGGTTTCAGACAAGCAGTACCTTTTTACATCATATTGACCTAAGAAATAAGAGTAATTTTGTTACGACAAATTGTATTACAATGACTTGAGTGCCTGTAGAGACAATGTGAGGCAACGGCCTTGCCGCAGTGGATACACCCTTTCCCTTAAGGTCACCGAAGTTAAGCGCTGTCGGGCGTGGTCGGCACTTGGATGGGTGACCATCCAGGCCGCCATGCGCTGTTGCCATTTTTCGGGGTGCACTCAGCCTCGTGATGCCAATTGAGGAGCTACTCGACCGAATAGTAGCGGCTTCGGTCAAGAATACCATCATTACGACCGAGAGAGCGGTGTGCTGACCACACGCCCCTCCTATCCGCATCCTCCCCTGAGGATGACACGGCGGTCGGATGGTCCCGATGGGCTTGTGGCCTGTAGACTGAGTGGTAGAGACAATGTGAGTAAATAATACTGAATAAGAACTGATGAAGTTAATACAAACAGTACTTCTACTAATGTTGCTGCTGCCGTCGCTAATAATGATAATAATCATGATAATAATAGGGGCAGATATAAAGAGAATTTATAGGTTTACTGAGTGTATGAAGGAGACACAGCGTATGGAAATCTCGGTGCTTCTTATCACCCAGCCAGAATAACTGTGCATGTTATAGTGAAATATGATAAAAGAACTGGACGTCACAGATATATCGAATATAGGCGTTCATAGCGAGTTCCAGGCGTCAAGAACATTCCTGAGAAAGGCTTTGCAGGATAACATAATAACTGGAAGTATAAGTGTTCGTTTAAGTTTCTTTTTCAGATCACAAGGGAATAGCTTTTTCTATTTTTATAAAGCATGGAAGGATGGTGATGTCTTCTTTCGCACTGCAGTTACGTGCTCAATCCAATTTAGATTTCATCCGATATTACACCTACACTCTTTTCTGAGTGACTGAAGTTGATAATTGTCCCATTTAGAATTAAGGAGGCAATGGATTGCCGATATTCTGGGCTAGTAAGTCTGGGGTGACCAATCAGCACCACTTGGTTTAACTTTAACCCTATTTTCTGTGACCGTTTTGATAGTGCACACAGGTCGGTATTGAGATTCTTGATGGCTGTCTTCGGGATGATTGGTTTTGTACTTAGATACATCTGGAGGTCATCAACGTACATGTGGTTTTTGCAGTAGGACAAAACTGATGACACATCATTGACATGCAATAAAAAGAGTGTAGAAGCTATTACTGAACCCAGGGAGACGCCTGATACCACCTGCCTCCATTGTGACGTCATGGCCGGACATGACGCATTCTACATCTACATCTACATCCATAGTCCGCAAGCCACCTGACGGTGTGTGGTGGAGGGTACCCTGAGTACCTCTATCGGTTCTCCCTTCTATTCCAGTCTCGTATCGTTCGTGGAAAGAAGGATTGTCGGTATGCTTCTGTGTGGGCTCTAATCTCTCTGATTTTATCCTCATGGTCTCTTCGCGAGATATACGTAGGAGGGAGCAATATACTGCTTGAACCTTCGGTGAAGGTATGTTCTCGAAACTTCAGCAAAAGCCCGTACCGAGCTACTGAGCGTCTCTCCCGCAGAGTCTTCCACTGGAGTTTATCTATCTTCTCCGTAACGCTCTCGCGATTACTAAATGATTCTGTAACGAAGCGCGCTACTCTCCGTTGGATCTTCTCTATCTCCTCTATCAACCCTATCTGGTACGGATCCCACACTGCTGAGCAGTATTCAAGCAGTGGGCGAACAAGCGTACTGTAACCTACTTCCTTTGTTCTCGGATTGCATTTCCTTAGGATTCTTCCAATGAATCTCAGTCTGGCATCTGCTTTACCGACGATCAACTTTATATGATCAATCCATTTTAAATCACTCCTAATGCGTACTCCCACATAATTTATGGAATTAACTGCTTCCAGTTGCTGACCTGCTATTTTGTAGCTAAATGATAAGGGATCTATCTTTCTGTGTATTCGCAGCACATTATACTTGTCTACATTGAGATTCAATTGCTATTCCCTACACCATGCGTCAATTCGCTGCAGATACTCCTGCATTTCAGTACAATTTTCCATTGTTACAACCTCTCGATACACCACAGCATCATCTGCAAAAAGCCTCAGTGAACTTCCGATGTCATCCACAAGGTCATTTATGTATATTGTGAATAGCAACGGTCCTATGACACTCTCCTGCGGCACACCTGAAATCACTCTTACTTCGGAAGACGTCTCTCCATTGAGAATGACATGCTGCGTTCTGTTATCTAGGAACTCTTCAATCCAATCACACAATTGGTCTGATAGTCCATATGCTCTTACTTTGTTCATTAAACGACTGTGGGGAACTGTATCGAACGCCTTGCGGAAGTCAAGAAACACGGCATCTACCTGTGAACCCGTGTCAATGGCCCTCTGAGTCTCGTGGACGAATAGCGCGAGCTGGGTTTCGCACGACCGTCTTTTTCGAAACCCATGCTGATTCCCACAGAGTAGATTTCTAGTCTCCAAAAAAGTCATTATACTCGAACATAATACGTGTTCCAAAATTCTACAACTGATCGACGTTAGAGATATAGGTCTATAGTTCTGCACATCTGTTCGACGTCCCCTCTTGAAAACGGGGATGACCTGTACCCTTTTCCAATCCTTTGGAACGCTACGCTCTTCTAGAGACCTACGGTACACCGCTGCAAGAAGGGGGGCAAGTTCCTTCGCGTACTCTGTGTAAAATCGAACTGGTATCCCATCAGGTCCAGCGGCCTTTCCTCTTTTGAGCGATTTTAATTGTTTCTCTATCCCTCTGTCGTCTATTTCGATATCTACCATTTTGTCATCTGTGCGACAATCTAGAGAAGGAACTACAGTGCACTCTTCCTCTGTGAAACAGCTTTGGAAAAAGACATTTAGTATTTCGGCCTTTAGTCTGTCATCCTCTGTTTCAGTACCATTTTGGTCACAGAGTGTCTGGACATTTTGTTTTGATCCACCTACCGCTTTGACATAAGACCAAAATTTCTTAGGATTTTCTGACCAAAATTTCTTAGGATTTTCTGCCAAGTCAGTACATAGAACTTTACTTTCGAAGTCATTGAACGCCTCTCGCATAGCCCTCCTCACACTACATTTCGCTTCGCGTAATTTTTGTTTGTCTGCAAGGCTTAGGTTTATGTATGCTGTGAAGTTCCTTTTGCTTCCGCAGCAGTTTTCTAACTCGGTTGTTGTACCACGGTGGCTATTTTCCATCTCTTACGATCTTGCTTGGCACATACGCATCTAACGCATATTGTACGATGGTTTTGAACTTTGTCCACTGATCCTCAACACTATCTGTACTTGAGACAAAACGTTTGTGTTGAGCCGTCAGGTACTCTGTAATCTGCCTTTTGTCACTTTTGCTAAACAGAAAAATCTTCCTACCTTTTTTAATACTTCTATTTACGGCTGAAATCATCGACGCCGTAACCGCTTTATGGTCGCTGATGCCCTGTTCTGAATTAACTGTTTCATTGCTGGAGAGACGTCATGTATGACCGAAACCTTTGCACTGCACTGGGTGAGAAATTTAGGCTGCAAGCTTCAGCCCGTAAAATGTAGAAATCGACATTGTCAAATACTTTCATGGGGTCTACGAAGCACGTGAGCTCGCTTCTTCTGCATCCATGGCTGTCTTTATTAAGGCAGATGATGTGCTGTGATGTTTACGAAAACTTAATTGGTATTCGTCTAGTAGGTTGTTTGTGACTAGTCGACTGGAGAACTTTCACCTCTAATGAATGAATTTTAAACTATCAGTATTTCTGTTGCTTTTAAAAACGGTATTTGAATCTGAACACTGTCTCTTGATGTATCCACACATATAAAAGTGTATGTGTATTTGTATGTATGTGTGTGTGTGTGTGTGTGTGTGTGTGTGTGTGTGTTTGTGATTTCCACTTCCGCTCGTAAACCACTGGACCAATGTCAATCAAACTTCGTACACATACGCCTTACTGTCAGGCAACAATCGCTGGGTGGGTGGATGAGGGGGGAGGGGGGGAGGGTTGGGGAGGGAAATAATAACCACCTACCTATCACATTCCAGAACTACGACGTCACAAAGAATGAGATGTATCGAAAACTGCTGCATAATGCGTAGTGTTTAATTTATTATTTCTGTGCTACTATGTCTGTTCGCAATAAATTTTGCAGGCAGTATCCATACATGCGGCTAAACGCATCTACAGACTTATGTCATTGTACTACACATAGTTCAGGAGATATGACGTCATAAATACTGAGCTGTGTGAAAAACTGTCTCATAGTTTTTAGAATTTCTATGATACACATTTTTTTTTAAATTTGTTAAATTTCTCACGATAATTTATACATGTTCCTGTATGTTGAAAGAGCGGAGACTGATATCCCGTGCTTCCAGAAGTATTAAGCTTCCGCTCAGCTGTCTCTATTGATTTGCGTGATAGTTACTTAATTAAAATGGGCGATGACCTTTGTGACCATCTTCCATTTGAAAGGTTTTTATTTTTCGCCTTGGCGCAGTGATATACAAAGAGGCAGGCAGTGCTTTGTCGACTGAGAGAAGCAGCGCCAGCAAACTTAACAACTGCACCCTGGAGACCATTCTCCTGACAGGGTCTTTTTTATGTACTTCTCAGAGATCGGTACCGTAATAGTAACCATACAGATTGTTTCTTGTGAGTCTTACGTCATTAATTCATTCATTCTTGCGTTCATTCACGAATCGTGTACCACAAAATACACGATGGAGGAGAACCTCCAGGTTTCTGGAATGAGTCAAGTTATAATTGCATTTATAGGGAGAAGCAGCCACTGTAGATCTCTTGTAAAGCATACTAACAAGAAATTATGACTAGTACTAATGTACTCGCGTTGATAATTGTAGGAATTGTTTCTAAATTAGTTTTTAATTGTCGAAAATGGAGTTACTTTGAAAATACCATTGTTCCTCCTCGTCTACTATTTAGTTACTGTTTTGATCTAACATTTCAAACAAAACATTCATGTAAGATTACACAGAACACTGTCAGTTACGTACATGTTGGCAAAATTGGAATTTATTTGGTTCAAATGGCTCTGAGCACTATGGGACTTAACATCTATGGTCATCAGTCCCCTAGAACTTAGAACTACTTAAACCTAACTAACCTAAGGACAGCACACAACACCCAGCCATCACGAGGCAGAGAAAATCCCTGACCCCGCCGGGAATCGAACCCGGGAACCCGGGCGTAGGAAGCGAGAACGCTACCGCACGACCACGAGATGCGGGATGGAATTTATTTAATACAAATATCAGAGAAAGCGGAATTTTCGTCACTGAATCTCAGTATGCTGATAAATTACAGGACTCACTAATAAGGTACTTTTTTACTTTGCTTTTGAACGTCTTAGGGATTCTCAGCTTTCTACTTTAGACCTACAGGCCGTCTGTTACAGAGTGCTGTACTAGAATACAGTACTCCATTCTAGGCAGGATGCACATTCTGTATGGACATTACTTTTACTTCTAGTATTGTCGTTGTGAATCGCACAGTTCATCCTAATTTAAAAATGCCATTAGAGAGTGAAAATATCGACACATAAGTGTAAAACCCTGGGTCCTTGAAGCATTTTTCCCTACAGATTCGGTTATGAACTGTACGCTTCGATACAGTAAATGTTTTTGACCTTAGGTGCTTTGCCCCAGAAGATTGTCGCACAAACAAGTATTTACATCTACATCGCCACTACGCACAGCAATTAAGGGGTCACATTCTTGAAAACCCGTCATTTAGCTCAGTTGCAACGCAAAAGTGTGAAATTTAGCGAAAAAATGCCTACAACCTTCCTCTATAACGGTGCAAAAATGTGGCGCCCTGCGACGTCACCCTAGGGTTCAGCGACGCTTCCAAGAGAAAGTTGTTGACATATGCGAAAAAAAAGTCCACCACAGCTTTGAAGTTCTTGTGAGGTGTAAGGTGGGTTAATGATGTCACATTGGCACCAAATTTCATCACGATTCTTCCCAGCACCACCGTGGAAGTGTTATGCGATGGGGAGATCGTCTGTGCGGCTGGTCCCGGCGGAGGTTCGAGTCCTCCCTCGGGCATGGAAGTGTGTGATGTCCTTAGGTTAGTTAGGTTTAAGTAGTTCTAAGTTCTAGGGGACTGATGACCTCAGAAGTTAAGTACCGTAGTGCTCAGAGCCATTTGAACCATTTGAGTAAATTTGCAGTGTACACCACAACTGGCGTTAGTTCTTTCTAGAAATCGACAATGTCGGTTACTCTGCTGAAATCGCCGACTTGGTGATTATAATTTGTTTGGATTTCAGTGCGGTAGTGGTATGCGGTCACAGCTCGCATGTTATACAACAGTCCTACATTTTATCACCTTCCTCCCTAAAAACCTTAAGCTTCCTTTCCTCCTGTCTATTACAGGGAAGTACTCGGTATGCCTCTTCATATGACTTCGTGGCTTTTCCCCTAGACATTTGCTCGACGGGCCAAAGTCCAAAGAATTTTCAGTAAGTGTACGTTCGAAAGCCGTCAGATTTTTCCACTGCTTATACAGTTTATTTTACGTTTATCCACAGGTAGGGTACCTTTCTTCCAGTACATGGAATGTACTTTCTTTGTTACGGGGCGCCCACACATTTGTTTATTTGCTTAGAAAGCAAGGCCCGCACCTCACCGAAGTCAGTACATGAGGTTTAACCTACGTGTGGGTAATTTGCGAGTGGCTTATCTTTAGCATAACAAGCAGCTGTCGCGTGCCACCTGAGAGCGATAATCGTGAAACTTCCTTTCATATAGAAACGACGATGAGTGTGTTTAGACCATTTTTAAATTTAATACAGTGAGTAACGTTAAGATTTGGACACTATGAGATTTTTACTAGCATCGTAACTTTATTCGTAACAAAACAAACAAATTACGTAACCAGGTATTAAGTTATATGTCTTGCAGATAATAGCATAAACGTTATTAACATAACTTTCTCCCCACGCATTCCTCATATGGTCAACTTCTGGTGATTGAGGTGGCGGCTTTCAGACCTTCGGGCAATTGTACAACAGATATTCCTGCACGGTGCGAGCGGGTCATTGGCCTGGTAAAACTTGAAAGCGTTTGACATCGCCATTTTTTCAGCTTTTTGCGAAAATTGTTTTTTTAATATGTTGAAGTACACATATTTGTCGATAATACTGTCGACGAACACTAATTCGCCCGGTCCATATGTGGATATACATTCCCAGACAGGAGCACTGCACACTCCATGCTTTACTGTCGGCTTAACGTTTGTGACTAAATCTTTTAATATCTTCCATCACACCATCCGTTGTCCGTTCGACCCAAAAGCGTTAAATTTACTTTCCTTGATAAAACTGACGACGTTCCACCATGTTTCTTCCTTCGTAATAAATTCTTTAGCAAAGTCCAATCTCTTCTTATCATTCTACCTAGCCGTTCTACTGTTGCTGCTAGTATCTTTCAACCCCCTGAGAATCATTTGAGGACGTACCTGCTTTCCAGTCTTCTTTAGAAGCTCACCTGCTGATTTTGGTGCACTGCGTGTACTATCCTTCTTTACCTTAGGTATTACAAAGCTTGTCCAGAAAGTAAGTTCCGATCAGTCGCGAAATGGAAACTACACTGAAAATCAGAAATGTTTTATTTGTGACAGTTGCTACACCTTACAGCTACTTCTCTACATTGTCGCCGCTCCAGCTAGGACATCTGTCGCACCGTTATACCAACTTTCCAATACCCTCGTCATAGAAGGCAGCCGGCTGTGCTTCGCGCCAATTCTTCTACGCTCATCTATAGCCACTTGTCTGTGCGAAAATGTTGTCTTCATATGTAGTAGTTAATGTGAGCAGAGATGAAACACAGAGGGAGCCAATTACCGGCTGTAGTGCGGGTGATCAAACACTTCCCATCGAAAACGCTGCAGGAGCATTTTCATTGCCCCTGCAGCTTGCGACCGAGAATTGTCACGAAGTAGGAACCGTATGCCAGTTATGCAATGTGGGCTGCATAATATCAGGCGAAATCTCTCACAAGGACCTCATACTTGGCGGGAGACCGTATTCTCTACGCGTCTTTATGTGCTCACCATGCGCTCAAAACTGAAAAGAGCGAAGTGATGCAACCGACAGGGATACAGGGACACTGTCGAACACCTATGTGCAAAGCTTTATTATATTTTCACAGTGGTTTCCATTTCTTGACCCATCGTAACTTACTTTCCGAAATTCCTCGTAGATTCCTCTCGTCACGTGCGTCGAATTTCTTTGGTTGGCCCTACTGTGGTACAGAATCTATATGGTCCCCGTTTTTCAGTCGTCTGACGATATATGCCAGAGTACTCTTATTCATGTTCAGTATGCCAGCAATTTGTCTGTAATTATGTCTTACCTTTCGCTTTATGAAAAATCATACGTCGTCTTATATCAAAACTGGTATTAGTTTTGTGTGGCATTGTACCGTCTGTACAGCAGTCGACGCTGCCGTCAAACGACAAACGAGTACTTCTTAAAGAGCCGTGACTACTGGCTGCCGCTCTGCCATTGAGTAAATATCGGTTTTAAATGCGACGTAAACAAACTCTGCCTTCTAACTCCAAATATATAACTTGATGTGAACGATCAGATCAAGTGCTACACTGCCAACTGTACGAGTATTAAAGTAATGTGAAAATCGAACTGTCTTTTATTTAAACTGTATAATTTAACATCATCTCTGTAACATATTTTGATTACAAAAACAAACAGTGTAAGCTATGATTGGCGTGTGTACGATAATTTGTGTAACTTCAAAAAGACAACTACAGTGCAAGAGAGGTAGAAAATCAAACATGCAAACATCACAGTAAATATTTATGTAGACAAATGCACTCCAAAATTAGAATAAATTATCGAAACGTGTTGTACTAAGCACGAAAAATTACTTAATTGGCGTAGTTTTTCATTATTTTATTGTTTTAGTTTTTCATTATTTGTGAATGACATTGTGGCAGACTTCCCAAAAAACATCGATTACGATGAACGAAATTGCGCGCATATATTGAAGTGATATAAATTATTAGCTGTCTGTAAGTACTGTTGAAACAGGAAACAAAGTTAGCACATATGAACTCATATAATCATTGCAATATATCCTCTTGAGGTAATACAATGCAGTAGACTACACAGACACTAAGCACACTAGTACCTGTGTGTAAAGTAACATTTGACGACGTTTCGGAAGTGCAAATGGTTTTAGTTTTCTACGAGGCAAGATATTTTATCTGGCCACCTACCAAAACTTTCAGGTGAGCTGTCGATATTGTTCCTGCCTTTGTCTACCAGCTATGAATGGTCGTGATTAATTCAAACTCTATCCTCTGCAACATCAGACTAAAGAACACGAGATTAGGAAGGAGGTTCTATTTAGTCTAGGTATGACTCACGGGATTTTATGGCTTAAATTAGATTGATACGCAATGCGCAAGTGACAGAGGCGCAGTGCAGTCACGTAGTCAGCATGTTGGGAACTGCTAAAATCTGAAATTGCGGCAGGCCTTTGAGAGATCACTGCAAAGACAACAACTGATATCTTTCACTTTTGTTAACTGAAAAAAAAACACATTTTGAAAAACGTTTTTTCGGCGATGGCGAGATGACAGAAGCTGTGAATACACAGAGTGCTTCAGAGTCTGTAGTAGCAGAGTATTCACAATGAGGAAACAGAGCGTACGTAGAGAAAAATTAAAAATACACTGACTGACAAAAAAGTGAAGCGCTTAGAAGGGGAGGAGGAAACGAAATGAAACTTCACCGGTCCGGCGATATGTGATGGTATTTGCTGTCTACAAAATTTAGTCAAATTTACAAAGAACTTGTCAGTATGAGTCTGTGGGGCGGCGAATTGTGGGGAAAAATAATCGTTTGCTGTACAAATGTTTGTTGGTTGAATCAGTTTCTGGCTATTAGAATGTTGTTAATGCTGTCTTTCGCTGTTCTCAACACTGGCTCTCTATTTACTTTTTAGGCACCCAGAAAGTGATTTAACAAAACGTGAAGCCTGTAATTAGAGTTCCTAGTGCCCACTTCATCTGAGAATCCCATTATAGCTGCAGCTTATAGCTCTGAGGAATTAGGAGATTGTCCGGGATTTCTAATCAAAAACGATTTTCCAAAATAGTTGAGTATATTCTCAAAGTCACAAATAAAAACACACAAGTATCCCTACAACCTAACTAACAGAGCAGTTCAGAGTCTAATGCGCTGATGCAACTACAAATGTCCGAATTAAATGTTAACAAGAATGCTCGCCATAATTTGATGAGAGTATTTCATCAAATGCCACGCTAAATAATTGGTAGAATGTCTGCCCCGCGACGGCACGTGAAAATACGACAATACGCAAACTGAAGCTAGATAATGAAAATCATCGCAGAATTAACACTTCACTTGAAATGATTTCATGGTTCCGCGTATCTCTAGTAACTTAATACGGCACCCGAGGACCGACGCGACGCGACTGCCGACACAGATGGCGTGTCATTCAGCGTCTGGAGAGAACTGGGGCCTTCCTTCCTCGCGCAGCGTTCTTATATATAAAGCCGCGGTGCGGACGGCTAAGGGAACGCCTGATCAAATCGGCTCTCCCGACTAGCCGCTGGGCTAGTAACGCACCACTTCAAGTTACATAATAAATTATAGCTTCTCTTGCTGATGGCCAAAGAAGCTCCTAATTTAAATGTGCATTCAGCACACAGGTAAGTACTGATAATAAAATTTTGACGTGGCTAAGTTAAATATTTTGGGCGAGAGAATTAATTTAATTGCCCTGCACGCAGTAGATCAGCTCTGAACTGGCCCTTTTGAGATCCGCTATCGCTATAATTTTATAGGTATTCAAAAGAAACTTTTCACATCTTCATAGTCATAGCGGACCTCCAACCTACTTAAATCTAAGCATCCTAGCCTTATTTACTAGCCTACTTAATCTATCTTGCTTCCTTCAGTTTTGAGACGAAAACCACAAATTCACGAAGTTCCACTAAAATCTTAATTTGTGAAATCCAAAGTACTGTTTTTATTAAATCATTATGAAAGATGAATCTAAATATAAATTTTGAAGTCTCTAGCTCTTTTCTGTTGCGCCAATGATTTTTACAGAAAAACGTCCAAATTTCGGAAATGGCTTAAGTTATCGAACTGATATTCAATACACATTAATTTAGTATTACTTCTGACATGCCAGAAAAGTTTTAGGTCATTTGCTTGATTTTTAAGGTATTGCGCAACATTTATGACGTCAGAGCTAGTTACAGCAGACTGGCTGGCACACAATGGAAACTGATGTGAATTTACTACAGCGTGAGTAGGCTGCTTCCCTACAAGTCCAGTTATCGGTGTGACCTTGCACCCTTCCTGGCCTGGATGCATGCACTGACTCGGTTGGGAAGAGCGTCATAAAGCCGTGGTACCTTCTCCTGGGGCAAGCTGGCCTACAAGTCTTATAACTGGTTCTTGATATCACTGATATGGGGTCAGGGATGAATCTGACAAACGAGCCGGTCCCACACGTGTTCTGTCGGGGACAGACATGGAGATCTTGCTGGCCACGCGAGTGCCTCAACATCAAGTACATAGCTCATAGAGACGCGTGCCTTGGTGGATGAACGAGGTCGTGTTGAAAAATAGCGCCACGGTACTGCCGTACGAGAGACAACGCTTGAGGATGCAGATTGTCCATGACGTACCTCTGTGCTGACTGAATTTCTTCAGTGACTACCAGCTGTAAACTATACTCGATGGCTCAGCACAGCATGACACCAGGGGTAACACCGCAGTGCCAGTCCAAAACAATGGAAGTATGAAACCTCTTCCCAGATAGTCACCACACTCACCGACGATATCATTCGGAGTGGTGCGGACCGGCGATTCGTCGTTCAACACGGCGCGGTGCCACTGATTAGCAGTCCATGCTTCCTGGTCGAGGCACCTCTCCAAACACACAGCCTTCTGCGTTACAGTCGTAACTGGCGGCTTACACATGAGATGGTAAACGCTAGTCCATCTGCCGCTAGTCTCTGATCTACGGTGTTTAGAAACAGAAAAACATAAAATCCGTTCTCTGAGAGTAGAGAAGATGTCATTACGGGTTTTGGATATTCATAAAACTTTATTAATATTTCATACGAGGGTTGCCTAGAAAGTAATGCATAGCATTTTTTTCTTCAACAATTATTTGTTGAACATAATGAGAATTAAACACATGGAACAACAGTGCTTTATATACACACCCTATTTTCCCACGTAATCTCTATCCCGTTTTATGGCCCTCCTCCAGCGCGAGACAAGGGCGTGTATGCACTGTCGGTACCAATCCTTGTCCTGGTGGCGGAGCCAGTGCTTCACTGTGTGAATCACCTCCTCATCGTCCTCAAAATCTCTTCCACGAATGGCATCCTTTAATGGCCCAAACAAGTGGAAGTCCGAGGGGGCTAGGTCAGGTGGTCAGGTGTGACAGCTGTGGATGGTCTCCCAGACCGCTGCTAATCGTGGAGCTCCGCCGAACCGCCTCCTGATGACCTCACCCTCCGTGCACTGCAGCTAATTGTACCTCTGTCGTCAGCAGACCTCTGTCGACTGCAGACAAAGAAACTGTGGAGAATAATTCACAAACGCTTTGGTTCAAGAATCAAAAAAGAAGGTTGTATACCCGGAAGAATCCTGGAGATACTAAAAGGTATCAGATAGATTATATAATGGTAAGACAGAGATTTAGGAACCAGGTTTTAAATTGTAAGACATTTCCAGGGGCAGATGTGGATTCTGACCACAATATATTGGTTATGAACTGCAGATTTAAACTGAAGAAACTGCAAAAAGGAGGGAATTTAAGTAGATGGGACCTGGATAAACTGAAAGAACCAGAGGTTGTAGAGAGTTTCAGGGAGAGCATAAGGGAACAATTGACAGGAATGGGGGAAAGAAATACAGTAGAAGAAGAATGGGTAGCTCTGAGGGATGAAGTAGTGAAGGCAGCAGAGGATCAAGTAGGTAAAAAGACGAGGGCTAACAGAAATCCTTGGGTAACAGAAGAAATATTGAATTTAATTGATGAAAGGAGAAAATATAAAAATGCAGTAAATGAAGCAGGCAAAAAGGAATACAAACGTCTCAAAAATGAAATCGACAGGAAGTGCAAAATGGCTAAGCAGGGATGGCTAGAGGACAAATGTAAGGATGTAGAGGCTTGTCTCACTAGGGGTAAGATAGATACTGCCTACAGGAAAATTAAAGAGACCTTTGGAGATAAGAGAACGACTTGTATGAATATCAAGAGCTCAGATGGCAACCCAGTTCTAAGCAAAGAAGGGAAGGCAGAAAGGTGGAAGGAGTATATAGAGGGTTTATACAAGGGCGATGTACTTGAGGACAATATTATGGAAATGGAAGAGGATGTAGATGAAGACGAAATGGGAGATAAGATACTGCGTGAAGAGTTTGACAGAGCACTGAAAGACCTGAGTCGAAACAAGGCCCCGGGAGTAGACAACATTGCATTAGAACTACTGATGGCCTTGGGAGAGCCAGTCATGACAAAACTCTACCATCTGGTGAGCAAGATGTATGAGACAGGCGAAATACCCACAGACTTCAAGAAGAATATAATAATTCCAATCCCAAAGAAAGCAGGTGTTGACAGATGTTAAAATTACCGAACTATCAGTTTAATAAGTCACAGCTGCAAAATACTAACGCGAATTCTTGACAGACGAATGGAAAAACTGGTAGAAGCGGACCTCGGGGAAGATCAGTTTGGATTCCGTAGAAATGTTGGAACACGTGAGGCAATACTAACCTTACGACTTATCTTAGAAAAAAGATTAAGAAAAGACAAACCTACGTTTCTAGCATTTGTAGACTTAGAGAAAGCTTTTGACAACGTTAACTGGAATACTCTCTTTCAAGTTCTGAAGGTGGCAGGGGTAAAATACAGGGAGCGAAAGGCTATTTACAATTTATACAGAAACCAGATGGCAGTTATAAGAGTCGAGGGGCATGAAAGGGAAGCAGTGGTTGGAAAAGGAGTGAGACAGGGTTGTAGCCTATCCCTGATGTTATTCAATCTGTATATTGAGCAAGCAGTAAAGGAAACAAAAGAAAAATTCGGAGTAGGTATTAAAATTCATGGAGAAGAAGTAAAAACTTTGAGGTTCGCTGATGACATTGTAATTCTGTCAGAGACAGCAAAGGACCTGCAAGAGCAGCTGAACGGAATGGACAGTGTCTTGAAAGGAGGATATAAGATGAACATCAACAAAAGCAAAACGAGGATAATGGAATGTAGTCAAATTAAATCGGGTGATGCTGAGGGGATTAGATTAGGAAATGAGACACTTAAAGTAGTAAAGGAGTTTTGCTATTTAGGGAGCAAAATAACTGATGATGGTCGAAGTAGAGAGGATATAAAATGTAGACTGGCAATGGCAAGGAAATCGTTTCTGAAGAAGAGAAATTTGTTAACATCGAGTATAGATTTAAGTGTCAGGAAGTCGTTTCTGAAAGTATTTGTATGGAGTGTAGCCATGTATGGAAGTGAAACATGGACAATAACCAGCTTGGACAAGAAGAGAATAGAAGCTTTTGAAATGTGGTGCTACAGAAGAATGTTGAAGATAAGGTGGGTAGATCACGTAACTAATGAGGAGGTATTGAATAGGATTGGGGAGAAGAGAAGTTTGTGGCACAACTTGACTAGAAGAAGGAATCGGTTGGTAGGACACGTTCTGAGGCATCAAGGGATCACAAATTTAGCATTGGAGGGCAGCGTGGAGGGTAAAAATCGTAGAGGGAGACCAAGTGATCAATACACTAAGCAGATTCAGAAGGATGTAGGTTGCAGTAGGTACTGGGAGATGAAGAAGCTTGCACAGGATAGAGTAGCATGGAGAGCTGCATCAAATCAGTCTCCGGACTGAAGACTACAACAACATGGAGCACCATTATTCCCCACAGTTTTTTTGTCTGCAGTGAGAAATTCAATGACAGCACGTTGGTTGTAACGTACATCACCTACAAACGCCATTTTGAAACTGTCCGTCAGCTACGCTATCTGTCGGAAGTGGCAGAAACTTGGCACGCTCACTCAGGAGCCTTCAAATAAGACATGCGTAACGTTTCGCGTTCCTAGAATTGTTTTTCGCTGAGAAAAAAAATTCGGTGAATTACTTTTTGCGCAAACCTCGTATATTACAGTTTGGCGATTCTTTAACTACGAAAATTTTGAAAGAATTTTTCCTTTTTGGTACAGTACTTTTATATAAAGTCATTGGGGAGCTCGTGAAAACAGGAATTCATCAAGAAATGGCTCTGAGCACTATGGGACTTAAATCCTGAGGTCATCAGTCCCCTTAGAAACCTAACTAACCTAAGGACATCACACACATCCATGCCCGAGGCGTAGCGGTCGCGCGGTTCCAGACTGTAGCGCCTAGAACCGCTCGGCCACCTCGGCCGGCAATTCATCAAAACAACAAATTGTTAATCGTTACGGTCAAGTTTTGGAGAAATAAGTAATCCACTGCGTAAATGTGAAGGCCATGACACAAAGTGACAAAGAATGTACCAGGATTTTTGTTGTTTGTTCTCGGGAGGCACGTGCAGCTGAGAAGACCTTACGATGTGCTTGTTCCCTTGTGGTGGTCACACGTGGTTGACTGGAACGTTGGCGACGATTATTACTGTTCTCATATTTTCATGTAGTTCAACATGGAGCCACAGTCACATCCAAATTCCTCAAAAAACTGGATATTGCACGATTCGACCAGCCGGCCAAATGAAGACCCAGGTAAGGCTCCTTTCAAACTCTTCAGGCGTTGCTAATGATGTCTCACAAGAGTATGCGGCATCTTCGTGCCCTCAACCGCGATCACTCAACACGCCGTTCATCGCCGCTGTAGATCCTACGAGGCCTGGTAACAACACTAAACGTGAACAACAGTAATGCACCCTGGTGGCCGCGTTACCTGCCACAGTGAATGTTGCAACTCTAATCATTTACATACCTGCCGATGGCGTTTACATGAGCAACGTTTCATTCACTTCTTTTGTCAGGCAGTGTATCAGCAACATATCGTTTACTCTGCCTCTCCTTTTATTTTTCTTCGGTATTAACTTCATGGCAGCCCCTGTTTGTTAGTAATTTGACATCTTAATTCCAATTGCAGTATCAGATATTCAGTTGTACCCTAGTTTGAATCCCTAGCGGTCAGTCAGCTGCTGAAATGGCGTTGCCAGAGGCAGAGACGTTGTGGCTGGCATCACCGGCCGCTGTGTGTGTGTGTGTGTGTGTGTGACGCTGCGCCATCGCGTGCGCCGCCTATCGTGACGCAGTAGCGACGCATGCGCTAGCGCTGCTGTTGACACGCCCTGCGTCGCGTTTCCCTATCGCTCTGCCAGCCTTTATTTCCTTCGGGGGCCCACGAGGGGCAGCAACTTCCCGTTCATCCCACTATCTGATCGCTCTGTGGTCGTGCGAACTGGAACACAGAATTGCAAAGTCTGTTGCATGTCTGTGTCACTCAGCTTGGACGCTTAACCTTTCTGCAGCGCGTTTCACAGTTCTAAGCAACTAGCAATATAATTTTAAAAGTGGGTAGATGAGTTAAGACCTGAGTCACCATACACCATTTACTCTGCCGTTGCATCAGTATTAATTGTGGTGTCACCGCCAGACACCACACTTGCTAGGTGGTAGCCTT
Organism: Schistocerca nitens; assembly: GCF_023898315.1. Taxonomy (NCBI): domain Eukaryota; kingdom Metazoa; phylum Arthropoda; class Insecta; order Orthoptera; family Acrididae; genus Schistocerca; species Schistocerca nitens. Next base: position 435,401,405 of record NC_064614.1, read on the forward strand.
TAAATCGGCCGCGGTCCGTTAGTATACGTCGGACCCGCGTGTCGCCACTATCAGTGATTGCAGACCGAGCGCCGCCACACGGCAGGTCTAGAGAGACTTCCTAGCACTCGCCCCAGTTGTACAACCGACTTCGCTAGCGATGGTTCACTGACAAAATACGCTCTCATTTGCGGAGACGATAGTTAGCATAGCCTTCAGCTACGTCATTTGCTACGACCTAGCAAGGCGCCATTATCAGTTACTATTGATATTGTAAATAATGTATAGACAAGAGCTACGTTCAACATTAATGGATTAAAGTTAAGTATTCCACCAGTTACCTCCTTTTTATTGAAGTCTAAATTCCTTGTCCTGTTCCAGACCTCACGCCACCCTGCGTGAGCTTAAACGCGCGCCTTTCGGCTTCCTCTAAAATTCGTGGGTTGGCTCTCCTGCCAATCCACAACATTAATGGCTGGGAATACCATGCGAAAACATGCTAGTCGCAGTTTGAGAATATCATGCTGAAGAAGATAACTTTGTTTGGAAAATCGCCAAATAGCGAAACAACTGGATTATCTTTATCAGTTACTTTGATTTATTTATTTTATCTGGCAACAGAAGGACATGCAGATTCTACACACATCAAAAAAAAGTTTTGCATCACCTCGATTCCGAGAGTTCCAGAATTTGTACAGAAAACGGGAATAGAGATCAACATAAACATCATTTCCGCCATTTTTATTGCTCTTGAAAACCACACATTGCATGTTGTACCACCATACACCGAGATCTTCAGAGATGGTGGTCCAGATTTCTGTACACACTGGTACCTCTAACACCTAGTAGCACGTCCTCTTGCATTGATGCATGCCTGTATTTGTCGTGGCATACTATCCATAAGGCATAAGGCATAATCAAGGCATTGTTGGTCCAGATTGTCCCACTCCTCAACGGCGACTTGGCGTACATCCCTTAGAGTGGTTGATGGGTCACGTCGTCCATAAACAGCCCTTTTCAATCTATCCCAGGCATGTTCGATAGGGTTCATATCGGGAGAACATGCTGGCCACTCTAGTCGAGCGATGTCGCTGTCCTGAAGGAAGTCATTCACAAGATGTGCACGATGGGGAGCGAATTGTCGTCCATAACATGCTTTAACTACAGTCAACTCGAGCCATGTACCTCCTTCCTGGTGGAATGACTGGAACAGATCGTCTGTCGGACCCCCTCCGTCTATTAGGCGCTGCTCATGCATGGTTGTTTACATCTTTGGACGGGTGTAGCGACATCTCTGAAAAGTCAAAGGGACTGTGTCTGTGATACAGAAACGGTGTCGTCAAGCGTGTTCCTCCTTTGCTTCCCTAAAAAGAAGAAGGAGGGTGATGTATAAATGCAACATGCGACGTTACTAATGATCAAACCAGAGCCAAAGGCTGAACAGTTTCGTGCGCTATCATGTACGCTATGAGAACAACTGACGCTAATTGTATCTGTCAGGCCGATTGAATTTGGGTGCGCTACGATCTTATTGCCTAAGTTCAACGCTAATTAACTCGGAAACGGAGCAACGTACAGAATTTTTGTCGTAACAGTTATTTCTCAGCACAACCTACCCTGCAACACCCTCACATATTTTTCAGTCTGTTTCAGATCACCCTGTACAGCAACTCATCATTCTTAGTATTTCTGTGCAAATAACAATACACTTAGCGTAGATGGTAAGGCACTTTGGTTGGTTAATTGGTTGGTTGATTTGGGGGAGCGGACCAAACAGCGAGGTCATCAGTCGCATCGGATTAGGGAAGGATGTAAAAGAAGTCGCCCGTGCCCTTTCAAAGGAACCATCCCAGCATTTGCCCGAAGCGATTTAGGGAAATCACGAAAATCTAAATCAGGATTGCCGGACGCGAATTTGAGCCGTGGTCCTCCCGAATGCGTGTCCAGTGTGCTACCACTGCGCCAACTCGCCCAGTGCTGAGGCACTTGGCTGGAAATCTTGATTATAGTGGTAACTTTAATAATTATTAGGAGATGATTGTGAATATGACTATAAAAACAATAACTACCACAACAATGGCAATCCAGTTCACATAGTTTATTACTAATTGCACATTTATGATGATGATAATGCTGCTGCTACTGGTGATGAGTTTTGTGGTTTTATAGGGACTTTAGTACAAGCTCATCAGTTCCATTTATGAGATAGTATTTAAATCACATAACATTAACAGGTGTGAAATGATAATTAAATAGACACCCTAGCTGCAAGCAGGCGTTGATACACTTCATTGGGGACATGTTGAAAATGTGTGCCCCGACCGGGACTCGAACCCGGGATCTCCTGCTTACATGGCAGACACTCTATCCATCTGAGCCACCGCGGGCACAGAGGATAGTGCGTCTGCAGGGACTTATCCCTTGGATCTCACCGGGAGCGTGCAAGGGATAAGTCCCTGCAGACGCACTATCCTCTGTGCCCGCGGTGGCTCAGATGGATAGAGCGTCTGCCATGTAAGCAGGAGATCCCGGGTTCGAGTCCCGGTCGGGGCACACATTTTCAACATGTCCCCAATGAAGTGTATCAACGCCTGCTTGCAGCTAGGGTGTCTATTTAATTATCATTTCATTTCTAGCAAAGCTGCATGGTCATCCACGGTAACTGTTCTTTCGGGAACAGATACTACCGTCATATATATAGTTAAAAAAATTAATAGGTGTACTAACGGTACTCGGGTCAGGGAGGAATTCAACGCTGGGACTACTATTGATAGATGGGTTAGTCGGCGAAAGAAAAAGATAAACGTATCGGAAGATTATACGAAAGAAAATTGGAGAAAGAGGTAAGGATAGGAGGAAAAAGGAAGGATGAAACATCAGAGAGGAAAACAGAAGTAAAGTGCAAAACTGCACATAAGGTATGGAGGCTACTAAGTTGTTGAACAGGGAGAAGGCTGTAACGACTATAGGAAGAACTGTAGCGACCACCTGAGTTTTAGTATGTGGTGGACGTATGAGTGAAGTGGAGTAGTTGTAAGATGCTTTATTCATGGCCAGAAGCAGGAAACACTGTATGAGATCTTCTATTACTGTGTTTGGAAGACGACAATTATTTAATATGGGAGGGGAGGAGTTGAAGAAACAGCCGATTACGAGAACTATGAAGGATCAATTCTCTGTACTTGGTTCGACCTCATATTCCCGTTACTTCTGCGATCAGTAAGGATTGTTTCAAAGCAGTGTGTCCTGCTCTGATATGAACAGTTTACAATGCACACAGCTCTCAGTAAAAATAGAGTAAGAAACATTGAAGACCACATACAAATATTGGATCATGTTGAGAAAGGTAGCCTCATGAATCAGCTTGAAGAGACAGAAATATATACACATAAAAGCAAATCACCGCAATATATTCTTAATGAACAGACAGAGCTAGCCAATGCAACCTTTCACTCACCTATTATCCAGTCTAAAACATAAATAAACACTACTCCTTTTAACAACAACATGCAATCAATAATCCAAATAAAGTATTACATCATAATATAGCTGCCTGCTCAATCACACATTACTGCAACTGTAAAACTGATTTAAAAATAAAAGTGGTGTGCCATACTACATTTATATTATTACTACCGTCACATTATTCATATATCTCATGTAAATGTTGTCACCTGTTTATTGCACTGTATTTACACAATACCATATAAGTAACATTCATACAACTGGCCATCACATTTTCCCAATTTATTTGTAATTAATGCTCACTGAATATGGTATTCTTTGTAATATAAATACTTGTAATGTACTTGTAATGCTACCTTGATTCTTGAAGAAAAAAAATTACTGCTACTATGTTGTTGTTGTTGTTGTGGTCTTCAGTCCTGAGACTTGTTTGATGCAGCTCTCCATGCTAATCTATCCTGTGCAAGCTCCTTCATCTCCCCGTACCTACTGCAACCTACATCCTTCTGAAACTGCTTAGTGTATTCATCTCTTGGTCTCCCTCTACGATTTTTACCTTCCACGCTGCCCTCCAGTACTAAATTGGTGATCCCTTTATGCCTCATGACATGTCCTACCAACCGATATCTTCTTCTAGTCAGTTGTGCCACAAACTTCTCTTCTCCCCAATCCTATTCAATACCTCCTCATTAGTTACGTGATCTACCCACCTAATCTTCAACGTTCTTCTGTAGCACCACATTTCGAAAGCTTCTATTCTCTTCTTGTCCAAACTGCTACTATACTTGATTCAAAATTTCAGTGTACCATAGACAGATGTTAATACATTTGTTACTGTCATATTATTCATTTTATCTCACCTCTATGTTGCTCCTTGTATATAGCACAGTATTTACAAATTACCATATAAGTAACATTCACACAAGCTGGTTACTATATCTGTCAACATCATTTGTAATATTATACGCTCATAATGTAACGTTTATCTTTGTGTTTTAATTTTCATTAAGTTATGTTATTCTTTAAAACAGTCATTCTGTGAAATGAAAGCGACCTGTATATTGTGATGTCTCTGAGAACGAACGTCTCTGACACTGTTGTGTTTGTTAAATCTGCAATCTCTGTGATAACTTCACATGTGGCAAATTATTTTTGGTGTGTGTGGGTGTGTGGTGCTTTGCCCAATATGGTGATATACAAGTTACGTAAGTGCTGGATATATTTAGGAATATGCGAAAAATACAATCCTGCAACTTCGCAACAAAATCGCGCGGAATTTTTGATGTTAGTACCATAATCACTTAACCTCACATATTTATTTACGCTGTATTTCATTGTCTGGAGGTTAGTTATTTTCACATAGGGCGCTTCTAACACTGTTTTTCTACCGTAGGGCAACAACACACCAAAAATACTTCGCCACAGTGGAATAATAAAAATCGAAAACGGACGATAATGTAAACTGTATCTTGAAAATCTAGTGAACAGCCGTCTGATGATGAACTTGCCAGTTCGAAACCGGTAACGGCGCTATTTACCTAAATAAATAGCAGTGTTAATAGTAGCTGGTTGCTGTTTTCTTCTTTGTAAGAATTAACCTACATGAACAGTTTTCTATACTGTATAAATTTTTCTATTTGCTTCGAAACTCCTCAGAATTTTGACGCCGCTTCGATTCGGAATAGCCATCTACCGGCCAGTCCACGCAGCCGACTTGCTAACCACGGAAAGAGAGGAGTGGAGCGTCAGCGGCAGTGTAGTGTTTCCCTAGAAACAAAAGAACGCGTGGGAAACGTGGCTGCCGCCGGGCTGTCCCACAGCCTGTGACGCAAGCGTCCTTGTCGGCATGCACCGCTGCTATGCAGATACCGCGATCGCGTCTTCTAGCTACGGATGGCGGCTATCGCTGAAACAACCGGTTTTCGGTTATACCGTGTGATTTTTTTTCACTCCGGTTTAAACTGAATGTTAAAACCGCTCAAAACAGGCGTAACCAGCTTCTGACACCACCGATTTTCGGTTTTCTATTCCTATTATATCCTGTAATAAACGTAGAAATCAGCAAAGGTTGAAAAATTCCGTCTCTCTCAATTTCAAGATACATAGAATCGATATATTAAATAGCCAAATAATACATACTTAGTCTGACCATCGTTTACTGCTTTTCTACAAATGTGGTAAGTGGTTGAATAACACAAAAAAATTACCAGTATTACCTACAGACTTTAATTTTTTGAAACTCTGCTCAGAAATCATGTTGTAATCGGGGATCAAACACTATTCGGACATTACGAAAATTCAGTGCTAAAGGATGGAAAATGATGTTGAAGAACTCTATTTTTGGTGTTAATTTGTCTGTTTTCAAGAACTACAGGCAGATCAAGGTATATTTTATAGACACAGGCTATTTTTATTGTAAACTATGAATGAACTTTTGTTAAGTTTTTAATTTATTTCTGTTACCAAATTGTCCATTCTCCTTCACTATTTCATAGAAGCGACAGAGAAATCTATAACATTTTAAAGCAAGTGAAGCATTGTACTTCATTGCTAATTCACTCCGTAAAAATAGTTCCAGACTAGGGTCGATGCCTTTCTACAGTACAACGTATGTCCAGCAACGATGGCGAGAAACAACAGTACAGACCAGATGGAGCAAGTCTTGGACACTGCACAAACAAGCGCACGTTAAGCCACGGCAACAAGGACATTGTGTCAGCAATCCTGTAGCAATTTTAGGCCATGTATTTGTTGCTCGTTTCTGTCGGCATTGTTATTAAAATAGACTAATCACTTTTCCCATTTTTTATAATAACGCAATATTTCAAACCAATTCATATTTTACGAATAAAAATCGCTCCCTTTTAGAAAAACGGTTTATTTAAAAAAGAAAAATTTTAGCACTGCTGTTATGGCTAATTGATATTTCGGTTTTTTACTCGGTTATCAGTAAGAAATAAAAACACTTGTTATAACCGAGACCAAATAAATTCCGAAAAATACCGGCTATTCAGACTAAAATACCGTTATCGGTTTTGACCGATCTTTTTTTCCCATCCCTACTTCTCGCTCTGCCACAGAGGGTCATCCGCTAACGCAAGCAGACGACAAGCGACACTAAACTACTGCAGTTTCTCTCATTAACTACGAACCGTGTAGATGCCTATCCTTCAACTGTGCCAAATCCACTTAGCAACTTCTTTAGTGACATTTCAGGAGATGTGCAAAAATAGAAAATCAAAATGAAACATGTATACACCAAATCCTGTTCAAGATCATTTTTGTTATCGCTGTCACCAAATATCAAGCTGTGCAGACAATAAAAGGACCAAGAAACTCATACTGAGTACCTATTCTTGGCATTCCTTCATACTTTTTGAGACTATGTCCTTGACGCAATAACTTCTTCGTCATATTCAGGAATTTCTCTACAAATGAGGATTTTCCCAGCCTCACAGAACACTGATAAAGTGAAAGACAATTCCACTTTCCACCTTCACACTATTATGATCACGATCATTTTCACTCTAAGACAAAAAAAAACACGCACCGCGAAGGAATTATCAGACTGTTTTGGAGATCGGTAGATGTGGTGTAAATATACAGACAAACAAATGATCATAATTTCATAAATATTGCATGATTTATTCAAGAGAAAGAGCTTCACAAATTGAGCAAGTCAATAATGCGTCGATCTACCTCTGGCCCCCATGCAAGTGGTTATTCATTTGGCACTCATTCACAGAGTTGTTTGATGTCTCTTGAGGAATATCGTGCCAAATTCTGTCCAATTCACGGATTAGATCGTCAAAATCCCGAAATGGTTGGAGGGCCATGCCCATAATGTTCCAGTTGTGGAGAGATCTGGCGACCTTGCTGACCACGGCAGGGTTTGGTAAGCACGAAGTCAAGCAGTAGAAAGGCTTGTCACGCGCGGGCGGACATTATCTTGGTGAAATGTAGGGCCAGGGTGACTTGCCACGAAGGGCAACAAAACGATGCATACAACATCGTCGACGTACCGCTGTGCTGTAAGTGGGTCGCGGATGACAACCAAAGGGCTCTGATGTGAAAAAAAAAGTCACACCAGATCATCACCTCTGGTTGTCGGGCCGTCTGGAGGGTGACAGTCAGGTTGGTACCCCACCGCTGTTCGGGGCGTCTCCAGCCACGTCTGTGGCCTGCAGTCTCATTGAGTGGAGTGGAATTGTCTTCCATGGTGAGTTACGCTTCGTACTGAACCGTGATGACTAGCGAAGACTTGCTCAGTTTATGACGCCCTTTCTCTTGAATAAATCATCCATTTTTTTCAGAAACTGCAATCCTTTGCTTGTCTGTACATGTATATCACTTCTACCGATTTCCGTCCTATTCGGATAATTCCTTCGTGGTTTGAACAGTCCACGGCTATACTGCCGATTCATAGTGTCCAACGGGCACAATATTTCGGCGATCAGACATGTCGCCATCGTCAGGTGCATTGAGGGGAGAGGGGAGGGGATTTAAATCGGCCGCCCGCCCTCAGGAGCTCAGTTCGTCAGCGCACCTGACGATGGTGACATGTCTGATCGCCGAAATATTGTGCCCGTTGGACACTATGAACCGGCAGTATACCCGTGGACTGTTCGAGCAACAAATACGTCGGGAGAAACTGAAGAATCACAATTCCTTCGTGATTCGTCGTCTTTTTTTATCTTAGAGTGAATTTTACACTATCACTTTATTTTGGCGACGTGCCATTTTATTCTAGCAATTTTACGCAGTATATACGATGGTTGTCCAGAAAGTAATGCACCACATTTTTTTTCTCAGCCGGAAACAATGCTACGAATTCAAAACGCTACATACGTATTATTTGAAGTCTTCTGAGTAAGCGCGCCAAGTTTCCGTTACTTCCGACAGATAGCGTAGCTGCAGGATAGTTTCAAAATGGTGTCTGTAGGTAATGTACGTTACAAGCAACGTGCCGTCATTGAAGCTGTAGGGAACATCCACAAACGCTTGTGCAGAGTCTATGGGGCATCTGCTGTCGACAGAAGTACAGTTAGTCGCTGGGCACGGAGGGTGATATCAGAAGGCGGTTCGGCGGAGCTCCACGGCTGTAACACTTGACATGTAGCAGCGAGCTGATGTCATTCGCGAGGACAGACGCCTTACGGCTCGGCAGTTCGCGCTACATCTGTCAGTAAGCAAAGGAAGTGTGGATGCAATTATCTGCACTCTTGGATATTCAAATGTCTGTGCAAGATGAGTCCCGCGATGTCTAACGGTGGATCGCAAACTGCACGGAAAAAACATTTGTCTTGATTTGTTGCAACGTTTTGATGCTGAGGGGGTGGCGTTCTTGTCCCGGATTGTGAAAGGTAATTCACACGGTGAAGCACTGGCTTCGCCACCAGGACAAGGATTGGTACCGACAGGGCAGACACGCCCTTGTTTCGCGGTGGTGGAAGGCCCATAGAACGGGATGGGGATTACGTGGAAAAATAGGGTATGTAGATAAAACACCATTCTTTCGTGCGTGTAATTCTCATTATGCTGAATAAAGAACTATTGAAGAAAAAAATGCGGTGCATTTCTTTCTGGGCAATCCTCGTACAATGTACACACACTCAGGGTTGTCGTGTAAAATTACGAGGATATAAGTGATCATTGTAAAACGGCACATCGCTCACATAAGGTGATGGAGTGAAATAAATGACTGTGATCAGAACAGAGTCAAGGAGAAAAATGGAATTATCTTTCGATGAATTTGTAACTGTGACACCCGATATGAAAAAGAGTTTACATCTACGATAATTGACGGTCTATAAACATGCTTACACAAGCATTCTGGGTCTATACAGCGCATACTGAAACTATTTGTTCACGTTGATACAGGAGGTAGAGATCATCAAAACAAACGTTTTTCAAAAATGGTTCAAATGACTCTAAGCACTATGGGACTTAACGGCTGAGGTCATCAGTCCCCTACACTTAGAACTACTTAAACCTAACTAACCTAAGGACATCACACACATCCATGCCCGAGGCAGGATTCGAACCTGCGACCGTAGCAGCAGCGCGGTTCCGGACTGAAGTGCCTAGAACCGCTCGGCCACCGCGACCGGCCGAATATTTCTCCATAAGGAACATATGGTCTCTGAAGTCAGACCGATTCAGTCGCAATCATTACCAGCTAAAATACAGGAAGCGAAATGCTATTTATAACTTGTACAAAAACCAAACTCCAGTTATAAAAACGAGTCGAAGGACATGAAAGGACCCAATAGTTGAGAAGTAAGTGCGGCACAGTTGTGCAAAGAGCAATATGTGAAGGAAACGAAGGAAAAATTTAGAAAGGAAATTAAAGTTCAGGGAAGAGAAAGAAAAAGATTCAGGTTTGTGGATGACGTAATAAATATGTCACAAATGGGTAAGGGATCTGAAGAGCAGTTGAACAGCACAGATAGCATCTGGAAAAGAAATTATAAGATGAACATGAACAAAAAACAAGAGTAAGGGAATGTATTCTAATTGTACCAGGTAATGCTGAGAGAATTTCATAAGGCAATGAGACACTGAAAGTGGCAGAAGAGTTTTGTTATTTGGGAGCAAAATAACTTACAATGACCAAGGTAGAGAGCGCATAAAATGCAGACTGGCAATACCAAGAAACATGTTTCTGAAAAAGAGAGATTTGTCAAAACTGGATATAAATTTAAGTTTTAGGAAGTATGTATTTGCAGAAGGTATATGCTTGGAGTGTAGCCCCGTATGGAGATGAAATCCGAATGATAAGCAGTTCAGACAAGAAGAAAATATAAACTTTTGAAATGTGGTGCTTAGCAGAATGTTGAAGATTAGATGGGTAGATTGAATAACTAATGAGGAGGCTGTAACGTTATGAGTCGTGTACCCATTGTGAAAGCTATTGTGAAATAGCGGGTTTGTTTGGGCAGCATACGGCTGACAAGTTGCCATGAAGTGAAGGGATAAGGCAGGTAAGTGGGCACTGAGGAGCGTTCCAAATTCCTACAGCGAACAGTGCAAGGAGGTGAGGTAGCTGTCTGCCGGGCCACTGGGTGGTCGCAACTTGGGATTCCCAGGATGATCAGGGAAACCATTGCCGCTGCATGCTTGTGCACGCTGAGCAGTATGCCCAGTCTCTGACTGTGTTAAAACTAAAAGCTTCAAATATTCACGAAAACCATTTCCAGACATGCTACATAAAAGAACAGCATTGAAATCACAATAAAGAGACGAAATCAGTAGAATTATTACTGTGTTTGCAAAGTAAATATTAACAAAGTTATTAACGTTTATATGAAAGATCCTTACTAATATTATAAAAGGGAATGAAACTCTGCCTGCTGCGTTTCCATGACTAAATCACTGAACCGATTTTGATGAATCCTGAGGAAGAACATAATTACTTCAGAAAGAAAAAGAAAATCGTCCCCTAAAAGAATGAAGAAGGGAATGAAAATCTTTTTTTTTTTTATATAAGCCACTAAAAGAAATTAAATTGCTTATAATGTGCATATTGTATAATGTATAGCAGCCGTGGGTAATAGCTGGTTGTTCATAAAATCAATAACAAAAGCTACAGACAAGTTACATATGCGTATGACACGTAGTAGGATAGTACTTAGAGCCAGCTATAAAATGGCCATATTTATCTTATTGTTGAACAGACATACAAATTGTTGTAAATTAATTGTTTAGCATCTCAGAAAATAGCGCCAAAACAAAGAGTTCTTAACAGATACAGTACAGAATAGTATAGCACAAATGATTTGTCCTATTATCCAATTTGTTTATGTTTATGTAACGAGAATTTAATAAGTTAATGTTTGTAAGATAGCTATTTCAGTAACGTAGTATTGCAGTGGCAAACTGAATGAAGACTTGAGTTTGAACAGCTTTTTGCTGTTCCGCTTATGGTTTATAAAATGGAAATCAAAGTTCTTTTGTAATGTTTAGCGTGTAAAGAAGAATTATAAATCCGCAAATTGTCTAAAAATTTATATAATATATGTTTCAAATACGTACAGATTGTAAAATACGTAGTCGCAAGAATAGTGAGCTAGCTACAAGGTGCTCACTTGACTTTAGTGGTTGGGCATGTAACGAAGTTTATAAACAGGTGAGCAGAGCATGTTCCTTTCATGGTGGGTAATGTTGGTTGGTAAGATGTGCTTGGCCGGTGAGCAGGCTGAGTTTAAGTGTTGGGCGAAACATAGAGTATTTCGATTTGCGTCTATTCAGGACTATGGAGTATTTTAGTGTAACACTTCGGTACTTCGAAATTATTTGAACAGTTAGTGTTGGTGCTGCTATCAATAACTGAACTTTTATGGTGCCCTCACACAAGCTGGTATTTCAACAAAGTACATCAATAAGAAGTCAATTGATGGACTTAGGTGAGCAAGGATCAGCTAAGACTATCAATTGATTCCTTATTGGTTTACTGTACTGCAGTACCAGCCGTGTAAGGCCACCATCCTAAGTAACTTTGTGATTGATCTGAATAAAACGATAGTAAACTTTATCCCTTTGATTAGGCTACATCATTATCCTGAGGGATCATTCATTCCTTTAATATCACGTTTATTGTATGAATTCATTCATTTACTTATTTTGCTATACAAAATTTTCGGTGATTGTCTCTGCTAAATCAATGTGCCTAATGAAAGATCAATATTTCTACAAGGGCTTAAAGCAACAGTCGATGATACAACTCCTTATATACAGATGAGCCTTACACTAGTTTAAGGTCGTGTACTCGCCTTCTGGTGATTAGGTAATACCAAATTGATCCCAACCGGCGATTAATTTCACATTCTCCCCTCCCTCCTCCCACTCTCCTCGAAAGTGCAGTTGTGAGGTACTGAGTCGAAATGGCAAAAATTTATGACACAATGTGACTAAGAATAGGTTGAGAGGACATATTCTAGGGCATCGGTCCTAGCACAACTGCTTCGGTCCAGATATCTCTCCACACAGTTCAAGATTCGACTATACAAAACCCTGTTGTTCTATATGGCTGTGAGACATGGAGTATCCGGAAACAGGACTTCCATAAGCTCCTTGTTTTTGAGAGAAAAGTGCTTCGGAAGATCTTCGGCCCGGCTCTGGATGCAGATACAGGGGAATGGAGGATCAGATACAACCAAGAGCTTGAGGAACTATACCAGCAGCCCAACATAGCAGGAACTGTCAAAGCCAAACGAATGCAGAGGGCCGGCCATGTGGCCTGGATGGAGGATCACAGATGGCCTCGGAAGTTCCTTACAGGAAAGAGACCGCCAGAGAGACCCAAAAAGCGTTGGAGGGATGGACTCCATGAAGATTTAAATCAAGCGTCAATAGATGTGGACGGATGGCGGATAGCAGCAATGGACTGAATACAGTGGAGGAGGAAACTTGTAGATGCGTGCGGTCCACTGGGCCTGATCACGTAGTAGTAGTAGTATCACAGAATCGTCAGTTTGGTAATAGTGGAAAGCGTGGGATGTAAAAATTGTGGAGGGAGGCCTAGGCATGAAAACCGTTGGCATATTCAGTTTGATGTATAAGGGGCGATCAAAAACTTACCGATCGAATGCCGTACAGCCCAGAATGGATAAGCCAATCAGGCAAAGTCCATGTGGGCGTTGAGGCAATCCTCGCACCGACGCACCAGGTTGAAGATACCCGTTTAGTAAAAGTACGTGTCCTGTTGCCTGAAGAAATCTGTAACTGCCTGCTGCACATCGTCCTACAGGTATCGTCGAGCCTTCGAGCCTTTTTTTTAGGCATCGAATGGGTGATAATCGCTTGGAGAGAGATCAGCACTATAGGGCGGTTACTCGAGCGTCTCCCAACTGATTTGACGTAACTTCTGCGTTGCGACATTTGCGATATGGGGCGGCACGGAACTTGGCGCACTATTTTCGACATACATGCTGTCCCACAGACGTTCTTCATTTTTCGATGGATTTCTATTGGTGTAGAAAAGAATAACAATACGATTGAAAAACACGAATGCCAGTGTAATCCCTTGGTTACAAGTCGATGCTTATATACTTGTATCGGAGTCACTCTACGTTGCATATACGCTGCAGCAACGCCCTCAAACGGAAACGTTTTGGTCGCCCCTTGTACACAGAAGAGCCAAAGACACTGGTACACCTGTCTAATATCGTGTAGGGCCCCCGCGAGCACGCACAACTGCCACAGCACGATGTGGCACGGACTCGTCTAATGTCTGAAGTAGTGCTGGAGGGAACTGACACCACGAATCCTGCAGGGTTGTCCACAAATCCATGAGTACGAGAGGATGGAGATATCTTCTGAACAGCACGTTGCAAGGCATTCCAGATATTCGCAATAATGTTCATGTCTGGGGAGTTTAATGGAAGTGTTTAAACTCAGAAGAGTGTTCCTGGAGCCATTCTGTAGAAATCCTGGACGTGTGGGGTGTTGCATTGTCCTGCTGGCATTGCCCAAGTCCATCGGAATGCACAATGGATATGAATGGAAGCAGGTGATCACACAGGATACTTACGTATGTGTCAGCTGTCAGAGTCGTATCAGGGTTCCCATCTCACTCCAGCTGCACAACTCCACACCATTACAGAGCCTCCACCAGCTTGAACAGTCCCCTGCAGACATGCAGGATCCATGGATTCATGAGGTTATCTCCATACCCGTACACGTTCATCCGCTCCATACAATCTGAAATGAGACTCGTTCGACCAGGCACATGTTTCCATCATCAACAATCCAATGTAGGTGTTGACGGGCCCAGGCGAGGCGTAACGCTATGTGTCGTGCAGTCATCAAGGTACACGAATGGCCCTTCGGCTCCGAAACCCCATATCGATGATGTTTCGTTGAATGGTTCGCACGCTGAAACTTGTTGATGGCCCAGCATTGAATTCTGCAGCAGTTTGTGGAAGGGTTGCACTTCTGTCACTTTGAACGATTCTCTTCAGTCGTCATTGGTCCCGTTCTTGCAGGATCTTTTCCGGCCGCAGCGATGTCGGAGATCTGATGTTTTACCGTGTTCCTGATATTCACGGTGCACTCGTGAAATGGTCGTACTGGAAAATTCCCACTTGATCTCAACCTCTGAGATTCTGTGTCCCATCGCTCCTGCACCGATTATAACACCACGTTAAATCTCTATAACCTGCCATTGTAGCAATAGTAACCGATCTAACAACCGCCCCAGACGCTTGCTGTCTTATGTAGGCGTAGCCGAACACAGCGCCGTATTCTGCCTGTTTACATATCTCCATACTTGAATACGCATGCCTGTACCAGTTTATTTGGCGCTTCAGTGTCAGTTGCAGGAGTTAGTCAGAGATGAAGGGTCTTGCATAGGATAGACGAGCGTAGAGAGCTGCATAAAACAAGTCTTCGGACTGAACACCAGAACAACAATAATTTTTGAGCTGGCCTAAAAGAACTTTTCGTGTGAACGCCGAAATCGTAAGAAGAAATTACAACCTCTTTGCGTGTCATATTAGATGTTTCGAAACGATCGCTGGAACGATTGAACTAGAAGAACAACATACTTTAGATTAGGTGCAGTGCAAAGCGCAGCGTATGGATGATTCATATGGAAGCAGATAGCGCGGAAGTTATAGTAATGAGCTAGAGACGTGCACACGTCACTCTTCCGGCGTTGCCTGCTCGTTGCGGGTCGCTACGACTGGATAGCGAGCGCGCTGACGCTGCCTGCCGTCAGGTACACGCTGCAAGTTACCGTCCAATTTCGAGGAATTCTATCGGCTGAGACTAATCTACGATTCGACAGAATGTCGCTCTGCAGCTTCGTTTCCTTTATACTACGAAACAAAGAGGAATGTCGGTCCCAGGCTCGTAGTATGAGGAAAGAAGTGTCATACCATTGGCAGTACAGCGTAGAAGTGCTTCAGAAAGTGAGCTGATACCACGTGCTTGCTGTGAGCGCGTGTTGTGTTGATCAAAGACAAGGGTATCGTCAGGAATGCCCCAGGGCAGTGTCATAAGACCACTGTTGTTCTCTGTATACATAAATGATTGCGACAGGGTGGGAAGCAATCTGCGGCTGTTTGCTGATGATGTGGAGTACGGTAAAAAAAATGTCGTGTGACTAGGGCCTCCCGTCGGGTAGACCGTTTGCCGGGTGCAAGTCTTTCGATTTGACGCCACTTCGGCGACTTGCGCGTCGATGGGGATGAAATGATGATGATGAGGACAACACAACACCCAGTCCCTGAGCGGAGAAAAATCTCCGACCCAGCCCGGAATCGAACCCGGGCCATTAAGATTGACATTCTGTCGCGCTGACCAATCAGCCTCCCATCTCCCCCTTCCATTCGCTCTCCTTCTTGCGCCTTCTTCGGCGAGCTTCAATGACCCACCTTTTTTTTTTAATGGGTTATGAAACTGAATTGCATCTTGAAGAAAATGTTAGAAAATTGTAATCCGAATAGATTACCGTGAAAATAACTCTCTCTATAATATTGTTGACTTCATTAACGGAACGCAAAATATTCTTCCATTAGAATTTAAACAAAAATGAGAGAGAAGCTAAAGTAAAAATTAAGAGAAGAAATTAAACTTCTTCAGTGATGCACGTCTTATGCATTAGAATAGTTTTTCCCTACTATTCTTGTGCTGTGGCATGACTCCATGACTCCTGTTACTTTTTGGGAAAGCATGCTTTTTCGGGGTTCTGTTGAGGCCTTCACGGCTACCGTATCGACCCCGGGGCACACGAAGTCCCCACCGTACTTCACCCTCAACAGCAAGCCCCTACTTTGGCAGTCTGTCTTGTTCCGTCGATTTCATATTACGTAGGTATTTTGTAGTATTCGTCTTTCATATATTCTCGATATTCTTGTAGATTGTCATGGCGTTGTTGTTGACAACATAATTGACAAAATTTCCGAAAAGCCACAAGGTGACATTGTTTTTTTGTGGTGGAAAGGAAACTTCTTCTGGCGGACGTGGTATACGGTAAGATGTCGAAGTTGAGTGACTATAGGAAGAAACAAGACGACTAGATAAAATTTCCAGTTGGTATGATGAATGGCAGCTAGCCCTAAATGTGGAAAAATGTAAGTTAACGCGGATAAGTAGGAAGATCAAACCCCTAATGTTCGGATACCGTATTACTATAGTTCAATTCGTTTATCTTGGCGGCTCGCGCATGCCCGCCCAGACGCGGGAGATTGCTGCGTTGCCTGTTGCACACTACGCACGCGCCAATAGAAGCAGCGCCATAGTATAGCATAGTTCGCAAGCTTACGTTTAGGGGGGAGCGCGCAGTTCATGAAGTAAAGCCACCACGGCCGCATTAACCCTTTCGCTGCTACAAAGACGTGCCCCCTGGATTCCGCGCTGTGCGCGATTTTGTCACTGCACTGCTCGCCTGTGCAGACACATCGTGTTCCGACTGCTTTGACACTCTTTTCATTCGGTTCCACAAAAACTATTTGGCCCAAAAATGACTTAATTTTGTTTCGATGTTCAACGCAGTTATTATGCAGCATTACATATAGTAAACCATTGCACGAAATTTTGAAGAGTTTGCAGAGGTAAAAGTCCATAGAGTATACTTTCCGTATGGTCGATTTTAGTTGCCACAATGTTGAGAATGAAATGTGGACAAGATACCTAAATTTTATATAAAATTTACTGTATAACAATATCTCATTTAAGTACCACATAGGTGTCGTATGTAATATTGAGAAATATTCCGTCTTTCGCGACTGTAACAAAAGTTTTATTTACACTGAGCACGTTTGGCTTTATTTTAAAGCACTTCAGTCAATCAAAAGGAAGTAGACAAAATACATTAAACAAAACTGTCGACTTACAAAAACATTAGGACTTGAATATTCCGTCTATCAGTGAAGTGCTCTGAGCTATGTCAAATATAATTTTTGTGTGTGGCACACACAAACATCATTTATTTGCTAAAACACTGATCAGCCAACACAAACGTTGAATATTGTGTTACCGCAGCACATAACTACGAAAGGTGACTTGGCAATGGAGGAGACAAAATACTGTCCACTGAAGATGCTTCAAAAGAGAGAAACGCGTCTGGTCTAAATAAGTCGCTTATTACAGTTGCAGAAGAGGAATATATTTCAGTACCATTGGTAAAACTGCGACTGTGGAACAAAAACAAGAAAGAGAACATGAGTACCATTGTGTATTTGCCATACCGTTCATTGATTGAAGTGCTTTAAAATAAAGCCAAACGCGTCCGGTGTAAATAAAACTTTTATTACAGTCGCGAAAGACGGAATATTACTCAATATTACATACGACACCTATGTGGTACTTAAATTGAATGAGATATTGTTATACAGTAAATTCTATATGAAATTTAGGTATCTTGTCCACATTTCATTCTCAACATTGTGGCAACTAAAATCGACCATACGCAAAGTATACGCTATGGACTTATACCTCTGCAAACTCTTCAAAATTTCGTGCAATGGTTTACTACATTTAATGCTGCATAATAACTGCGTTGAACATCGAAACAAAATTAAGTCATTTATGGGGGAAGGTATCAGTCAAGAAGACGTGTAAAAATCAAATTTTTGGGCCAAATAGTTTTTCTAAAATCGAATGATAAGTGTGTCCAACACGATGTGTCTGCACAGGCGAGCAGTGCAGTGATGACAAAATCGCGCACAGCGCGGAATGCGGGGAGCACGTGTCTGCAGCAGCGAAAGGGTTAATGAAGAGACAAAGCACTAGAAATTTTTAAAAAAAAATGCATTCAAACGAATATAATTCGTGAAGTAAGGCACTTCCATATTGTTTTTAAATAATAAAAACATTAAGCACCGCACAAGGTTTGAACTAATAACCTTCCACGTAGGAGCCGAACACTTTAACCGTTACGCCATCGCAACTCGTCTGACTACAGAATGCAATGAGGACTCTAATATGTCACGCAAAATACTGACAAACACTGTTAGTATGACTATGAATTACTCACGCTTGGCCGAAGTACAATAGGAAATAAACAATTCCCGCTGTTCTTTATTGCGAAAAAGCAGTTCGTGAGATTGATACAAACACCTTTCCTTGCTATCGCCTGAATTAGGAGTCTTATTGTTTGTTTGGTTTAAGTGTTGTTGTTGTTGTGGTCTTCAGTCCTGAGACTGGTTTGATGCAGCTCTTCATGCTACTCTATCCTGTGCAAGCTTCTTCATCTCCCAGTACTTACTGCAACCTACATCCTTCTGAATCTGCTTAGTGTATTCATCTCTTGGTCTCCCTCTACGATTTTTACCCTCCACGCTGCCCTCCAATGCTAAATTTGTGATCCCTTGATGCCTCAAAACATGTCCTACCAACCGGTCCCTGCTTTTTGTCAAGTTGTGCCACAAACTTCTCTTCTCCCCAATTCTATTCAATACCTCCTCATTAGTTATGTGATCTACCCATCTAATCTTCAGCATTCTTCTGTAGCACCACATTTCGAAAGCTTCTATTCTCTTCTTGTCCAAACTATTTATCATCCACGTTTCACTTCCATACATGGCTACACTCCATACAAATACTTTCAGAAACGACTTCCTGACACTTAAATCTATACTCGATGTTAACAAATTTCTCTTCTTCAGAAACGCTTTCCTTGCCATTGCCAGTCTACATTTTATATCCTCTCTACTTCGACCATCATCAGTTATTTTACTCCCTAAATAGCAAAACTCCTTTACTACTTTAAGTGTCTCATTTCCTAATCTAATTCCCTCAGCATCACCCGATGTAATTTGACTACATTCCATTAGCTTCGTTTTGCTTTTGTTGATGTTCATCATATATCCTCCTTTCAAGACACTGTCCATTCCGTTCAACTGCTCTTCCAAGTCTTTTGGTGTCTCTGACAGAAATACAATGTCATCGGCGAACCTCAAAGTTTTTATTTCTTCTCCATGAATTTTAATACCTACTCCGAATTTTTCTTTTGTTTCCTTTACTGCTTGCTCAATATACAGATTGAATAACATCGGGGACAGGCTACAACCCTGTCTCACTCCCTTCCCAACCACTGCTTCCCTTTCATGCCCCTCGACTCTTATAACTGGCATCTGGTTTCTGTACAAATTGTAAATAGCCTTTCGCTCCCTGTATTTTACCCCTGCCACCTTCAGAATTTGAAAGAGAGTATTCCAGTTAACATTGTCAAAAGCTTTCTCTAAGTCTACAAATGCTAGAAACGTAGGTTTGCCTTTTCTTAATCTTTCTTCTAAGATAAGTCGTAAGGTTAGTATTGCCTCACGTGTTCCAACATTTCTACGGAATCCAAACTGATATTCCCCGAGGTCCGCTTCTACTAGTTTTTCCATTCGTCTGTAAAGAATTCGCGTTACTATTTTGCAGCTGTGACTTATTAAACTGATAGTTCGGTAATTTTCACATCTGTCAACACCTGCTTTCTTTGGGATTGGAATTATTATATTCTTCTTGAAGTCTGAGGGTATTTCGCCTGTCTCATACATCTTGCTCACCAGATGGTAGAGTTTTGTCATGACTGGCTCTCCCAAGGCCATCAGTAGTTCTAATGGAATGTTATCTACTCCCGGGGCCTTGTTTCGACTCAGGTCTTTCAGTGCTCTGTCAAACTCTTCACGCAGTATCGTATCTCCCATTTCGTCTTCATCTACATCCTCTTCCATTTCCATAATATTGTCCTCGAGTACATCGCTCTTGTATAAACCCTCTATATACTCCTTCCACCTTTCTGCCTTCCCTTCTTTGCTTAGAACTGGGTTTCCATCTGAGCTCTTGATATTCATACAAGTGGTTCTCTTCTATCCAAAGGTCTCTTTAATTTTCCTGTAGGCAGTATCTATCTTACCCCTAGTGAGATAAGCCTCTACATCCTTACATTTGTCTTCTAGCCATCCCTGTTTAGCCATTTTGCACTTCCTGTCGATCTCATTTTAGAGACGTTTGTATTCCTTTGTGCCTGCTTCATTTACTGCATTTTTATATTTTCTCCTTTCATCAATTAAATTCAATATTTCTTCTGTTACCCAAGGATTTCTATTAGCCCTCGTCTTTTTACCTACTTGATCGTCTGCTGCCTTCACTACTTCATCCCTCAGAGCTATCCATTCTTCTTCTACTGTATTTCATTCCCCCATTCCTGTCAATTGCTCCCTTATGCTCTCCCTGAAACTCTCCACAACCTCTGGTTAAGTCAGTTTATCCAGGTCACATCTCCTTGAATTAGCACCTTTTTGTAGTTTCTTCAGTTTTAATCTACAGTTCATAACCAATAGATTGTGGTCAGAGACCACATCTGCCCCTGGAAATGTCTTACAATTTAAAACCTGGTTCCTAAATCTCTGTCTTACCATTATATAATCTATCTGATACCTTTTAGTATCTCCAGGTTTCTTCCATGTATACTGTAGTGTCGGCAGACTTGCCAACACTACGCACACTAATTGAAAGAGGCGGCTAAGATGCACGCGCTAACTCACGAAGGATGGAGTGAGGTCTGAAACAGGATACGTAAAGAAGGCTATAAAGAAAAGTACGTAGCTTCTAAAATACTTAACTTTCATCCATCCTTTGTATACATCGTTCTTGATGAGCCATCTGGAGATTGTGGCGATACAAGTGAGACTCTTTAGATACATGCAATGTTACAAATGGCGCCTTGCTAGGTCGTAGCCATGGACTTAGCTGAAGGCTATTCTAACTGTCTCTCGGCAAATGAGAGAAAGGCTTCGTCAGTGTAGTCGCTAGCAAAGTCGTCGTACAACTGGGGCGAGTGCTAGTCAGTCTCTCGAGACCTGCCTTGTGGTGGCGCTCGGTCTGAGATCCTGACAGTGGCGACACGCGGGTCCGACATGTACTAATGGACCGCGGCCGATTTAAGCTACCACCTAGCAAGTGTGGTGTCTGGCGATGACACCACATATACAACCTTCTTTTATGATTCTTGAACCAAGTGTTAGCCATGATTAAGTTATGCTCTGTGCAAAATTCTACCAGACGGCTTCCTCTTTCATTTCTCTCCCCCAATCCATATTCACCCACTATGTTTCCTTCTCTCCCTTTTCCTACTCTCGAATTCCAGTCACCCATGACTATTAAATTTTCGTCTCCCTTCACTACCTGAATAATTTCTTTTATCTCATCATACATTTCGTCTATTTCTTCATCATCTGCAGAGCTAGTTGGCATATAAACTTGTACTACTGTAGTGGGCGTGGGCTTTGTGTCTATCTTGGCCACATAATGCGTTCACTATGCTGTTTGTAGTAGCTTACCCGCACTCCTATTTTTTTATTCATTATTAAACCTACTCCTGCATTACCCCTATTTGATTTTGTATTTATAACCCTGTATTCGCCTGACCAAAAGTCTTGTTCCTCCTGCCACCGAACTTCACTAATTCCCACTATATCTAACTTTAACCTATCCATTTCCCTTTTTAAATTTTCTAACCTACCTGCCCGATTAAGGGATCTGACATTCCACGCTGCGGTCCGTAGTGTAGTGTTAGCAGTTAGCCAACACTACGCACACTACTTGGTTGAGGAGGCCGAATGCACGCGTTAACTCACGCAGGCTGGCGTGAGGTCTGAAACAGGATACGTAATGAATGCTATAAAGAAAAGTACGTAGCTGCTGGAATACTTAACTTTAATCCATCATTGTTGTACATCGCTCTTGATGATACAAGTGAGACTCTGTAGATACATGCAATGTAATGCTAATGGCGCCTTGCTAGGTCGTAGCCATTGACTTAGCTGAAGGCTATTCTAACTATCTGCTCTGCAAATGAGCGAGGCTTCGTCAGTGTGCATCGCTAGCTAAGTCGTCCGTACAACTGGGGCGAGTGCTAGTCCGTCTCTCGAGACCTGCCGTGTGGTGGCGCTCGGTCTGCGATCACTGACAGAGGCGACACGCGGGTCCGACATGTACTAATGGACCGCGGCCGATTTAAAGCTACCACTTAGCAAGTGTGGTGTCTGGCGGTGGCACCACATTCCTTCCCCGCAAATCGGCGGACGGTCGTGTTATAAGGCTTCCGCCCGCCGTGGGGAGGACCCCATGTTGACGTATGCGACGAGGTGGGGAGCCTAACAACAGGCGAGGCTGTGCCACCCGCACCCTGCCATTCGGTCCGAGGGGAGCTAGGTAACGCCTGAAAACCTAGTCCAGGGTGCACGTCAACATGCGGTGTATGCGCCCGTAGAGATACAGGAGGGGCCGAAGGGTCGACCTCCATCGAGTCGGAGCGCCCGACTGCCGAAGACGACAGATGGTCCGGAGCGGGCAAGAGTTCCATGCCAGAGGACAGCTGGTCACGGGAAGCGATCGGCGGCGCGTGACCCAGGGGGGCGCATGGCGGCTGCAGCGACGCGTCCACTGCGGGCGGCGCCGGCGGGAGAACAGGCGGCGGCGGCGGCGGCGCGTCGCCATGGGGCAAAATGGAAGGCAGCGTCGGTAACACCTGGGGATGAGGCGAGCCAGTAGATGGGTCCCCAGGGCGCTGACCGGACGGCACCGTCGATGAAAGCAGACGAGGAACGGCAGAACTCGAGCGACGACAGAGGCGCAGCTGATTGAGATGCCGACGCACCTCACCAGAGGCCCCCAAAACCAAATACATAGCGTGGACGAGGCAGCGAAGAATGCGCCCCGCGAGCCAATGCTGTGAACCACGATAGTTGCGATAATAGACAACGTCGCCAGGAGCAAAAGCAGGTGTCTGCCGCTGCACAATAAACTGATGCGGCGGATGCAGCAAAGACATCAAGGTTCGATGAGGACGACCGTGCAACAACTCAGCCGGCGAGCGACCATCTAAGGGCTGAGAGCGATACGAAGACAAAAAAAGCAACAACGCGTCCTCCCGAGAATGCGACTCTTTCAACTTCAACATCTGTGACTTGAAAGTCCGGACCAATCGTTCAGCGGCACCGTTTGACTGAGGCGAAAACGGCGCGGATGTCAGATGTTGAATACCATTGGCCTTGCAGAATGACTGAAATTCTGCGGACATGAATTGTGGGCCATTGTCGGAAACAATAGACAGTGGAAGACCTTCAATGCAAAAAATAGCGGATAACGCTTGGATGGTGGCAGATGACGTCGTGGAAGACATCCGGACAACAAAAAGCAAATTACTGAAGGAATCCACCACAACCAACCATCGAGCATTCCAGAATGGACCAGCAAAATCGATGTGTAATCGTTGCCAAGGGGAAGTGGCTTTCGGCCATGCAAAGAATCTCCGCGGTGGGGCGGATTGTTGTTCGGCACACGCCATGCAAGAAGAGCACATTGTCGTAATCGCAGCATCGATTCCGAACCAAGTACAGTGCTGACGAGCGAGTTGTTTCGTTCGCACTATGCCCCAATGTCCTTGGTGAAGAAGCCGTAAGACAGAGGACTGTAACGAACGTGGGACCACAGCTCTGGACTGATCATTATCAGAACGCAACAACAAAACACCACGTCGTACAAAAAGTCTCTCCTTGTGAGCAAAAAATCAGCGAACCAACGGATCCTCGATCCGTGATTTTGACAAGGGCCATTGCGTAGCAACAAAACGCAAAACGGTAGCAAGGACAGGGTCAGCAGCTGTAGCTGTAGCAACACGACGAAAATCAATCGGAAACGATTCGACCACGGTATCGGTTTCCGCATCAATGAACATGCAAGCAAGTTCGGAAGAATCAAATGCTTTATCCTCAGCAACAGGCAAACGGGACAACGCATCAGCGTTTCCGTGCTTAGCAGTGGACCGATACAAGATATCGTAGCGGTACTGTGAGAGGAAAATAGACCAGCGAATGAATTTCTGCGCTGTACGTGGAGGTACAGGCTTGTTCGGAGTAAAAAGCGATGTCAAAGGTTTGTGGTCTGTGATGATGGTAAAGTGACGACCATACAAGAAATCGTGAAACTTGGTAACACCAAATACGAGAGCCAAAGCTTCTTTCTCGATCTGTGAATAATTTCTTTGCGCAGACGAGAGCAATTTTGACGCAAAGGCAATAGGGCGATCCTGCGAGCCATATTTGTGCGCAAGCACAGCACCGATCCCGAAATCCGATGCATCTACCATCAACAAAAGGGGTTTCTGGGGATCGAATAGCGTAAGGCAAGTATTTGAAAGCAACGCCGATTTCAACTGGCGAAAGGCGCGTTCGCATTCCGTCGTCCAGACAAACGGAACACCTTTACGGCGTAAACGATGAAGCGGAGCTGAAATGGAAGAAGAGCGCGGCACAAATTTATTGTAATAGTTAATTTTTCCCAACACACTCTGTAGCTGCTTCAAATTCCGCGGCGAAGGCAAGTCTTGTATGGCACGGAGGTGCTCTGGACTGGGGTGTATGCCTTGGGCATTGATGACATGTCCCAAATATGGTAAGTCACGAGCACAAAACACACATTTGTCCTTCCTCAAGCGGACACCATTTTGTCGCAAGACCTGAAATAATGTGCGGAGGTTGGCTAAATGATCGTCTGCTGTCTTCCGGAGATCACAATATCGTCCAGATAGTTCGCAGCAGTAGGGACCGACGCACAAACAGTTTGTAAATATTGCTGAAACAATGCAGGGGCGGATGCACACCCGAATGGCAGTCTTTTGAAGCGGTACAAACCAAGATGCGTGTTAACCACCAAGACGCGCTGGGATTCGGTGTCCACTGGTATTTGCAAGTACGCATCGGCTAGGTCCAACTTCGAAAAGTATTTACCCGGGCACAGTTTATCAAAAAGATCTTCCGGGCGGGGTAAAGGAAAAGTTGCAATCACTAGTTGTGGATTCACAGTGGCCTTGAAGTCCACACAAAGTCTCAATTTTCCGGAAGGTTTTGGCAAAATCACTAAGGGTGAGGCCCAGAGAGAAGCCTGCACACGTTCAATTACACCTTGTGATTCTAAATCGTGTAACGTTCTTGCGACCTCATCACGCAATGCGTGAGGAACATTGCGCGCTCTGAAAAATTTCGACTGCGCGTTTACTTTCAGTTCCAAATGTGCTTCATAGTTCTTAGCGCAACCAAGGCCCGGTGCAAAAATGTCTGCAAATTCTTCACAAAGACTAGAAGCACTGGCGGAAGGCACAGTCTGATTCACTGATAGAACCTGATTGACTATAGACAAGTTAAACAACTGAAATAAATCGAAACCAAACAAGTTCACTGCAGTAGAAGAACGTAAAATGACACAAGTTTTGTTTGTCCCTTGTATGTTGCAAGAAGGGTGCACTGTCCTAACACAGGGATATTCTGACCTGAACAGCTAGTTAATTCAACATTTGCGGCACGCAACGGAGGTTGGCCCAGTTGTTTGTACGTGTCGTGATTGATCAATGAAACTGCAGCTCCGGTATCGAGCTGGAATGGGATCACTTTGCCTTCAAGGTCCAAGTCCACAAAAAGTTTATTGTCCTGCTGACGACAAGAGCGACTTTCTCGTGCAATTTGAACTGATACTGGTACAGAAGCACTTGCGACCTGACGGGATTTCCGGCGACGTCGACGCACACTTTTTGTGGGACGAACACAGTCACTGTTAGAGAAAGTGGCACTGGACGGAGTGGAATTGACTACATGAATGTCCATGGGCGAAGGTTCACGAGCCCGAGTATTCTTGGTTCGATTCCGGCGCGAAGCAAAGGGCCTGGAATGGTTGTGATTGTCTGATCTGAGCTTTTCCTGGCAAACACTTTGAACATGTCCTTTCTTATTACGGTAAAAGCAAATAGCTTGGCGTAACGGGCAATTGACACACGAGTGTCTAGTTGCACACTGCGGGCATAATTTTAGAACTGCATTGGCATGCTTACGTGGCACACGTGTTTGAGAGCTAGGCCGCAGCTGCGCGGACGGTCGCGAGGGCTGTTTATCGTTCCGTGCAGCGCGCCCGGCGGGCCGGTTAATGTGACACACGGCTGGCGAAGTTTCAAATGATTCCCGAGCAAAGTCAAGTGTGTCTTGCCTATCCAATATGTCTATCACTTGCTGAAGGGAGGGATTGACTAGTTTCAAAATCTGTTCCGGTATACGAACATCAGAAACGTTCTGCGCAATTGCATCACGTACCATTGTATCTGAATAAGGGAGGCCACATTCACACTCAAAAGCACAATCCCTAGTAAGGCCTTGCAATGTTGCAACCCACTCCCTATTAGTCTGACCGGCCGTACGTTTTATACGAAAGAACGTATAACTTTTTGCAACGACATTGACTGTTTCTTTGAAATAGGCATCTAATGCCGACAAAATTTCTTCGTAGGACAGAGTTGCGACGTCGCGTCGGGGAAACAATTTCACTATCACACGGTACGTCTGCACCCCGACACACGACAAGAAGTGAGGCTGCCGCTCATTACCTTGAATTCTGTAGGCGGCGAGATGAAATCCAAATTGGCGTGACCACTCTGTCCAGGATTCCATGGCCGGGTCAAATGGCCAGAACGGGGGTGCAACAGCATGTTATTGCTGCGGTAGCGGTGAAGCGGCGGCGGCCGCATCGTTTTGCATTGCACGTTGACCCTGGGCGAGCTGTCCAAGGGCATCCAATAACGCCTGCATCTGCTGATTCTGCAAGCGATAAAATTCGGACAGTACATCTGGAGATTGTGGCGAAGCCATGACACAAGTAATTTAAGCAAAGCAAGAATAAAGAAGACCGTTTTTACTCTCGTCGCCAATATATGTAGTGTTAGCAGTTAGCAACACTACGCACACTACTTGGTTGAGGAGGCCGAATGCACGCATTAACTCACGCAGGCTGGTGTGAGGTCTGAAACAGGATATGTAATGAATGCTATAAAGAAAAGTACGTAGCTGCTGGAATACTTAACTTTAATCCATCATTGTTGTACATCGCTCTTGACGATACAAGTGAGACTCTGTAGATACATGCAATGTAATGCTAATGGCGCCTTGCTAGGTCGTAGCCATTGACTTAACTGAAGGCTATTCTAACTATCTGCTCTGCAAATGAGCGAGGCTTCGTCAGTGTGCATCGCTAGCTAAGTCGTCCGTACAACTGGGGCGAGTGCTAGTCCGTCTCTCGAGACCTGCCGTGTAGTGGCGCTCGGTCTGCGATCACTGACAGTGGCGACACGCGGGTCCGACATGTACTAATGGACCGCGGCCGATTTAAGCTACCACCTAGCAAGTGTGGTGTCTGGCGGTGACACCACACGTAGAACGCCAGTTTTCTTTCTCCTGATAATGACGTCCTCTTGAGTAGTCCCCGCCCGGAGATCCGAATGGGGGACTATTTTACCTCCGGAATATTTTACCCAAGAGGACGTCATCATCATTTAATCATACAGTAAAGCTGCATGCCCTCGGGAAAAATTACGGCTGTAGTTTCCCCTTGCTTTCAGCCGTTCGCAGTACCAGCACAGCAAGGCCGTTTTGGTTAATGTTACAAGGCCAGATCAGTCAATCATCCAGACTGTTGCCCCTGCAACTACTGAAAAGACTGCTGCCCCTCTTCAGGAACCACACGTTTGTCTGGCCTCTCAACAGATACCCCTCCGTTGTGGTTGCACCTACGGTACGGCCATCTGTATCGCTGAGGCACGCAAGCCTCCCCACCAACGGCAAGGTCCATGGTTCATGGGGGGTTTAAGTAATTAATAGAATATGAAGCAATTGGTATAAAGAATGCTTTTTCCAAACTTTCTATAAAAGAAAGTCTGCTATCAAGACATTGCTTTTGTTCTATTACTTTATTTATGACTGAACGTTTCTAAAACTGAAGACACTCGTCCATGCTATGCACTGCAGTCGAGATCTGGCAACGTCGTTCTCTGTTCATTGGCTGACTGTGTTTTGTGACGTCAGATGCGCAGAACGAACCTAAACTCGGCCGCCAATATAAATGACGCGCACTTTAGTGTCCTGCGTGACGCAGTCAAGTCATTTAAATATCTGGGCGTAACTTTTCAAAGCGATACGAGGTGGAACGAGCATGTGGGGACTGTGAAAGGGAACGCGAATGGTCGGCTTCGATTTATTGGGAGAATTTTAGGTGAGAGTGGTTCACCTGTAAAGGAGACCGCAAATAGGGCGCTGGTGCGACTCAAGGAGTCCTTCTCGAGTGTTTGGGATCCATATATGTCGGATTGAAGCCATCCAACGGCGGGCTGCTAGATTTGTTACCGATAGTTTCGAACAACATGTAAGTGATGTGGAGACGCTTCGGGAACTCAAATAGGAATCCCTGGAGAGAGGGCGACGTCCTTTTCGAGAAACACTATTGAGAAAATTTAGAGAACCGGCATCTGAAGCTGACTGCCAAGCGATTCTACTGCCGCCAACATATATTGCGCGTAAGAACCACAAAGATGAGATACGAGAAATTATGGCTCATAAGGAGGCATATAGGTAGTCAATTTTCCCTCGCCGTACTTGCGAGTGGAACAGGAGGGGAAATGACAAGTAGTGGTACAGGGTGCCCTCCACCACGCACCGTACCGTGGCTTCCGGAGTACATGTAGATTCTCGCTGTTAAGTGTTTGCCGTATGTAGCTGACCAGACTAGGCTAAGAACAGCAGAAAGATATTGCCGTCCTAAAAGCTCTTCCTGTGACCTATATTCCGAGTAAATTTCAGATACCACATACACAAATGAGTGGTGCAGTGATGAGACGAAAATACCAGGGACTTGTAAAACTGCAACTTTTACCTGCAAACCTGAAACATTGACAGATGATACAATTAGTCTTTACAACCTATTGCATTATCAAACCAGTAAACTCCATTAGAAGTAACTGACTCATACTTCTAATGGACATTCGGATTTCTTGTACGATCGAGGTACATAAACCCAGTACCGTTAAATTAGACAGTCGCAGATGTCTACCGTCTCCCTAGAGAGTTGAACTCTGATTAAAGTAACAAGTCACGTGTTATTATATATGACCACATTCTTGTTTTTCCACCTTAACCATTGTTCTAGCCTCCAGTGAGTGTTCTAAAGGTTCTTAATGACGACGTTGAAACTTTTCCCAAAGGAATACGAGAAACGTGCTAAAGCTGAAAGGGGATTGGAGTCAGCTATTGTGGTGTACATTCCACGAAGCGTGGAGTTTATTACTACTTGCCCAGCGGTTTCAGTTTCAGTAAAGTTTGCACTGAACTACGTTAGGCAATATTTTAGCACTTTCCTGCCACCCACAATGTCGCGACGATGTGAAACCGTCGTTTATTAATGTCAATATGGCGCTTCTTGCATTTATAAAGCGGAGACCATAGCAGAGTATATTCCATACATTATGGAGGGGAAATGCGAGACTGTTTAAAATTATTGTGATGACAAGAACACGCTGTAAACAGAGTTTCATCAAATGAACGATCTGTTTAACCCTAGTTAATTTCGGGCCTCATCTGGTCTTCAGATAGTGGCATATTTTCTCCTGCAAATTACATACTGTTCCACCTGTTCTATGAAGTGAAGTACTTAATAATAAATGCAAACCACAACTTTTGACAATTTTAACAACTCTTAAGCAACTCTAATGAAACAACTGAAATATAAGCCTCTAAACAGTTGCTTTATTTGTGTTTTGATTACGCGTTTCTGGGAATTACACCTTGATCAGCAGGTGGAATCATTTAAATAATTAACGAAAAGTATGTGTTTCTCGGTGTCGATTTTCTGGGCAGCATGTGGTTCTGTCTCATAGAAGGAAACGAAACCATAATGGTTCTCTTATTGACATTCCATTGTAGTGTCTTTGATGACGGAAGATTCAGCCGTTGGGGTCCCCCTCAACATTGCCCAGGTTACGCCTCATTGCTTCGCAACCTTCAACGAAGCATCTTCCTTGTAGTGCGAAATTCTCTGTAATTAATATTATATTGTAGTTTTAAATTATATTGTTTTTTAGTGTTCTTTGGACTCAGATAAATAAATGAAATAGATATTCCAGCAACTTCGTTTGTTTGGTTATTCCTGATGTATAGGTAAACATCATTTAAATACATATTAGTGCCCACAGACTGCTTTCCGAATAGCATCCGCATTAGACGCTTCACTTTCCATAAACTGACATTTTCGAAGATTTCATAATAGAAGATAACATGTGTAATGGTCTTCTAAGTATACTTCCAACAGTATTGAGTTATATGTAACGAACAATAACAGTCAGTCTTGGTTTAATACTATTTGAGAGTGAGTTAATTGACAAGGATGAGAAGAGTTTGTTGAGGGAGAAAAAGACAAGAAGAGAGACAGTGAAGATGGTGGGTACAAGGTGAGAGGGAGAGAGAAAAGATAGTTAGGAGACGGAGGGAAAAAGGAAGACAACTTGTTCTGTTGCAAGAATCAGAGCTCATATCTTGACAGAAAAGCAATTAACACTTTAGACGGCAAAACAAGTGATTCCTTAATTGCTCGCCTCAAGCCATTGTTCACGTTTTCTCAGGTGCGAGAGGTACACTCTGAGGAAAAAACAAACCGACGTACCACGAAGGAATTACCGGAATGAGATTGAAATCGATAAATGGGATGTACATATCCAGACAAAAAAATGAGCACAATTTCAGAAATTTGATGATTTATTCAAGAGACAGATCTTTACGAATGTGATAATGCATTGGTCCGCCTCTGGCTTTTATGGAAGCAGCTATGCGGCTTGGAATTGATTGATAAAGTTGTTGAATGTCCACCTGATAATATCGTGCCTAATTCTGTTCAGTTGGCACTTTAGATCGTCTAAATCCCGAGCTGGTTGGAGGTCCCTGCTCATAATGCTCCGAACATTCTCAATTGTGGATAGATCCGACGACTTTGCTGGTCAGGATAGTGTTTGTAAGCACAGAGACAAGCAGCGGAAACTCTCGCCGTTTGCGGGAGGGAATTATCTTGTTGAAATGTAAGGCCAGGATGGCTTGCACGAGGGACAACAAATCAGAATATCGACGAAGTACCGCTGTATTGTAAGGGTGCCGCAGATGACAGCCAAAGGAGTCCTGCTATGAAAAGAAATGGCGCCCCAGAGCAGGCCTACTACTCTTCGTTGGTGGGCTGTACGGCGGGCGACAGTCATATTCATATCCCACTGCTGTCTGGGGCGTCTCCACACACGTCTTCTGCCTGGCATCTCATTGAGTGCAGTAGACTCGTCTTGAGTGATGAGTCCCGCTTCGAACTGAATCCCGATGACCAGTGAAGTTGCAAAACAGGTGACCTGTGCTGTAACGGTTGGTTGTTAGGATACACGGCTTATTTTTTTAAATAATAAGCACACGTAAACACGCATCTAAGTTGTCAAGAAGAACAGAGCGAAACATGATATGTGGGTGGAGTTGTTGGATTTTATGAATGGGTTGGAGAACTTTTGTGCTGGCACTTCATTAAGAATACTGTGCAGGTAAGTGGTGGCAGAAAAACTAGAATTATCATGTAGCGTGTTCTAACTGCAAGTGGTGTACTTACACTGTGTTATTGTTAGCAAAAATTAATACGAATCAATTGGCCAATTCAACTCCCAGTACCAATAAAGAAATACAGTCACTGCAAAATACATTCAGCCCTGTACGCACTGAATCATCTGGCCCTGTTCAAAACTAATAAGTTTGGTCCCTGTGCACATAACAAATACATTAAATTCTCTTACCTCTAGAGCAGCAATGGTGGAACGTGATATATTCTGGTCTCTCACAAAAACTATAAATATGCTAGCTATAGGCTCAGCGATGTGCAATACTGGCTGTAATACTTTGAAATGCACATGAAATTGTTTTGGCTGATAAATGAAAACATTTATGAAAATCCAACTTCTTTGAAAAATATATGACCTGGACAGGGAGACGGTACTAATTGTGGTGAATTACTAACAATGATTTTTTTGGCAAAATTAATTCCAAGTTAAGTTTGTCTTTTCAAAAACATCTGACAATTGAAGTTATATTCCTCACAATTGATTCACAAACAATGAGATTCAAACAGCAAGTATTATCTAACTTCATTAAGCCCACATAAATGAAAACCATCAAATTAAATATAACTCTGTCAACAAATCTTAGAAACATTACAAAGTGAAATATCTAACTAGCCTTTTTATCAAAACAGTTTACATGCATTCTGGGGTTACTCAACAATTACAAGTTATCAGCCAATTCGTCTATACTAATGCGCTGGCAAAAACAGAAATCAAAATTATTTAACATCTTTACCTTGGTTGCATGAAGACTTCTGCCTCCATGTTCAACAATATTGACATACCTACATTAATCTAACACTTGATGGCTTCACACGGCATACCACAAAGACTGCCTACTCCATCGTCTTTCCCTCACAGACAGCTACCTGCAACTGTGCCCCCGGCGCTCTCTGCAATAAAGCAGTATCTTTGGCTCTGCGGCCACGCACAGTCAGCGATCCGCATTATCGAGCCTATCAGAGACATTCCTCGTTTACAGTATACTAGTTTCATTTTAATTTATTAATATTCTTATCTTATTCTGGTGCCACATGCAAGTGTGCCGCATTAGACACCTTTCACAACCCTCCAGCAGGGTTTAACAAATTTGACACATATTTGGAAGTATCTTCTGCAACAAATATGTGGTAAATTTATCTCATTGTATAACATCATTAACCTCGAAAGAATTGATACTGCCCCAGTTGTACTAGTGTAAATCATAATATGGTAATATTATGAGTAAATTGTCGCATAAACTAGGTTGCTGACAAATAAATCCTGTAAAACAGTATACAATTCTAATCGTCAAGAAAATGTCATAGGATTGGGCAAGGGAAAGGAAGAGTCATGACTGAAGCCTATGAGCATGTTGAAGTGACTACGTCATTAAGTCCATTTCTTTTTGTTTTGTGCAGGTTTAACAACTTAGTAGTAACCAATGTGGATTGCATTCAGTGCACGAAGACATCTGAACTCAATATAATTTTCCTCAGTTATGTGCAGAGATACAATAGGTACTCGGCAACAGATTACCAACAACCATAGTTGGCGATTATCGCAATGTCAGTAATGGGATGACCAGCATCATCGCTGCTCTTCATAGTAGAGATTTTTCTGAGATCCAAACAACATATATAGTCACTTATGTTGAAGTATGAATACCAGTAGTAAATTGCTCCAATACCATGTACAGAGGTAGAGACCAGATAACGGGAGGCATGAGAAGGTAGTAAAGGTAAGGCAGTGGAACATGACCATTTCTACCTATGTCAACAACGAGTAATCAATCTGATCAGAAAAAGTTCAGTATCCTAATGAAATTACAGACCGGGTGAAGCAGCAATGCTTTACATCAGAGTGAATAGAGCAAAATTGAAAGCGAACTCTGAATAAGACAACATCAACAAGTGTGGCATCAGGCTGCCAATTAGACATAGAATAACCAAACATTACACAGAACATCACTGGTTCATAACATTATACTACGGCTCTCAATGACCTTGTATATGTAATATTGAGACATAATTATGTAAGAAAACCTAACAGTAAAATCAAGAATAGAATGGATCCAGGTGGCCTTGTACTTGGAATACCTGCAAACCTTAATAACTGAAACAATTACAGAGGAAATATCAATCAGAGGCTCCAAGTGGCCTTCCTGTATACATAAAAGCTGATCTTAGTGCTATGAAATGTCTGGGGCTCCAGGTGGCCTAGTACATGGAATACATGCAGATCTTAATATCTAAAAAAACTGAATAGAAAATATCAGTCAGAGGCTCCAAGAAGCCTTTCTACAGATCTGATCTTAGTAGCTAAAATTACAGAAATCATGTTTGTGGCTCAAAGTGACTAGTTTTACATGAAGTAAATTATGATCTTAACAACTAAAAAAGTGACAGAATACTTGTTTGTGGCCTAGTTTTACATACCATAAACATCAAAGCTGAGAAAGCGACATGAGATATCATTTACCTATTACTTTATTTGGCATTCAGAGGCCTATGCATAATTCATAATGAGAATAGTAACTCGACATTGCTTTTACAAGAACAAAGTGCATAAGTACAATATTTTTAGGTTGTGTAGCACCCTCAGTGCTTCATAAAACTATCTATGAAATGACCTACATCTCTAATAATGCGCATATCTACAGGGAAGGATATGTGAATGATTGATAAGGGCAATGCACCTTATTTGTAAAGATAATGATTAACAGTCAATCGTCATTCGTCTTAAGTCAAGAGCTGCTATGGCCAAAGCAAAGAAAAAAATGAGACTATAGTATATGCAAGCATGAAAACAGGAGTACTAAGTGCAATATAGCTTACTGACTAGATAAATGTAACATATCACAGTAAATCATGAAATAAATATGCACAGATGCGAATGAATTGCAGAAATAGCGGAAACTGTAAATGTGATTAGCAACCTGAAAAAAATAAGTCATGCATGCTAACATAAGAAGGCAGTATCATATGCAGTCTCACAGAGAATGGTGAAAAAAATGTTTTAGATGTAAAGCTTCTGTGACAGTCTCTCACAAACACCTCCAATTATTTACAAAAAGGTAAGACAGATTTACCTAGAAAGGACACAACATACACAAATACATATTAGCATCATACAATATCATCATAGAAAAATCATCACTATATCAATATAATCCTCATTTTGAAGTGCAGCTCAGGACATGAACACTCATTAAACATCAACATTTCATCATTATTGCAGAAATTTGGTGCAGCACATGGCATGAATACTCAGTAAATAACCTAATAAAACTCTTATATCTAAGACAAAATGCAGAAAAAATATCCTTAATCCTAAATCTTTGTAGGCAATCTGCCTAATTTACCTAGTACACCAATAGGAAAATGGTTATAAAAGCCTGCCAGGAAACAGTGTGAGAAATGTCAATGGTGTTTAATATTCCATTGCTTATGTCATTCTTTCTATGTACTGCATTTCCTGCACTTCCATTTGCTTCTATTAATGAGCATAATGTCTCGTTTGGATACAATGAGACTTTGGTACATTGGTTCTGTAAAATATACAAAATGGATGAGTATACAAAATGGACATGAGTTACAGGGTACATTGATTTCTTAAATCTACGTAGGTGAAAGCAAGTAAACTATTGACAACATCAAGTACAAGAGATATATAGCAAAAGATAGCACAAAATAGGGCATAAGTGAAACATGGCAACATTATAAAATACAAAGAGTGACTAACCTAACAAAAAATGTAATAATAATTCATCAGACAATAGCGTACATGGCAGTATGAATACTATCTTGCCTAGAGTGTGCAATAACGGCAAAATGGAGTAGCACATCATCAAAAAATGGCACATTTCATGGTATCAGTAATGACGAAATAGCATCAGAAATAAATGAACATAAGATATATAGAGGCTATATACAAAAAGGACACAAATTTTTACTATATAAAAAAAATTGTTTGAGTGACAGTTTGCAGCGGTCAGACCACCCAAGGGATGTGATCCACTGGACACTTGTCAAAAGAAATGGTGTCGCTTTCAGTTGTTGTTTTCATGCACATGCGTATGAAAACAGAAAAGTGTGCAATGCCTAAACTTACCGTAAGAGAACCGACCTGCAAGATTCTCCCTGCCAGGCACGTCACCACCTAATAAAACGCTCAATAATCAAGGAAGCCGGCCGAGGTGGCCGAGCGGTTCTAGACGCTACAGTCTGGAACCGCGCGACCGCTACTGTTGCAGGTTCGAATCCTGCCTCGGGCATGGATGTTTGCGATGTCCTTAGGTTAGTTAGGTTTAAGTAGTTCTAAGTTCTAGGGGACTCATGACCTCAGAAGTTAAGTGGGCTCTGAGCACTTTGTTTTGGGACTTAACATCTGTGGTCATCAGTCCCCTAGAGCTTAGAACTACTTAAACCTAACTAACCTAAGGACATCACACACATCCATGCCCGAGGCAGGATTCGAACGTGCGACCGTAGCGGTCACGCGGTTCCAGACTGACGCGCCTAGAACCGCACGGCCAAACCGGCCGACTCAGAAGTTAAGTGCCATAGTGCTCAGAGCCATGTTTTTAATCAAGGAATCGTGAAAACAAGGTACCAATAGAATTTCTATAAGCATGGGGTAAGTGTCAGGTAAAAATTATGTGTTGTGTCATATTATTATGCACTCATATGTAAATCAGAAAAAGCATGTATGAAATCTGGCAATATAAATACGCACATCTGTAAAAAAATTGGCAATTAGCATAGTTCCTCAAAAATAGCAAAAACAATTTATGCCAAAGTGAACGGCGTTAAAAAACATATATAAACAGTAGTAGTGTAATGCCTCCAGAATGCAAGATATCGAACTCAATAAATAATTTATGTCGTTAAGATTGGTCCGTATGTTTAGCGTAAATAAAGAAAGTAGTAGGTTATGTAGAAATTTCGTAGAATAAATTCCGTAAAATTTTCTTTTCAAATTCTTGCTGCTGAAATAAGTGTGCGTATAATTTCGTTCATAATCGCAGCCGTATTTTTGGCGCTAAAACTTACCTTATTGGTATTTCAGTAATTTCTCATTGTTGCTACACAATCGAAGTTGAAATTCAGCACATATCATTGAGGTCTTGCATAGCTACAAAAGATGTAAAAAAATGGACAAATTCAGTGTATCAGTGTCAAAATCATGTGTAACGTCGCAGTCTGGGAAAGCAAAATCGAATAAAAAGTAATTTATGTGATGGCTGAATCTGCTATGTTGTATTTTCATAGCGCAATATAATTGATCCAGCTCTGTGTCTGGCTTGGCATAATATTTTTCAGATGAATGTAGATGTGGTTAGTTTTGTAAATCGATGTTTTCAAATAAATCTGCTTGACAGTTTAGTGCTTGTGGTATTCGGCTCTTATTTTATCGTGGACTGATTTCCTGTTGATGAATTTGTGACTAATTTCGTAGGATCTGTGTACTGCT